>NW_028318099.1:9831710-10145526 GCF_062004578.1 Staurois parvus
AGCAGAGGCGCTATCTTCCTCCAGGAGGGTCCCGCTCTGGAATTTGTCCAAGAAGAATGTAGTGGAGGCGACATGTAGAGAAAGAAGATCGGAACTCCAGGTAAGATAAGAGAGCAGGCATAGTGGCAAAACGCACCCAGGATATCGTAGCAGTATAGAACCGGGAACGGAGCTCAGCACACGTGCGTCCTACTCCATCGCTGTCCAGGGCACGCCCCCCCCGAGGGCCACACTGTATCAGTATAACTATTACATTAAGCTTTTAACTAGGGCATCAGTTATCCAAGCTCACTAAACTCAGTGGTTTTGAGAACAGACTTCCTGCCAAACAACAGTGTTTTGAAGAGCAAATTTATGAAAACAACGGATCACGGGGTGTAGGCCCCAAATATTTAAAGCTCATCATTTAAGGTGTTGTGCCCCTGCACTGAAATTCACTAAAGGAAAAGTACCCCTGTACTAAACTAAGTGGAGGAACCTCAGAGGATGCAGGTGTCTGTGGCTGAGCCACAGAGGAGAACATTTGGCTACACCAAATCCTTCCAATGCTTCACCACTGAATCTTCATGCTGCTTAACAACAAATTATATTTGAGATGAAGCAAGAGGAGAATAACCACACACTCTCCCCTAATAATAATATCTCTGAATAACAATGAAAGCCTTGAATCCTGACATGCTGTATACTGGACAACTGGACAGAAGTACTAATTATACCGCAGTTCCTACTATAACTGCAGCAAATGAAAACACATTTCACAAGTCAGAAATGTGACAAGCGAGTGTAGCACCCTCCTAGTCAGCTTGGGGGAGCTAGACTCCAATTGTTAGCTAGGAGGGCTGAGTAGCAGCCTGGGTGTGATAGCTAGCAGGGGTCAAATTATGGTCAGAGCTGAGAGGCTCTGCAGACCAGCCCTCTGGAATTTCCCCCTGCTCTAGAACTTTGGAGAAAGGTCTAGAAGCAGTGGGTGGATCTGAGGAGTGGTTGTACTCTTGGAAGAGCCTGTCCAATCCCCAACAGGAGGCTTGACAAGGGTTCAGGACAACCTTCAAGAGTAAAGGAGCCTGTTCAGCAGCAGGAGAGTTTGGGTAGAAGTTGGTGATGAAGAAGTGAGGCAGACACCGGATCCCTTGTTCAGGGATTCACCCAGAACAGCTGCATAAAGGAAATCTGGGGTTTTGTGAGGTAGTAAAGGAGATGCTGGCTAGCTCTCCAGAAGAAACTGTTTGGCTGTAACCATTGCACATAGTTCAGGTTCAGTTGTCCTTGGTTTTTCAGTTCCATTGGCCATTCTGTACACGCCTTACCTTATCCAAGTTGAAATCCCCCTAATAAAAATCCAAAAAATAAGCTCAAGGACTGGCAACTCCTAAGAGGGTAGTGCTACATGAGGAAGCAATAGAGACATGGAAGTGAAAGAAAAGGAGAACCTAAAGGCTGACAGACAGACCAAATGTAGCAGGGGAAGAAACTGACACAGAGGACTAAAGCAGACAGTAAATGCAGGTCAAAGTTTACTCTGTCTACATCCCCAGCCCTCAAAGCATCTACTCACTCTAGCCTGTATTGACAGTGGGGTCCTGCTGGAGAGGCATCAGGCTGTCATGCCAGGGTAGCAGCTTCAGACCCACTGCCTGCCTCGCTCACATCTGCAGGAACACTGGTGCTGTGGACATCTGATGGATAGTAGGGCCTCCTTGGCCTACGTATTCTTGCATGATAGCCTCTTCCCTTTTGGTCTGCATGCTTGCACTGCCAGTCATTGGTCCTCCCAAGCCCTAATGGCCATCTAGTTCCAGCAATGGTGCAATGCTCAGTCACTTCAGGCCCAGCCTCAAGGTCTTATGTATCTGCCTGACAGTCCCTTGGAGAACGATGTGCAGTACACATCTTGACCACGCAATGCCTCGATCCTCCCTGGATGCAGATGGTGGTCCTAATGCTGCTCTTGAAGGTTCTGCCACAGGTCCTGGTCTTTTTTTTTTCATGTCCCTAACATTGTATCATGCTCTATAAACATGCCTTTATGATGGGCTGCTGCTTTTATTAAGCTAGAATGGGGTAACAGTTCCACAGTTTTCTCTCTAAAAATGCAATTGTGGTACTCAATTCAATTTAGAAAAATTAAATCCACCAAACTCTAGAGATGGTCAGGAGGACAGTTCAATGCACCTTATTTAAAGCATAGGTAAAATAAATTAATTAATTAAAGTGTACCTATAGGCAAAACTTTTTTTTTACTTTTGGATAGAGTAGAGAGAGATTAGAACACCTGTCAGTATTTATTGCTGTCTGTGTCCACGATTCACCCTCTCTGTTTGTCCATTGAAAGTAAAAATAAAAGAAAATCCCAAATTTTGGGTTGTATCCAGAAAAGTAATAGAGGGGAAATCTTCCAATGAGGACACTAGTTCTAGTGATCTGAGAGTCCCCAAGAAATTCCCTTAATTTGCAGGGATTTCCTCTCACTGCCTGTTTGGCTATGGAACAGGAAGTGAAGGGAAATCTCCGTAATGGGACACAGATGGCAAAAATAAAACTTACAGCGGTTATAACCCTGCCTTACTCTATCCAAAATGAAAAAAAAAGTTGTGCCTTTAGTTCTACTTTAATACAACATACATACAGTACATACATGCATTCTACTTGAAATGTTTTGTAACATACAAATATAAACCAATAAATTAAAGGAATCCAGTGTAGAAAATCTATACATGTTCTCCACGCTTTGTGCAAGAAAATAAAGGAAAATATGACCCTCAGATTTGTTTATGTCAAGTAAAAACGACTATAGAGAACTGAAGGACTGAATCCTTATATTTGCAAAGATTTTCATAGTCATGCACAGTCTGCATCATGTTGAACAGCTGTGGCTTTACAATGCAATAACTTTCTCATTCAGGTGAGAAAGTCGGGGACAAGCAGATTAATACTGCTTAGAAATCACAAAATGCGATTTTAGTATCTAACTTTATTGTGGCCTGAAAAGAGATATGTCAGAAATGCTTTCTGCCTAATTACTTTTAAAATTATGGAATGGGATTCAGAAAATAGAAAATGGACTAATTTACTTTTTATTGGGTTTATTTTAGTTTGCACATATGATTGTCATTATGAGTAAGTATTAATATTTCCTTACTACTTTACTCAAAAGTACTAAAGTTATGGAAGATGTATGTCAAGTATAAGGACAAAAGCTTCATGAACAGTTTATTTTAAATTAGTTTTCTCAATTCTTTCACAAATTGGATTTGTTTCTGACAGTTATTGAAGAAATATATAACCTTTTTTTTTATTATTGTTTGCCAAGTCACCAACAGAAATAATTTGAAAGATTTAGAGCTGAACACTGACGCTGTTTCCTACATCGGGGAGAGTGACGTCCATTACTACAGCTGGTAATTTCTGTTAACTTAGTTCAATATGCCTTCTGAGAACATAATTGGTCTAGTGGTGATCCACTGTATACTTCTTATGACTTGCTTTATTGGCAACGCCTTTATCTTGGCAGTTCACTTTCTTGACTGGTTGAAGACCAGAAAATTTAACTCTTGCGATCTGATCATCAACTGCATTGCTACCATTAACATCATCCTTCAAGCATCAGTTACATTCAATGAGATCTGCTTTGTTATGTTTCTGGATTTCTACATTGAGATTTCACTAGCCAATTCTCTGGTAGCCATTATGACTGCTCTGACATTCTCCAGTCTCTGGTGTGCCACCTGTCTGTGCTTCTACTATTGTGTTAAGATTGTCAGTTTTAATGGGGCTTTGTTCTATAAAATCAAAGCTAATATTGTTGTTATAGTACCTTGGCTGCTAGTGTTTTCTAATGTTATATCATGGACTGTTGGATTGGCTGCCTACTGGGACACATACTTAAAGAGCTCACCAAGCTCTGTCAATGTAACATGGAACACTTCATCCTATGTTCTGAGTTTTGAAAGCAGGTGTAATTGTCTGTTCAAGGTGTACATATTTGAATCTGCTCTTGCATTTTTTATTATCTCTGTCACAGCTGGGGCCATCCTAACTTCCCTATGTCAGCACATGAAACAAATGACAAAAAACAAGGAAGGTTTTAGAAACATGAAACTCACATCTCTCAAATCTGCTGCTCAAACTGTGACCTCTCTACTTATATTGTATTTGGTTTTGTTTGGAAGCCTAACATTTATCTTTAATGGAACCAAAGATGGAATCAATCTAATTTTTCATGTTTTCTTTGTTGTGGCTGCCAGTTGTCCAACCATGAATGCACTCATTTTAATTCATGGAAACAGAAAGCTGTCAAACATGATGAAGCATCTTTTGGGTATAGACTCTGGTACTGCCAATAATGAAGTCACAATTTCTACTGCTCATTAGACTGATCACACGCTGTGCTCTGGAAACATTTGCATTAGGAGATCTCAAGATCTAAACTACATGTGTGATTTTTATTTACCTAGCAATGAGAGATTAAAGCCTAACTTCAGTTAAAATGTTTTGTTTTGGTTAGAGTGGTAAGGGTTGGAATAGGTGGTCCTAACATCTTTACTAATCTCATAGCTCTAATAGATTGGTTACCCAATAGATCCCCATACCCCTTTCACCATACTGTCAAAATCATCATCATCATTATAATCACCAATCCTATTAGGTATCAGTATGACTTCAAAAGATGTCAATAGTTTGGTTGGATGTTTCATATAAATAATTAGGAACAGAACAGTTGAAAAATAAAAATAAAGATTTTATCATATTTATTTTTTTATTTATTGATTCATTTATATAAAATGCCAAAATACAAATACACAAGCTAGCTACAGCTAGATAGATTTTTTTTCCTGTTTGTGTAATTAAAACATGGATTTGAGGTACAGTTACTGACGTTATTTATCTAACACATTGGGGGGAATTTACTAAAACTGCTGCATACAGAATCTGGTGCAGCTGTGCATAGGTTTTATCCTAAGTTTTATTATCAAAGCTTAATTGAACAAACTGAAGTTAGAAGATGATGCATTACTATACACAGCTGCACCAGCTTTTGTGTGCACCAGATTTCCCCCATTGATTCCTTCATTAATGTCTTAACTTTAATTTCAAATTATTAATGCAGATAATCCTGTGATTGATGTTGAATTTACATTAGGGGTCATTGTTTAGTTACATTTTTAAATAAATGATGTTTTCATGGTCTGGATATCTTTATTTACTTTGTATTTTTTTTGGAATGAGTAACATGGGATACTAATGTACATTATACTCATTTTGGGGAAGGTATCCGGATATCTGGAGTCCACTTATCCTTAAAAGGGAATCCTGTCTGATAGGATTCCCCTTTAAGGGTCTGATAAACTTGGTCTTGGGGATCAGATGTGGAAATGAGACTCTTGTTTCCTTAAATACTTTCCTCACGGCCATGCCCAGACAGGAGCTTTGTGGATTTGGGAGGATATTTTAAAACATCCTCCCACTCCTGCACCTAGTTTGCGCCCTTTAGGAATCACAGATTAGGGTACAGGGCTAATGAAATTGGGCCTGTACTATGTACCATGTGATCACTGTGTCCAATCTGTACTTTGTGCTGCTGAGTCTATTATTAGAAACAGTCTATTCATTAGAAACACTGATTGCTGCACTGAGGACATTGTATGTCAGTGCAGCAGCCAATGTTTCTGATCAATAGCCCCAGCAGTACAATGTCACTATTGTAACATTGCTGCTCTGATATCATTGTGTGTCAGTGCAGCCAGCCATTGTCTCTGATCACCTGCACAGCAGTATAGCATCAGGCCAGTTCAGCCAGTTGCTGTGTCCCCAGTCACTACCATACCAGTCCCAGTGTCACCATAAGGCCTCATTCACATGTGCGGTGCTCTCTGAAGAGTGATCCATGTTCAGATTGCTCTTCAGAGAGCATTTGACAGGTTGTGAGGAGGTGTTTAATTGCCTTAACACTACCTGCTTTAACCCCCTGGACAGGTATTCCCACTCATCTGAATAGGTTGTGATTGGGGAGGGTATAATGGGTCATGACAGGGGTATAAATCTTGCCATGGCTGCAAATTATCGCAGGCTTGGCATGTGTACACCCCAGCTTCTGCCTCTGCAGCTAAAGAGAGTAGATATTGGGGGAGTGGGGTAAAACCGCTGCTCAAATTCAAAGTTTTACTGCTCCCCAACCTCATCTCTGAACATGCCCTAATAGTGCAGCCAGTCACAGTGTCTCCAATCACCACCACACCAGTCAGTGTTGCTAAACCAGTGTGGCTAGAAACACTGTTATTGATCGCTGCTACACGAGACCAGTGGAGTGAAAAACAATTTTCCTGATCACCGCCACATCAGTCCCAGTGCCTCCTGACCAGTGTATGCCAGCAACAGTGTTCGTGATCACCTCCACATAAGTCCCAATGTCACTAGACCAGAGGAAGCCAGCAACAGTGTTCCTGATTTTTGCCACACTAGTTCCAGCATCACCAGATCAGTGTATGCCAGCAAAAGTGTTCCTGATCACTGCCACACCAGTCCCAGTGTCACCAGACCAGTGCAGCCAGGAACAATATTCCTGATCACAGCCACACCAGTCCCAGTGTTACTAGACCAGTGGAAGCCATCAATGGTGTTCCTGATCATTGCCACACCATTGACAATCACACCAATCCCAGTGTCAACAGACCAGTGCAGCCAGCAACAGTATTCCTGATCACTGCCACACTAGTCCCAATGTCACCAGACCAGTGCAGACAGCAACAGTTTTCCTGATCACAGCCACGTCAGTTCTAGTGTTACCAGACCAGTGTAAGCCATCAACAGTGTTCCTGATCATTGCCACACCATTGACAATCACACCAGTCTCAGTGTCACCAGACCAGTGCAGCCAGCAACCATGTTCCTGAGTTCCTAGCATCAGTAGTACCAGTGTCACCAGAGCTAGTGAAGCCATCAACAGTGTCTTTGATTGCCACCACATCAGTACAGTGTCACCAAAGCTAGTGCAGCCAGCAACAGTGTTCCTGATCACTGACACACCAGTGCAGTGTTGCCTCTGCCTACCTCCTGTACTGACCCTTACCCATCTGCACTTCCTATTGACTACATTCTAGCAAGACACCAGTCCTGACCATGCCCTACAGACAACTGCACTCCAGGAACCATAGGAACTATTTTGTTCTTCCTTTCTTCAGCCTCCTATACTTCATAGACAGTGAACATGTCATACAATAATCACTCCAAACATTAAACAAATCTCAAATGTGGTAACCCCATGTTTGGGATGAGTAGCAAAATGTGTTTAGGGGTGAAATTCTAAGTATTACCATGCTGTGTATGAAAAATAGCTTATTAAACTGTGTAAAATATTGGTTTGTCTTGATCTTTTCTTAACCTATATTAGCGAGAAAAGTCCAAAATAGAAAGTCCTTCCAGCTGTGTAAAAACTCAAACATGGATTTAATAATACAATTGGATAAAATTACAAGTAAAATATTAATAATAAAAAAGTAATATAATGTAAAAAATGTAGTTATATTCTTGAGATAAAAATTGGGTGTGTGTAATTGTGTGTTTGAGTAGTTGAGGGTACATCTGTCTCACCCATAGTCTTGTGTGTGTGTCTAAAAGGTCTTTGTTCTGCAAAATCAAGCAGCTTCAAGAATCTCCATGCCCATCCCTCACAGAGCTAGGTGTAGTAGTTCTACACATATGAATGGACAGACATTTGAGACCCTGATAGGGAAGAGATCTGTAACTACACTGACATTCCATAAGAGTCAAGGGGATGGGGAGTTTTACACATACACTCTAATCATATGTATGTGTGTATATAATGCTCCTAAAAGTTCATATATCTATTACTTAATGTAAAGTTCTTTCTTATATAAATATCCTAATCAAGAAATATTACAGTATAAAACTTGTATTCTTAACTTGTATATGAAATAGATTCTTGCACTCCTATTAGTCACTTCACAGTGAAACTGTAGCTACTATTCACAGAGATAGGGGGAGGAAAGCTAGCCAATTCATGACTAATAACTACCACATGTTGCTAGAGTGTACAGAAAAAAAACATTCCCATGTTCACTATAAAAGTATGTTTATCTTACTCTTCCCAATTTGGAACACATAGAAACAACTCAATTATTCTATTAAGATCCAACACATTCATACATATGTTAATATTGTTAATAGGCAGATATTAGATTAACCTCCCTAACGGTATTCCCGAGTGTCAGTACCAAAAGCGGTAACCCCGAGCTACACTCGGGCTTACCATGCGGCGCTGCATAGGGAGTCCCTGCAGCACTTATCTTGTCCTTCGCTCCAGCGATGTGTCCCCTGCAGCCTCCCTGGCCATCTCCTCCGGCAGATGCCGGCATCCGGCTCCTGTGTTCCGTTCCCTGTGACGTAGGGACATACGGGCGCCGGCGGCGGCGGGAAATTTGAAAATTTAAAAAAAATGTCATTTTTTTTCAAAACGATTTTACATAGTAAAACATTGCTGTTTCAACCCATTTCACATACATTTTGTCCCTAGTGCTCGGTCCTGTCCCCTGTCTGCATTTTGAATGTTCTTTCTGCCTGGAAACTTAGAAAAGTCCACGGCGTCCAAAAAGCGTCCCTTTAGGTCAAAAGCGTGTTTAGATCAGCTAGAGAACAGCGATAGTAAATCAGAACCACTTGCAGAATTGAGTGATAATGATTCGTGGGAGAAATTCGTCATCAGATACTGCAAACGATTTTGCGACTTTGCTCACCAATGTGCGAACTTGGCGCTATATTTCAAATTTCAGTGTTTTTGGTTTGATTATATTATTGAATTAAATGTAATATTATTATTATATTATTATTTTTATGATTATTTATTAAATTATAATTTATGATTTTGTGTTTCAAATTGTAACATACCCGGGATGTTTACTATACTCTTGTTCGGACAGATTTCAGTGAGTTATTCCTAAATAATACAGCCTACAATAAAAAAGCTACATATTTCCATGCAGAATAATGGTACCGCTTTCAGCACCAAAAATCTGAAATAATCATACCGCTAGGGAGGTTAAGTAAGGCTCCTAACATTTCCCTCTCAAAATGATTGATTTAACCAATCTTAATCATTTTCTTATCTTAACCAACGTATTCTGCATTTAGGTCACTTTCATATCCATACAGATGTTTTTAGATCTTAATTTTGATATTATATAAGGAAAAGTAAACTTGGTAAACTGTTTGTTTTGTATACTCTTATTGTTTTTTTTTTACTTTAATCAAATAATCTATTCCCTTAATAAATTAATTAATACATGCACCACTGTAATACACTACTGATCCCGTATCTAATAAAAAAATTATTTTTCTACCATCCAATAAACTCTGTACTTATGGTCTTCCACTTTCATCCAGTAAAATTGGAGCAAATATTCAAACAGTAAAGGAGATGAATCTGGATTTGATCCTGATTCTAATTTTGTCAGTGGCAAAAAACCATTTCTGTTAATGACAACAGCACTGTTTTCCACATTGTTTAAGCTGTTGTTGACAGTTAATGAACTGATCTCTTTGACTTCTGAGGCATAAGACATCTCAACCAAACTATTGTTTGAACATGGAAGAGTAGATTGCTCAGAAGTCATTTTCTAATTCCAAAGTTTTTCTTTGTAAATCTAATTTATAACTATCACAAAAAAAATTAAAAAATCTGCATTATGGAATGCATCAGCTTTTAAATCATAGGCTGGCATATCCTTCAAAATTTTCATTAGCTAATCAAGGATCTTAAGATTAAGTTCTGCAGCTTTATCCTTTAATGTTCTCCTAAGCATTGCTTCATGATTCTGCAGATCATCTTCTATAGACCAGATGTCCGGTACAAACAACTTTGGTTTAGACTTTTGTTCTAGGACCTTGCTAGTCTCTGCCTTAGAATTTACACACATTCTTTTTGCATCATTCTGTAATTCAGACAGTTGAATATTTTTCATTTGAATTGCACTTTGCAGGTCATCTATTTGCTCAGTCAAAATCTGTCAATTAGCACATACATTGTTATCTTGCTTTGACTTATTCACTACACAAGCATCATTCCTAGAAACCTCAAAAATCATAGCGTTAAAAAATGTAACCAACTTCATTACATTTCTTTCTTTTTTTTTTAACAAAAACAGAGTGCTTTATTAACGTCAAGCTTACATTACAGCTAGAGATGAGCGAATTATTCAAAAATTCGGTTCGGCTGATTCGCCGAATTCGCGGAATAAATTTGCTTCGAGCCGAATATATTCGCTGCGAATTTAACTTATAAAAAGGGTGTTTCTAGGCTTCAGAGAGCCTTTATATTAGTGCAGAACACTGTACCTTTAATTTAAATGCCCTTGGAGTCTGCTGGTGAAGAGAAATAATACTGTCAGTCAGTATGACATGCAGATGAGTGCCGTCGATCTTAGAATCACCGCACACTTCACTCATTTGGGCAGTCACGGGGCCAAAACCAGAGTGTGGAGCCACAGTGTGGGGATGGAGGCAGCAGCAATGGGAGGCCATACAGCACCCTATGACAAAATGGAACCCACCAGCAGTGTGAGGAGACCTGAAAGTGGCACATGGCAGAGTGTGGCGATGGAGACAGCAGCAATGGGAGGCCGTACAGGGACCCATGACACACTCTGGACCTGGCAGCAGCATGAGGAGGCGGTACAGGGGCCCATGACAGATTACGGGCCTGGCAGCAGCATGAGGAGTCGGTACGGGGGCCCATGGCAGATTACGGGCCTGGCAGCAGCATGAGGAGGCGGTACAGGGGCCCATGGCAGAGTGGCGGAGCGCAAGCAGCTAAAATTGAAGGCCATACAGAGACCTATGTTAAAAAGTCCCCCCAGCAGCAGCGTGGGGAGACGACTATCAAGAGTCCAATGGCAAAGTGGCGGAGCAGAAGCAGCTTCAATTGAAGGCCATACACAGGCCTAGGTTAAAAAGTCCCCCCAGCAGCAGTGTGGGGAGACGACTATCAAGAGTCCAATGGCTGAGTGGCGATCCGGGAAGTCAGCGTTGTGATTGCAGATGCAATGCAGAGATTCTATGAGGTGATGCCGTGGGTGCGAAGAAGATCATATACCGTCGTATTTCCATCCATAAGACGGAACAACCTGCGAACCGGGAGCTTTATTGCCCTGACCCGCTGAGCAGCTTCTGGGATACCCAAGAGGCCCATGGCAGAGTGGCGGAGCGTAAGCAGCTTCAATTAAAGGCCATACAGAGGCCTATGTTAAAAAGTCCCCCCAGCAGCAGCGTGGGGAGACGACTATCAAGAGTCCAATGGCAGAGTGGCGGAGCGGAAGCAGCTTCAATTGAAGGCCATACACAGGCCTAGATTAAAAAGTCCCCCCAGCAGCAGTGTGGGGAGACGACGATCAAGAGTCCAATGGCTGAGTGGCGATCCGGGAAGTCAGCGTTGTGATTGCAGATGCAATGCAGAGATTCTATGAGGTGATGCCGTGGGTGCGAAGAAGATCATATACCGTCGTACTTCCATCCATAAGACGGAACAACCTGCGAACCGGGAGCTTTATTGCCCTGACCCGCTGAGCAGCTTCTGGGATACCCAAGAGTTTGGCTTCTGTGGGGAATATGGTTGAAAACTGAAACTTAAAGGCATGTTGACGGAAGGGCACCAGTGTCAGTGCTCTGGAGGGAATATAGCTTCAAAGCTGACACTTAAAGGTATATCGACGGTCAGAGACCACAGGAAGTGGAGCTTGCATCTTAAATCGACTGAATGTGGCAGACGTGAAACGTCTACGGGCCGTATATGAAACGGGTTGTTCCTCTTTCTGGAATAAGTGTTGGAAATGGCCACTCTTTTTGGTGTGGCGTTTTGTCTATTTAATTCCGATAACGGACTCTACTCCTCCGTGCAATCTAGTTATGAGACCCTGGGCAGGTCTGGGTCCAATTTGTGGTAGAGACTGGTTTTGTTCAGCCATGCTTGAGCGAGTAATAACAGGTCTGTGCTGCCCTTTGGTGTCTGGCTTAATGCGCACAACACTGAACGTCCCAGCATTTGTCAACGATTTGCCGTTAAGTGATGCAAACCCGCTGAACCACGTACATGAGGAGCCGGTACAGGGGGCCATGAATCAGTATGGACCTGGCAGCAGTGTGAGGAGACCCGAAAGTGGTACATGGCGCAGGGTGGTGGTGGAGGCAGCAGTATTCGGAAGACATACACAGGACTAGTTTAAAAAGCGGAAGCCGTCAGCAGCGTGAGCAGACGACAGAGGCACATGGCGCAGGGTGGCGGTGGAGGCAGCAGTATTCGGAAGCCATACACAGGCCTAGGTTAAAAAGCGGAAGCCGTCAGCAGCGTGAGCAGACGACAGAGGCACATGGTGCAGGGTGGCGGTGGAGGCAGCAGTATTCGGAAGCCATACACAGGCCTAGGTTTAAAACTGGAACCCAGTAGCGTGAGCAGACGACAAAGACGCACATGGCAGAGGATGGATCTGGCAGCAGTATGAGAAGGCGGTACAGGGGCCCGTGGCACAGTGTGGTGATGGGGGCTACAGCAACTGGATGCCAGAAAGTGGCCGATAGGGCTATATACTGCATGGAATTATAAAGTTGTAAAGACAGCGGCCTATAAGGCTATACACACTATAACAATCATGACTTGATTGACCATTGGCCTATAAGGCTATACACAGCATGAATATCATGACTTATTCTGAGAGTGGTTTGGAAGGCTATATACAAAAAGTAATTCATGAGCTGTCCGGACAGCGGACAATAAGTACATATATACAAATCAATTCATCAGCTGTCCAGCCAGCGGCCTCAAAGGCGACACATATAGAAAGCAATTCATGAGCTGTTCAGACAGCGGCCTCTAAGGCGACAGATATACAAAGCAATTCCCGAGGTGTTCAGGGAGCGGCCTGAACGGCTAGGTTATTACTAAATATATTTTTGTGGCCAAACATTGGCCTATAAATAGATGTCTACACAGTGACAAAAAATTATGTCGCCAGACAGCGGCCCCTAAGGCGACAGATATACAAAGCAATTCCCGAGGTGTTCAGTGAGCGGCTTGAACGGCTAGGTTATTACTAAATATATCTTTCTGGCCAAACATCGGCCTATAAATAGATGTCTACACAGTGACAAAAAAGTAGCTCGCCTTACAGCGGCGTATCCTACAAATTGACATTATAAGAAATGGTTTAGACCAAAAAAAAAAAAAGCCCTTTGATGCGATGCTATACCTTAGTAGATTGTGGAAAGTCGACAAGTCAAGCGTAACTGTGTACATTACAGAAAATCTTAACAAGACAAACAGGAGGGGGCCAAACCGTGGCCAGTAAATAAACAGTCCACCTCATTGATGAGATGGACAACACGTGTCAAATAAATATTTAAAAAAATTGCTATTCCATCGGTCTGGAACTGGTCGACTATAAATAATTAAAAAGTTTAAATTCATGTGACAGTCGTCCAGCGACGTATAAATAATTTAAAAACACCAATTCATGAGGGGCCCGACCAGCAGAGTATAAGTCATTAAAAAGGTTCAATTCATGTGATGGTCGTCCAGCGAAGTATAAATAATTTAAAAACTCCAATTCATGAGGGGCCCGACCTGCAGAGTATAAGTCATTAAAAATGTGCAAAACATGAGTCGGCCGACCAGCAGCCTCTCAATAAAATATATATACAAATGTACGGATCAGGTGGAGGTCTTCCATTTGTCCCTAATAACATGTTTGGGGCATGATTCATGGCGGATTTAGTCAGTTGTGTCAGGAACTGGTGGTTTGAAATCCAGACTAATCCACGCCTGATTCATTTTCACAAACATGAGTCTCTCCACACTTTGGGTGGACAGTCGTGTCCTCCGCGGAGTTACAATACCTCCTGCCGCACTAAACACGTGCTCCGATGCCACGCTACTGGCCGGGCATGAAAGCCTTTCAAGGGCAAATTCAGCTAGTTGGGGCCAAAGGTCAAGTTTCGTTGCCCAGTAGTCAAGGGGATTGTCTACCTCGGTTGGCAGGGTGCTGTCCAAGTAGGCCCAAGCCTGTTGTTTGAGGTCCTGCTCCAGGTCCACCTGATGCTGCTGCTGCTGCGGCTGGTTAGTAGTTTCCTCACTGCGCTGGTGAAGAAAGCTACTCATCATCGACTGCAGACTGAGGCAGCCGCTGCTGGTGGAGCTGCCACTGCTCCTCCCACCCCACCCCTCCCCTGCTGCCATGGCAGCGGAACGCGAGCGCACAGGGCCCACAGTGTCTGAGGATGGACGTTGGCGCAGAAAGGCAGAGACCAACTGACTACATAGGTGGTTTTTATAGTACTTTATTTTGGCCTCCCTCTCAGCAGGTGTGAAAAAGGCCACCATTTTTGAACGGTAGCGAGGGTCCAACAAGGTGGACAGCCAAAAGTCATCCCTCTGTCTGATGGTTATTATTCGGCTGTCGCTACGCAAGCAACCGAGCATGCTATGGGCCATTTGTGCCAAGGAATGCGAGGGACTCCCTGCCTCCATCTCCACAGCATACTGCCACGGTGCGTCTGGGTCCTCTGTCTCCTCCTCCTCCTCTACCAGATGCTCCTGCTCCTCCACTCCTGTGCGCTGAGTGGAAAAACCACCCATTTCACTCAATAATTCCTGAGCACCAATGTCCTCCTCTACCTCCTCCTCTTCTTCCTGTCCTGCCCCCACAGGGGTCATGTGGCGTTGAGATCTGTGCGCCACGTCTACCGCACCCTGACCAGCCATTGTTAACAGCATTTGTTCCAGGACGTGCAACAGAGGAATGACGTCGTTCATCCCATAGTCCTGCCGACTCACGAATAGCGTGGCCTCCTCAAAGGGCCTGAGCAAGCGGCAGGTGTCACGCATGAGCTGCCAATGGCTGACATCTAAGTTACACAGGGGAGTACCTTTATCCGCTTGTAACATCAGGAAATCGGTGATGGCCTTTCGCTGTTCGTAAAGGCGGTCTAACATATGTAGGGTTGAATTCCACCTTGTTGCAACGTCGCAGATCAGGCGATGCTGTGGAATTCCGTTCTGCCGCTGCAGCTCAAGGCTGGTGTGCTTTGCGGTGTAGGAATAGCTGAAATGCATGCAAAGTTTACGTGACATTTTAAGGATGTCTTGCAGTGGGATGGTGGATTTTAGGAACCGCTTGACAACCAGATTGAACACGTGAGCCATGCATGGCGCATGGCACAACCTTCCTTGACGCAGAGCAGACACCATGTTCTTTCCGTTGTCAGTCAACATGGTTCCGATTTTCAGTTTGCACGGAGACAGCCATCTGTCGATTTCTCTGTTCATTACACTCAGAAGTTCCTCCCCTGTGTGACTACGTTCGCCAAGGCATACCAGGTGCAGCACAGCGTGACACCGTTGCGCCCTGCACATGTGATATGCCGGTCGGGTAATGGGACTTGGCACGGGGGTGGCGGCTGAGGACACGGCGGAAGAAGAGGTGGTAGAGGCGGACATCTTTGCTGGACCAAGGACGTGCAAACGTGGAGGCAAAAGCGGCGTGACCTGTCCAAGTTGCTGGTGCGGCTGTGCCGGCACCACGTTCACCCAGTGGGCCGTAAATGACATGTACTGTCCCTGACCGTAGTTACAGCTCCACACGTCGGCGCTGCCGTGCACTTTGGCAGAGACCGACATGCTCAAAGACTGGCCCACCATCTCTTCTACATGTGAATGCAGGGCTGGCACTGCCTTTTTGGCGAAGAAATGCCGGCTTGGCACTCTCCACCGCGGCTCGGCACAAGCCATCATTTCTCGGAAAGGTGCTGAGTCCACCACTTGGAAAGGGAGGGACTGCAGCACCAGCAACTTGGACAGGAGGACGTTCAGCTTCTGCACCGTCGGGTGCGTGCTCGCAAACTGTTGTCTCTTGGAAACGGATTCCAAGAAAGACTGCTGCACGGAATCCGTGAAGAGGAGTAGCAGGAGAAGGAGCATCTGAACGAGCGGAAGATGCCAACGAGCGACAACTCCCCTCAGCAGAGGTGTTGGAGCCTTGACTGGCTGATAGAGGGCGATTGACGTCGGGTGACGGAGCAAGTAACGGAGCGGGTGATGGAGCGGGGGCTGGGGCAGGCAGAACCGCCGTATCTTTATCACGGTTTTCCCAGGCCACCGAATGGCGACGCTGCATATGCTGACGCAACGCTGTAGTCCCAACATTGGCCCCCTGGCCACGCTTGACTTTCTGGCCACATAGTCGACATACGGCTACGTTTACTTCCTCGGGCGGCTTGACGAAAAATTGCCACACCGCCGAGTAGGAAACTTTGCCCCCGCTACTCCTCACTGGCTGACTGCTACTTCCTCCGTGCACACCGGCACCACTACTGGCCGTGGTGGTAGGCTGCAGTGGAGCTGGTGCTCTACTCCGTGGCCGTTTGGCTCCACTGACACTGCTGCGACCCTGCTGCCTCCTGGGCAACCCACCGACTGTTTTGCTCGCTGGCAAGCTGGCACCCTCTTCTCCTGATGATGCGGAAGCAATAGCCTGATGACGACGAGGCTGCCAAGTGCGATCAGCCTCATCATCATCAATTAGGGTCTCCGCGTCACTACTAGCCCCCTCGGCTGCGTGTGGGTCAGGAGACAGACCTGTCTTTAGACCGGCTACCGAGCCACTCTCCTCGCCAGTACTTCTTCGCCTGGCTGCTGAAGAGGCGGATGTCTCCCCCCGTTCCTGACCGCCCTCTGTTAGCTCTTCCTCACTGTACAGTGGGGCTGAGCCCACAGCATGCGATACTTCGCTTGGTGAGGGAACACCAAAGGACAGGGGCAGGTCGAGGACACGTGATTTCAGTGGGCTTGGTCCCGGGCCATGCCAACTAACGGTTGTGTCTGATGTACCGACCGACCGTTGGCTGTAGGTGTCAGAGGTGACCTGGGAAGAGGAAGACGACCGAGTCAACCAATCGATGACGGCAGGGTTGTCGGTGGAGACACGACCGCTGGATGACACCGGGAGCACTGGCCTCTGGCTGCGACTAGTGCTGCCTCGACCCCTTCCTCTGCTGCCACGTCTGCTCGCTCCTGAAACATTGCCTCCTCTGCCACTCCTCTGCATGTTGTCTGACATACTCTTTAATTCAATAAGCACCCCAAAAATAAAACCAGATTTAACTCTTTGAACGTACAATAGTGGTTGTGAAGCAGAAAGTCAGTTTATTTAGCACAATCGGTCAATTGCAGCTTGCCGTTGGCTGTAAACTGTACGTTTAGGTCACTGGAATGCACTAATCACCCAAAAAATATTACCGCCACCCGGCGTGTATATGGATTTAACTCTTTGAACGTACAATAGTGGTTGTGAAGCAGAAAGTCAGTTTATTTAGCACAATCGGTCAATTGCAGCTTGCCGTTGGCTGGAAACTGTACGTTTAGGTCACTGGAATGCACTAATCACCCAAAAAATATTACCGCCACCCGGCGTGTAAATGGATTTAACTCTTTGAACGTACAATAGTGGTTGTGAAGCAGAAAGTCAGTTTATTGTACACAATCGGTCAATTGCAGCTTGCCGTTGGCTGTAAACTGTACGTTTCTGTCACTGGAATGCACTAATCACCCAAAAAATATTACCGCCAGCCGGCGTGTAAATGGATTTAACTCTTTGAACGTACAATAGTGGTTGTGAAGCAGAAAGTCAGTTTATTTAGCACAATCGGTCAATTGCAGCTTGCCGTTGGCTGTAAACTGTACGTTTATGTCACTGGAATGCACTAATCACCCAAAAAATATTACCGCCACCCGGCGTGTATATGGATTTAACTCTTTGAACGTACAATAGTGGTTGTGAAGCAGAAAGTCAGTTTATTTAGCACAATCGGTCAATTGCAGCTTGCCGTTGGCTGGAAACTGTACGTTTAGGTCACTGGAATGCACTAATCACCCAAAAAATATTACCGCCACCCGGCGTGTAAATGGATTTAACTCTTTGAACGTACAATAGTGGTTGTGAAGCAGAAAGTCCGTTTATTGTACACAATCGGTCAATTGCAGCTTGCCGTTGGCTGGAAACTGTACGTTTCTGTCACTGGAATGCATTAATCACCCAAAAAATATTACCGCCAGCCGGCGTGTAAATGGATTTAACTCTTTGAACGTACAATAGTTGTTGTGAAGCAGAAAGTCAGTTTATTTAGCACAATCGGTCAATTGCAGCTTGCCGTTGGCTGGAAACTGTACGTTTATGTCACTGGAATGCACTAATCACCCAAAAAATATTACCGCCACCCGGCGTGTAAATGGATCTAACTCTTTGAACGTACAATAGTGGTTGTGAAGCAGAAAGTCAGTTTATTTAGCACAATCGGTCAATTGCAGCTTGCCGTTGGCTGGAAACTGTACGTTTATGTCACTGGAATGCACTAATCACCCAAAAAATATTACCGCCAGCCGGCGTGTAAATGGATTTAACTCTTTGAACGTACAATAGTGGTTGTGAAGCAGAAAGTCAGTTTATTGTACACAATCGGTCAATTGCAGCTTGCCGTTGGCTGGAAACTGTACGTTTCTGTCACTGGAATGCACTAATCACCCAAAAAATATTACCGCCAGCCGGCGTGTAAATGGATTTAACTCTTTGAACGTACAATAGTGGTTGTGAAGCAGAAAGTCAGTTTATTTAGCACAATCGGTCAATTGCAGCTTGCCTTTGGCTGGAAACTGTACGTTTATGTCACTGGAATGCACTAATCACCCAAAAAATATTACCGCCTCCCGGCGTGTATATGGATTTAACTCTTTGAACGTACAATAGTGGTTGTGAAGCAGAAAGTCAGTTTATTTAGCACAATCGGTCAATTGCAGCTTGCCGTTGGCTGGAAACTGTACGTTTATGTCACTGGAATGCACTAATCACCCAAAAAATATTACCGCCACCCGGCGTGTAAATGGATTTAACTCTTTGAACGTACAATAGTGGTTGTGAAGCAGAAAGTCAGTTTATTGTACACAATCGGTCAATTGCAGCTTGCCGTTGGCTGGAAACTGTACGTTTCTGTCACTGGAATGCACTAATCACCCAAAAAATATTACCGCCAGCCGGCGTGTAAATGGATTTAACTCTTTGAACGTACAATAGTGGTTGTGAAGCAGAAAGTCAGTTTATTTAGCACAATCGGTCAATTGCAGCTTGCCGTTGGCTGGAAACTGTACGTTTATGTCACTGGAATGCACTAATCACCCAAAAAATATTACCGCCACCCGGCGTGTAAATGGATTTAACTCTTTGAACGTACAATAGTGGTTGTGAAGCAGAAAGTCAGTTTATTTAGCACAATCGGTCAATTGCAGCTTGCCGTTGGCTGGAAACTGTACGTTTATGTCACTGGAATGCACTAATCACCCAAAAAATATTACCGCCAGCCGGCGTGTAAATGGATTTAACTCTTTGAACGTACAATAGTGGTTGTGAAGCAGAAAGTCAGTTTATTTAGCACAATCGGTCAATTGCAGCTTGCCGTTGGCTGTAAACTGTACGTTTATGTCACTGGAATGCACTAATCACCCAAAAAATATTACCGCCACCCGGCGTGTATATGGATTTAACTCTTTGAACGTACAATAGTGGTTGTGAAGCAGAAAGTCAGTTTATTTAGCACAATTGGTCAATTGCAGCTTGCCGTTGGCTGGAAACTGTACGTTTATGTCACTGGAATGCACTAATCACCCAAAAAATATTACCGCCACCCGGCGTGTAAATGGATCTAACTCTTTGAATGTACAATAGTGGTTGTGAAGCAGAAAGTCAGTTTATTGTACACAATCGGTCAATTGCAGCTTGCCGTTGGCTGGAAACTGTACGTTTATGTCACTGGAATGCACTAATCACCCAAAAAATATTACCGCCAGCCGGCGTGTAAATGGATTTAACTCTTTGAACGTACAATAGTGGTTGTGAAGCAGAAAGTCAGTTTATTTAGCACAATCGGTCAATTGCAGCTTGCCGTTGGCTGGAAACTGTACATTTATGTCACTGGAATGCACTAATCACCCAAAAAATATTACCGCCACCCGGCGTGTAAATGGATCTAACTCTTTGAACGTACAATAGTGGTTGTGAAGCAGAAAGTCAGTTTATTTAGCACAATCGGTCAATTGCAGCTTGCCGTTGGCTGGAAACTGTACGTTTATGTCACTGGAATGCACTAATCACCCAAAAAATATTACCGCCACCCGGCGTGTAAATGGATCTAACTCTTTGAACGTACAATAGTGGTTGTGAAGCAGAAAGTCAGTTTATTTAGCACAATTGGTCAATTGCAGCTTGCCGTTGGCTGGAAACTGTACGTTTATGTCACTGGAATGCACTAATCACCCAAAAAATATTACCGCCACCCGGCGTGTAAATGGATCTAACTCTTTGAATGTACAATAGTGGTTGTGAAGCAGAAAGTCAGTTTATTGTACACAATCGGTCAATTGCAGCTTGCCGTTGGCTGGAAACTGTACGTTTATGTCACTGGAATGCACTAATCACCCAAAAAATATTACCGCCAGCCGGCGTGTAAATGGATTTAACTCTTTGAACGTACAATAGTGGTTGTGAAGCAGAAAGTCAGTTTATTTAGCACAATCGGTCAATTGCAGCTTGCCGTTGGCTGGAAACTGTACATTTATGTCACTGGAATGCACTAATCACCCAAAAAATATTACCGCCACCCGGCGTGTAAATGGATCTAACTCTTTGAACGTACAATAGTGGTTGTGAAGCAGAAAGTCAGTTTATTTAGCACAATCGGTCAATTGCAGCTTGCCGTTGGCTGGAAACTGTACGTTTATGTCACTGGAATGCACTAATCACCCAAAAAATATTACCGCCACCCGGCGTGTAAATGGATCTAACTCTTTGAACGTACAATAGTGGTTGTGAAGCAGAAAGTCAGTTTATTTAGCACAATCGGTCAATTGCAGCTTGCCGTTGGCTGGAAACTGTACGTTTATGTCACTGGAATGCACTAATCACCCAAAAAATATTACCGCCACCCGGCGTGTAAATGGATCTAACTCTTTGAACGTACAATAGTGGTTGTGAAGCAGAAAGTCAGTTTATTTAGCACAATCGGTCAATTGCAGCTTGCCGTTGGCTGGAAACTGTACGTTTATGTCACTGGAATGCACTAATCACCCAAAAAATATTACCGCCACCCGGCGTGTAAATGGATCTAACTCTTTGAATGTACAATAGTGGTTGTGAAGCAGAAAGTCAGTTTATTGTACACAATCGGTCAATTGCAGCTTGCCGTTGGCTGGAAACTGTACGTTTATGTCACTGGAATGCACTAATCACCCAAAAAATATTACCGCCAGCCGGCGTGTAAATGGATTTAACTCTTTGAACGTACAATAGTGGTTGTGAAGCAGAAAGTCAGTTTATTTAGCACAATCGGTCAATTGCAGCTTGCCGTTGGCTGGAAACTGTACGTTTATGTCACTGGAATGCACTAATCACCCAAAAAATATTACCGCCACCCGGCGTGTAAATGGATCTAACTCTTTGAACGTACAATAGTGGTTGTGAAGCAGAAAGTCAGTTTATTTAGCACAATCGGTCAATTGCAGCTTGCCGTTGGCTGGAAACTGTACGTTTATGTCACTGGAATGCACTAATCACCCAAAAAATATTACCGCCACCCGGCGTGTAAATGGATCTAACTCTTTGAACGTACAATAGTGGTTGTGAAGCAGAAAGTCAGTTTATTTAGCACAATCGGTCAATTGCAGCTTGCCGTTGGCTGGAAACTGTACGTTTATGTCACTGGAATGCACTAATCACCCAAAAAATATTACCGCCACCCGGCGTGTAAATGGATCTAACTCTTTGAACGTACAATAGTGGTTGTGAAGCAGAAAGTCAGTTTATTTAGCACAATCGGTCAATTGCAGCTTGCCGTTGGCTGGAAACTGTACGTTTAGGTCACTGGAATGCACTAATCACCCAAAAAATATTACCGCCACCCGGCGTGTAAATGGATCTAACTCTTTGAATGTACAATAGTGGTTGTGAAGCAGAAAGTCAGTTTATTTAGCACAATCGGTCAATTGCAGCTTGCCGTTGGCTGGAAACTGTACGTTTATGTCACTGGAATGCACTAATCACCCAAAAAATATTACCGCCACCCGGCGTGTATATGGATTTAACTCTTTGAACGTACAATAGTGGTTGTGAAGCAGAAAGTCAGTTTATTTAGCACAATCGGTCAATTGCAGCTTGCCGTTGGCTGGAAACTGTACGTTTATGTCACTGGAATGCACTAATCACCCAAAAAATATTACCGCCACCCGGCGTGTAAATGGATTTAACTCTTTGAACGTACAATAGTGGTTGTGAAGCAGAAAGTCAGTTTATTTAGCACAATCGGTCAATTGCAGCTTGCCGTTGGCTGGAAACTGTACGTTTATGTCACTGGAATGCACTAATCACCCAAAAAATATTACCGCCACCCGGCGTGTAAATGGATCTAACTCTTTGAACGTACAATAGTGGTTGTGAAGCAGAAAGTCAGTTTATTTAGCACAATCGGTCAATTGCAGCTTGCCGTTGGCTGGAAACTGTACGTTTATGTCACTGGAATGCACTAATCACCCAAAAAATATTACCGCCACCCGGCGTGTAAATGGATCTAACTCTTTGAACGTACAATAGTGGTTGTGAAGCAGAAAGTCAGTTTATTTAGCACAATCGGTCAATTGCAGCTTGCCGTTGGCTGGAAACTGTACGTTTATGTCACTGGAATGCACTAATCACCCAAAAAATATTACCGCCACCCGGCGTGTAAATGGATCTAACTCTTTGAACGTACAATAGTGGTTGTGAAGCAGAAAGTCAGTTTATTTAGCACAATCGGTCAATTGCAGCTTGCCGTTGGCTGGAAACTGTACGTTTATGTCACTGGAATGCACTAATCACCCAAAAAATATTACCGCCACCCGGCGTGTAAATGGATCTAACTCTTTGAACGTACAATAGTGGTTGTGAAGCAGAAAGTCAGTTTATTTAGCACAATCGGTCAATTGCAGCTTGCCGTTGGCTGGAAACTGTACGTTTATGTCACTGGAATGCACTAAACACCCAAAAAATATTACCGCCACCCGGCGTGTAAATGGATCTAACTCTTTGAACGTACAATAGTGGTTGTGAAGCAGAAAGTCAGTTTATTTAGCACAATCGGTCAATTGCAGCTTGCCGTTGGCTGGAAACTGTACGTTTATGTCACTGGAATGCACTAATCACCCAAAAAATATTACCGCCACCCGGCGTGTAAATGGATCTAACTCTTTGAACGTACAATAGTGGTTGTGAAGCAGAAAGTCAGTTTATTTAGCACAATCGGTCAATTGCAGCTTGCCGTTGGCTGGAAACTGTACGTTTATGTCACTGGAATGCACTAATCACCCAAAAAATATTACCGCCACCCGGCGTGTAAATGGATCTAACTCTTTGAACGTACAATAGTGGTTGTGAAGCAGAAAGTCAGTTTATTTAGCACAATCGGTCAATTGCAGCTTGCCGTTGGCTGGAAACTGTACGTTTATGTCACTGGAATGCACTAATCACCCAAAAAATATTACCGCCACCCGGCGTGTAAATGGATCTAACTCTTTGAACGTACAATAGTGGTTGTGAAGCAGAAAGTCAGTTTATTTAGCACAATCGGTCAATTGCAGCTTGCCGTTGGCTGGAAACTGTACGTTTATGTCACTGGAATGCACTAATCACCCAAAAAATATTACCGCCACCCGGCGTGTAAATGGATCTAACTCTTTGAACGTACAATAGTGGTTGTGAAGCAGAAAGTCAGTTTATTTAGCACAATCGGTCAATTGCAGCTTGCCGTTGGCTGGAAACTGTACGTTTATGTCACTGGAATGCACTAAACACCCAAAAAATATTACCGCCACCCGGCGTGTAAATGGATCTAACTCTTTGAACGTACAATAGTGGTTGTGAAGCAGAAAGTCAGTTTATTTAGCACAATCGGTCAATTGCAGCTTGCCGTTGGCTGTAAACTGTACGTTTATGTCACTGGAATGCACTAATCACCCAAAAAATATTACCGCCACCCGGCGTGTATATGGATTTAACTCTTTGAACGTACAATAGTGGTTGTGAAGCAGAAAGTCAGTTTATTTAGCACAATCGGTCAATTGCAGCTTGCCGTTGGCTGGAAACTGTACGTTTATGTCACTGGAATGCACTAATCACCCAAAAAATATTACCGCCACCCGGCGTGTAAATGGATCTAACTCTTTGAACGTGCAATAGTGGTTGTGAAGCAGAAAGTCAGTTTATTGTACACAATCGGTCAATTGCAGCTTGCCGTTGGCTGGAAACTGTACGTTTCTGTCACTGGAATGCACTAATCACCCAAAAAATATTACCGCCAACCGGCGTGTAAATGGATTTAACTCTTTGAACGTGCAATAGTGGTTGTGAAGCAGAAAGTCAGTTTATTTAGCACAATCGGTCAATTGCAGCTTGCCGTTGGCTGGAAACTGTACGTTTATGTCACTGGAATGCACTAATCATCCAAAAAATATTACCGCCACCTGGCGTGTAAATGGATCTATCTCTTTGAACGTACAATAGTGGTTGTGAAGCAGAAAGTCAGTTTATTGTACACAATCGGTCAATTGCAGCTTGCCGTTGGCTGGAAACTGTACGTTTCTGTCACTGGAATGCACTAATCACCCAAAAAATATTACCGCCAGCCGGTGTGTAAATGGATTTAACTCTTTGAACGTACAATAGTGGTTGTGAAGCAGAAAGTCAGTTTATTTAGCACAATCGGTCAATTGCAGCTTGCCGTTGGCTGGAAACTGTACGTTTCTGTCACTGGAATGCACTAATCACCCAAAAAATATTACCGCCAGCCGGCGTGTAAATGGATTTAACTCTTTGAACGTACAATAGTGGTTGTGAAGCAGAAAGTCAGTTTATTTTGCACAATCGGCAAACTGCAGCACCAACTGTGCACGACAGCCACCAAAAAAAAAAGGGTGTATGTCACTTTAAATTTTCGATTCTTTGATAGCTGTGGCCCTAAGTAACGATTCTGTGTCCCTGAGTAACGATTCTGTGTCCCTGAGTAACGATTCTGTGTCCCTGAGTAACGATTCTGTGGCCCTAACTCTGTCCCTTAATACACACAGGTCTGTCTCTCTTAAATGACCAGAGGCTAATGGAGAATTCTAAGATGGCCGCGATTTATAGCTCCACCATTACACAGTGCTGGCTGGCTGCTGATTGGCTAATGCGATCACATGTCATGAATGCATTATTGGTCAGCGCGCCTTGTCTGCGCGCCTTCCCAGAGATTCCCGCCCCATCTTCTCTGTCCATTTTCTCCGTCGCCATATATGTCGCCGCCATTTTTGGGAAAATTCGATTCGTGCATCCGAAGTTTGCTAATCTTCGGATTCGTCGCGAATAGAATTTTTCCAAATCTTCGGAACGAATTCCACTTCGTCATGTTCGATTCGCTCATCTCTAATTACAGCATAAATACAGAGAACTACAAGGTACAATGCCATAAATGATCACTGGATAAAAAACAACAAACAAGACCATCCACCCATATGTTACTGCAAATGTACAAATAATAGGAGTACGTCATAGTTGGCCTTACACAGTCAGAATAGAGTGAAAAGGTACAACAAACCATCCATGAATCCCGAAATGTGTACTATAATCAGAGTGGTATAGGAAAGGATAAGAGAGCAGAAGGATAGGAGACATTTCAAAAATCCTGGGGAAAGAAAGAAAGAGGTGGGGGGGGAGAGGAAAGGGGATGGAGATAGGGAGTTAGAAAGAGATAGAGCGAAGAAAGAAAGCAGAAAAAGAAAAGGTAGAAGTAACACAAGTATGCAGTCCACCCAGTGCTCATCGCTGATCAGATGTCCACAGAGCCCACACCTTTTTATTCTTCCAAGGACAGCCCTGGTTAATATAAGTGAGTTTATACATTGGTAGAGCTGCATCCACAAGAGCCTCCCAGGCTGACAAGACTGGAGGAGCTGAGGAGGACCATTTTAACAGTATCTCTTTTTTAGCATAAAATAATAAGTAAGAAATCAGAAGTTTGGCATGATGTGATTGCTGGTCATCCTCCTGGATACCCAGTAGGGCCAGCTCCGGAGGGTAATGCCAGGCCGTCCAGCCAAGGAGGAAGTCAAATGGTAGTCTTCACCATGAGAGAGCCATGCCAAATGAAGGAGCTTACACATTTATCAAGATTGTTAAAAAAGGAAGAAGAGACCCAAGCAGGACAGTGTCGGAAGATTTAAATAAATGTAGGTAGGTAAATCATTTTGATAGGGTTGATGCGGCCCAAGAGATTCAATGGAAGTTACGTCCAAGCAGAGCACTGCACTTTGAGGGTCAAAAGCAAAGGGAGAAGATTGTGCTCCAAATAGCCAGACAGGTCCCTAGTCATCAAGGTACCTAAATTTGTCAACCCAGCGCAGTGGGGAGGGGCTCATGGACTCAAAAGCACGTGTGTCAAGGAGAAAGAGAAGCAACTTGGACCACTTGATTCTGATACCAGAGAAGGACCCATAAGTGTTAAAAATACATAGTGCTGCCAAGAGCAACGGACCTGCATCATTGAAGTACAACACGGTATCGTCAGCATAAAGAGATATCTTTTCCTCCAAAGTCCTCACCCGCAGGCCTCAGATCTCTGAAGACTCCCTAATCTCTAACAAGCAGGTCCCTCTGTTTCCTCTTGTACCAAATTGTATTGTAACTATAATGCCTACCTTTATTTTGTAAAGCGATGCGCAAACTGTTGGCGCTCTATAAATCCCGTAAAGGCTATCCGATCCCGGGGTCTTGCCACCCTGCAACTGCTCAATCACCTCCTGCGCTTCCTCAAGTGCTATATCTGCCTCCAAAGCTTCCCTGTCCAAATCAGCTAGCCAAGGAAGGGGAATAGTATCCAGAAAAGTACATAGGTCAGAAAGGGAAAGAGTCACCCGAGAAGAGTAAAGATCCTTATAAAAGTCCTGAAAGCAGGCATTAATAAGGTCCTTTGAAAAAAGCAGCCAACCCCCTGCATCGTGGGCAGAACCAATTGGTATCATTGGGGTCCAGTCTCTAGTCAACCAGGCAAGCAGCCTTCCATTTTTATCCCCATATTCGAACACTCGCTGAGCAGAATGAAGCAGGGCCTTTTTGGTTTGTTCAATTCTACAAGTAGATAATTGACATAAGGCCTGATTCCAGGCTGAGTACTGGGTCTGATCTGGACTGGCAACATATGCCGCCTTTAGTCTAGACACTTCCTCCTCCAGAGCTTCCAAAGAGTGAGCCGCTTCCTTTTGGAGAGCTGAGATCTTGGAGATATATTCCCCTCTAATCCCAAGTTTTAAAGGAATCCCACAGCACCAAGGGAGAGGAAGATTCAAGACCCAGTAGTTGCAAATAGATTCTGTAAAAGGCTCCTGTAAATGCTTGTCCTTTGCCCAAAATCTGGAGAAATAGCATACCCTGGATCCAGGGGGGCAAGTAAAAGATAAGGTCAGAGAAAGGGGAGCATGGTCAGATACCCCATGAGATAGTATTTGTATGGCCTTGACATAACAGAGTGCTGAGGGGGATGCAAAAGCCAAATCTACCCGAGAAAGGGTCTTATACGTAGCTCAGTGACAAGTATACTCTTTACTAGTGAGGTAAAGATGTATTCAAACATCTGTAAGGGCAAAGGTGGAGGCCCATTGCTTTTAAGGTCAGGAGGAGTCTGGGGTCACTGCATGTAATCTATCCAGATCTGAGCTAGGGACCATATTAAAATCACCCAATAACAAAACATTATCTATATCATATAGTAGAAACAGTTGCATAAGAGTGTTTAGAACCTGAACAGAAGCCGGGGGAGGTAGATCCCACAATCACCAAGTGATGTACTATAACAAACCTGCCATCCGGGTAAATGTGAGTGTCAAGGGCCTGCAATGGAAGGGATTTATGAATTATGAATTTATGAATTAGGATGCTCACCCCTTGAGCATAATTAGAATAGATGGTATGATAGTGTGCACTCACCCAAGGTCTTTTGAGACTCATACTTTTAGAACCCAATAAATGAGTTTCCTGCAAGATGCAGATATGGGTGCTAAACTTCTGAAGAAACTGGAAGACCAGTGACCTCTTCATGGCAGAGTTGAGGCCCTGGACATTCCGGGGAATAGTCATCATTTGAGATAATTGTGGACTGAAAATAATGATAGATAGGATTTACACATAGCGGGGCATCCACCACCACATACTGTAGCTAGCCCAAGGTGTCAGGTTACACAGGGAGAAAACATGTCAGAACATCATTGACTGGACAAAGAAAAGACACATATACCATGTTACGAAAACAGCTACCAGGTAAAGCACTCCCAAAAACAAGAACAAACCCCCTTTGTAAACTCCCCTGCCTCAGCGACAGAGCCTGGGTAAACCCCCCCTCCCTTGCATTACCAACCCCAACATTGGAATGCTTAAATCCACAAACAGTCCAACCAAATACAGTAGGGAGCCAGAGGGATCAACTCTTGAAATGGATGGACGTCCGAGATGCTGGAACAACTGTAAATTAGAACTGAATAACATGGCTGCTTTTCTTAGAAGATCTGGAGTACCATACACTGCAGTAATACATGGAACACCCACATTTAGGAAAGCATCCAAGCTTTTCTTAAAACAATCTACTGAGGCGGCCAGAACCAGCTCTAGAGGGGCAGGGGGCATTTTTTACCGGGGGTGGAGCCTGATCATGGCGGCATGGGAGAGGGTGTAGCAGACACTCTTCGTTAGCCTCCCCTCGTTTATCCTCCCTATGAGTCCTCGACAGAATGACCAGCAGCATTGAATGAGCCCAGAGACCCACCTGCAGGAGAGGGTTTGCGGAGTCCTGAGGGCGGGCGGATCCAGGAGAGAGCCAGGAGAGGAACAGCTCGGGGGTATTTTCCCCGATGCCCTGCGGCTACATCTGAGGAGGAATAGGGTAGCCAGGGAACGGTCGGGCAGCCTGGAGACAGGAGAGAGCCAGGAGAGGACGCCTCGTGGTATGCTCTGGCGTCTCGCAGTGGCTTCGGAGGAGGAGCAGGGTTGCCAGGGAGACGCCAGTAAGACGGCCGAAGCATTGGAGCGGCACCGACACGTGGGAAGCCGCGGAGGAGCCCTGGGAGCTCTGTGAAAGAGAGAGACTGCCCGGCACCTGAACAGGAGGGTGAACTGGTTGAAAGAAAAGTAAAGGTCAAATTGCCCCCATAATATACAATATATTCAACTTCTAAACTTGTACAACATCTCCCTGTCTCCTCTACCTAACCTTCCTCCACACCATCCTCATATCATCTCCATTCCATTCTCAACTGTACAGTTTCATAATACTATATCTCCAATCTCATAATATGGCTAAATAGCATACCTACCACACTACTCCTTTCTCTATTTAAACATTAACATGCAAATCAACTCTAATTTATGAGGAACTGTGATCGGAAGATAAGCTATATGAGCTACGCGAGACCCCTAGGAATCCCTTTAAGAGACTACCAGGGGATATAAATACAGAGGAGGACTGCTTCTGGAGTGAAGATCCAACATGGTGGGTGAGTGATGACCGTGGGTTCGCCTACAGGTCCCCTTTTATACGCCATATACATCGGATTTGTATAATAGACTTTTATATATATTGAGTTCCTGCACTAGATTCCAAGTGCCCAGAATAAGACAGTGCCTTAATTACTCAACTTGAAAATAAAAGAATTAGGGGATTCCTAGGATAGGTCTGAAGATCGGGAGGAGTAAGTGAATTGGAGTAAAAATTTTAACAACAACATGAAAGGTAAAAATATCAAAGGAAGTGGGCCTAAGAACACCCAAACTGGTTCGATTAAGAAGTATGTGTCACAAGGAAATGTTACCCCAGAAAGAACTCAGGGAATAAGTGAAAAAAGTGAACTGGAAATAAGTGTTGATAACAGCCCGAGACTTTCCCTGGGACCAGTATATAATAATCAAAGGGAAGGTATTGAACCGAGTGAGTTGGAAAGAGATATGCAAATACCGAATAAAAAAGAAATGGTGGAGATGTTTAAAGGTTTGGAAAATTCAATAAAGCAAGAGATGGGGATGATCCGGGAAGATCTAGGACAATTGTTAACTAGGGTGGAGGAAATGGAGGAGAAGGTACAAGCCCAAGCTCAGACCATCCCAAAATTAGAGAAATGGATAATCGAAGATAGAAAAGAACTCAAGAGATTGCTGTATAGGATGGAAGAACAAGAAAATAGAGAAAGGAGAAATAATATCAGAGTAAGAGGAGTTCCAGAACTAACACAGGGGGAAGACCTAAAAGAGCTAACTGGTAAAATCTTGAACCTCATAAGGGATAAGTCGGATGAGGAGATGTTTAAACTGGATGAAGTATATAGGATTGGGAAGTACCAACAAGGAAAAGAGGTAGAAAAACCAAGGGATATAATCGTTAAATTCCATAACCATGGAGATAGAGAAGAGATATGGAAAAAGATTAAAGGAAGAACAAACATCACATATGGAGGGAAAAATATCCAAATTTTTGCAGATTTGACAGCAGAGACTCTGAGAAGGAAGAGATCACTGAAACCCCTATTAGAAGAGATGAAAAAACAAAGTGTGAAATACAGATGGGGCCGTGACTTAAGTTTAATTGGGTGGAGGGATGGAACTACAGCTATTTTAAGATTCCCGGAAGATATGGAAGAATTTTGTGATAAACTTGGACTGCAGCGACAAGAGATCCCTGGTTGGGAGGTGGAGGAGGGAGAGTTGGACACTTATGGGCCAGGAAAGTGGCAGCTGGTTAAAAGAGGAAATAGAGAATCAATAGATAAGGGGACACTGGGGAGGAGGAGGGGGAGGTAAGCGGCCATGGGCAGAGTCGAACCCCTATAGAGGGATCAAAAGTAGAACATGATCCAAAGGTATGGGAAGCCTGGGGGGGTGGGGAGACGGGAGAGGACGGGATTTGGGTGGGAGGGAGGGAGGGGAGGAGGTATTGGGTCAATACTCTGCAGGACAGAAGGGATAGAGAGGAAGAGGCAATCTGGAAGAGAGATGGAGTTAATTGGGAACAATGGAAGAAATACAGTTTATAACTTATAATGTGAACGGGCTGAGTTGTCCAGGGAAGAGATTTAGGATGTTTAATGAGTTACATCACAGGGCGACGTCAGTGGTATTTTTACAGGAGACGCACTTTGAGATAGAAGCAAACGTGAAATTGAAATCCAAACATTACCCAATATGGTACTATGCAGATTCTCCAATTAAAAGAGCAAAAGGGGTTGCAATAGGTTTGGCAAAGAATATGAGATTTGAGCTGGAGGATAGGAAAACCGACCCGGAGGGGAGGTTTTTATTCTTAAAGGGTAGACTTCAGGGGATTGAGTGTACTTTAGCCAATATATACTGCCCAAATAAAAACCCGGAGATGTATATGAAGGGTCTGTTGAAAAAACTAATGGAGTTTAAAAAAGGGCGTTTGATATTGGCTGGAGACCTCAATTTCTGTATGGACCCACAAAGGGATAATACCTCTTCTGTGCAGAGAGAGGGGAGTAGGTCTCTGAGAGCTTTGAAAAAAGTGATGCATGAACATCAACTAGTGGACACTTGGAGAATAACACATATGAAAGACAGAGACTATACCTTCTTCTCTAACGCACATGAAATATACTCGAGATTAGATTACATCTTAATAGACCATCAACTTATAGATCATCTGGTTAAAATTGACATAGAGACAAGGACGTTCTCGGATCATGCTCCGGTCGTAATGAAAATGAGATGGGGAAGAAGGTGGACTGGAGGATTAGGGTGGAGGTTAAATGAGGCTCTTCTTCTGGATGAGGATGTAGTGCAGAAAATTGAGAACGAGATTAAGGTATACTTTAGGGAGAACGAAACAGAGGAAGTATCAACAGCTACAGTTTGGGAAAGCCATAAGGTATTCATAAGAGGAATCTTGATAGCGGCAGGAGCAAGGAAGAAAAAGGAAAGAAGAGAGAGGGTTAGTGGGCTATTAAAAGATATATTGGACTTGGAGCAGATTCATAAGAAGAAAATAACAAAAGATACGAGACAGAAGTTATTGGATAAAAAAGATGAGCTAGAGAGGTTGATGGATGAGGAGAAGAGAAGAGTATACAACAGGGTTTTGAACGAGAGATATAGATGGGGAGACAGACCAGGAAGATATCTAATGAGAGCTCTGAATAAAAAGAAAAATAGGAACTATATAGAAAAGATAAAAAGTTCAAAGGGGCAGTTGGTTCATTCAAATAAAGAGATTACTAAAGTGTTTACGGAGTATTACAAAAAGTTATATAATATTAGTCCCCAAGGCCCTTTAAAAGAAGCTCAAGAGGGAATTAATGAAAAAAAGAGGACATACTTAGAAAATGCGGGATTACCAAAACTAAGTGAATCACAGTTGAACTCCCTAGACACAGAAATTTCCCAGGAAGAAATTAAAATAGCATTAAATAGCACAGGGGGAGGAAAAAGCCCAGGTCCAGATGGTTATACAGTTAAGTACTATAAGAAATTCAGTGAAGTTCTGTTACCCAAGTTGGAGAAATATATGAATGCTCTGGGAGGTGGGATGGAAGTGAGGAGAGAATCCCTACAGGCCCATGTAGTACTCATTCACAAGGAGGGAAAAGATCCATCTCAGTGCTCCAGCTATAGACCTATCTCATTATTGAACACCGACACCAAACTGTATGCAAAGGTGTTAGCAAACAGGTTGAGGGATCTGATGCCTGAATGGATCCATCGAGACCAGGTGGGCTTTGTACCGGGGAGAGAAGGTAGAGATAACGGCTTGAGAACCCTGATGCTTATTCAGAAAAGTAGAAAAGGGAAAGCCCCGGTGGTGCTCCTGTCAATTGATGCAGAGAAGGCATTTGATAGAGTGGACTGGGGCTTTATGATGGACAACTTAAAAGTGCTGGGGATAGGTGATAGAATGCGAGAGTGGATAAGTAAACTATATAGGGAGCCCACTGCAATCATCACGGTAAATGGAGAGAGATCAGAACCCATCGGAATGTCTAATGGTACAAGACAGGGCTGCCCACTGTCCCCTCTGCTGTATGTATTGTCACTCGAACCTCTGTTGTCAATAATAAGGAATAGTGGATCGGTAAAGGGAATTCAGATAGAATCCATAGAACATAAGGTAGCGGCCTTTGCAGACGACTTATTGTTCTATGTGGGGAATCCCCGAATAACTCTCCCAAATATAATGAAGATTCTGAAGGAGTACGGTGAACTATCAAATTTAAAAATTAACCCAACGAAAACAGAGATCCTAAATATTAATATATCAAAGAATGAAAAAGAAAAACTACAAAAAGAGTTCCCCTTTGTATGGAGAGAAAAAGAGATAAAATACCTAGGAATAAAACTCACTGCCTCATCTAAGCATTTGTATAGATTAAACTATATCTCTTTGATAAATGAGATTAGGGAAGATTTAAAAAGACTAGAAGGAGGAAACCCATCCTGGATAGGACGTATAAACCTAGTCAAAATGGTAATTATGCCTAAAATACTGTATAGATTTCAAATGGTACCAATTAAAATTCCAGAAGCCTTCTTTAAGATAATGAAAAAAATATTAACAAGATACATATGGAAGAATAAAAAACCTAGAATAGCATATGAAATATTGAGTAGGACTAAAGAGAAAGGAGGATTGGGTCTACCAGATGTCAAGAGATACTATAAAGCAGTGGTTTTAGCAAGAATATATGATTGGACATTTAATCACAAGGGGAAAAGTTGGGTAACAATTGAAAATGATCTTAGTGGTATTAGATTGAGTCAGACGATATGGATTCCACCACAGTTTAGGGGAATTAAAGAAAGCACAAGTATATACACTCTAAATGTTTTTAGAGTATGGGACAATTTACACAAAAATATGAAATGGGAATTTAATTCTATATTAATGCCTCTCACAAATACTGAGTACTTTCCTCCGGGAAAGAATAAGATATCAGGGAGATGGTTTAGAAAAGAGGATACCCAACTGAGAGATGTTCTGGTGGAGGGGGAATTGAGACCACTTAAAGATTTAATAGAGAAGAAGGGAGATATTTTTATTAGAATAGATGAGTGGAAATATCATCAGTTGAAATGTTTTATTGGAAATCTACCGAAACCTCTGAGAACAAAACAGGAGTGGAATATGTTTGAAAGGTTGTTAGAGACACGAGGGGATGGGAAGCACGGTATTTCAAAAGTGTACAGAATACTTACAGAATTAGACACAAACACAAAATTAATTTTTATCACAAATTGGGAAAGGGACATGGGAGTTGGGTTAGACGAAGATAGACAGAGAAAGATGTTTAGATTGATACACGATAATGTTAGTATGAGAGAGGTAGAGGTTAATTATAAGTGTGTGACACGATGGCACATTACACCGAGTGTAGAGCACAAGATGAATGGGGAAAACTCAAATATGTGTTGGAGAGGATGTGGAGAGATTGGCACGGTGATTCACATATGGTGGGAATGTCCGAAAATCCAGGCTTTTTGGAAGATAATAGTCAAATTGATTAAAGAAATAACTGAAATTGACATAGGGTTAGACCCAACGACGTGCCTCCTACACAATGTTGAGACATCTGTAAATAAATATAAAGATTCAGGTATTTGGTACCTCTTGAATGCGGCGAAGGGATTGATACCCAAGTTTTGGCGGAAAGTCGAGGTACCGAATGAGGAAGACTGGATCAATAGAGTAAACCAGATAAGTAGAATGGAAAGATCATACCATATGCAGGAAGATAGGATGAGAGTTTATTTTAGGAGATGGGAAAAGTGGGAAAGAGCAGGATTGAAAGAGAAATATAGGAAAATTTGAACTAGGATGTTAGCAAAAAATCAACAAGCCTCAAGAGATTAGATTGGGTTAGAGTCTGCAGAGGGGGAGGAGGGGGGAAGTGGGGGGGGGAGGGAGGGGTAGTGGGATGGGAAAGAAAAGAGTTTTTAGTAAGGGAAAGGTAGAAATATTACAAATGTCTATTTGCATGAGAATTATTACCCTTTTTGGGTTTGTTTTCTTTTGTATTAACATGAAAAATTTAATAAATGCTTAAATTATAAAAAAAAAATACATGGAACACCCCACCAGTCATCAGGGGGTATGAACCAGTGTTTACTAGTGAGATAATGGGTCCATTCCATGGCCAAAGGGAAACAGACATAGTAGGTGCAGCTCCACAAAACGTCCGTACCCCACCGACCCAAAGTGACAGATGTAAAGAATGCATTTGCAAACCTCAGGGCATAATAAAGGAGTGAGGCACTGTGGTGGACAAAATTGGCATTCTGAGAGTTAGTTCCTGAAGTTATACTCGTACAGAGCAAAAATAAGAAGCATCAGAGTTCTCCTGGAGAACCAGGGGCACATCCCTAAATTACAGTTCCAACAGGGAAAAAGCACAACAGATGCAAAGGTATCTTAATAATCACAGACCTAAAAAAAAAAATGGCAGGTCCGCCCCGCACCATGTGATATAGGCTGGTTCATGGAAGATATCAAAGAAGGATAACCATGAAGGTACTCATGAGACCCACAGTCAGTGGGGAGGTGGTAAAGACTCGAGCCAGGTAAAAGCCTCTCAAGGGGAGGTAAAGAAGTGGACCATCTCCCCATCTTGGACACGCAGGCGAGCAGGATAGAGAACACTGAAACAGATGCCAGGGGTCTGCAGGGCTGCCTTCACATGACTGAAGAATTTCCGCAATTTCTAAATTTCTGTTGAGTAGTCAGAAAAAAGGAGCAATCTTCAATTCTGTTAAGATCCCCCTGTAACCTAGCTGCACGAAAGACTTCATTCCTGTCCCAAAAGTTAAGAAACCGGAGATCCAGGCTCATGTGGTATTCGGTGCGCCCTCTCCACGGTGTAGTAGAGAGAGAACTGTGCTGTATAGAGCAGGGTACACAGCAGGTCCTCTAAGAACACCATCAGATTATTACCCTCTGCCAGGCCCACAATGCGGATGTTGTTCCTCCGGTTGCAGTTCTCTGCATCCTCCGCCTTGTATTTCCAGGACTTTGAACTTAGTTTGTAGAGAAGGGAGGTGGTGTGATCAGCGATCATATCCTCCGCTTGGCCAAGTCTCTGCACCACCATGGAGATGTCAGGAATGGACTGGCCAGCAATGGTGGGACTCACCTGCCTTTTGATCTGCAGTACCAGGGCTGGCCAGCGGATGCTCCCAGCAATCAGAGACTCAACTTTGCAGCCAGCTAACACCTGGAACTGATTATGCTGGGGCATTTAAGGGATGGCCAGACCCACAGACTCTGCCTTGGTGTTGTGTTTGTCCTGGGCCCTGTATCTGTCCTGCATCCTGCATCCTGTTTCTGTTCTTTTGCTGACCCTGCCTGATCTGAACTGCTGCTGACTTCTCCTGCTCTGATCCTGGCTTGTGACCCTGACCATCCCTCTGCCTGACCCTCTGTACTACGCTGCTTGCTACCTGTTCTGATCCCTGGCTTGTGACCCTGACCATCCCTCTGCCTGACCCTCTGTACTACGCTGCTTGCTACCTGCTGAACCTGGCCTGTGACCCCGACCATTCTCCGCTTGCTCCCCCTGTACCTACCTGCCCAATTGATATTGACCCGGCCTGTCTGACGACGCTTGTACTGTTATCTGTGGGTGGTTGGTTGGGTTTGTTTGCACTGTATTATGTTTAGTATTGCACTGCGTTTATGTTTGTATGGTTAGTGTTAATAAATTATATTGTTTATCACATATCTGAAGTCTGCGTTTCCCTGCTTCAGTCACACACCTCTGGTCATACCTGGGAGCCCTGACATTACACCAAGGCCAATCCTGACCAGAAGTGGCTGCACAGGGAAGCCATCTTGGCTTGTTGATGGGAAGGATGGATCTGGATGAGGTTGCGTATTTATATCTGCTAGTGTTTGATGACAGGGAGTATGCTTATCAAACTCTGAAGGAGTATACCCGGGATGAACTACTAGAATGTATACGGCTCGCTCATGTTCTAGTAGATCAGGGCACAGAGTTCTCTGAGGTGCAGCCTTTGATTGAGGTTTGTGCTGAGTTGGTTTCATCTGGTACCCCCGAATGCAGGGATGAATTTTTGCCACCATTTAGTGCAGACCAGGTAGAGTCCCTGGTGTGGTTATTAGAGGATGATGTGGGTTACTTTCTGGAGCGTTATTCCACATGTTCACCACAGGTACTAAGAGATTGTATAAACGCAGTGCAGTCTTTGGTCAGACAGGCTTTGTGTAAGCTCAGCTTTGTTCAACTCCTACTGCAGACATGGACAGACTTGTTGCACCCAGCCTCAGTCAGCTTACAAAAACCCAGTCCTGCTTCTAACTCTACTCCTGTATTCCCAACAGCTCCTCCAGTTACAGCCCAGTATACTTGGCTATCTACCGCATGTCAGTACCCTGTTCCCACTCGCAGCACCTATCCTGCCTTTAACCCTGTAAAAAAGCCCTCTGTAGCAACTGCTCCCTCTCCTGTTCCATCCTCCAGTTCTTCTCTGTCTCCAGCTGCTCCATTCGTTTGCAGACCTGCGTTTACTTGCAGTGCTCCAGTAGTTAAAACCAGAAAAAAGCAAAAATTCTTTCCAACCAATACCATCCTGCCAGTATCCAAACCGGTGAACCTGCCTTCCGTGGTTCAGCCTGAAGCCTCTACTCAGCCTGAAGCCTCTACTCAGCCTGAATCCTCTACTCAGCCTGATGCCTGTACGCAGCCTGATGCCTCTCTTCGGCCTGAAGCCTCTACTCGGCCTGAAGCCTCTACTCGGCCTGATGCCTCTACTCGGCCTGATGCCTCTACTCGGCCTGAAGCCTCTACTCGGCCTGATGCCTCTACTCGGCCTGAAGCCTCTACTCGGCCTGAAGCCTGATGATCCGGTACCTGATCCGGTGCCCGCTGTCGTGCCAATTGACTCAGAGCCCGCTGTCGTACCTGGTGACTCGGTGCCCACTGCCTTGCCAGATGACGCGGTGCCCGCTGGCGAGCCGAATGACCTGATGCCTGGTGACCCAGTGCCCGCTGTCATACCTGGTGACCCGATGCCCGCTGTCGAGCCAGACGATCCAATGCTGGTGACCCGGTGCCCACTGCCTTGCCAGATGACGCGGTGCCCGCTGGCAAGCCAAATGACCTGATGCCTGGTGACCCAGTGCCGCTGTCATACCTGGTGACCCGATGCCCGCTGTCGAGCCAGACAATCCGGTACCTGATGACCCGGTGCCCACTGTCGTGCCTGTTGACTCGGAGCCCACTGCCTTGCCAGATGACGCGGTGCCCGCTGTCGAGCCAAATGACCTGATGCCTGGTGACTCGATGCCCGCTGTCCAGCCAGACGATTCAATGTCTGCCCCAGTGCCCGCGGTCATGCCAGTTGACTCGGAACCCACTGCCTTGCCAGATGACGCGGTGCTCGCTGTCAAGCCAAATGACTTGATGCCTGGTGACCCGATGCCCGCTGTCCAGTCAGACGATCCAATGTCTGACCCAGTGCCCGCGGTCATACCAGTTGACTCGGAGCCCACTGCCTTGCCAGATGACGCGGTGCCCGCGGTCGAGCCAAATGACCTGATGCCTGGTGACCCGATGCCCGCTGTCCGGTCAGACGATCCAATGTCTGACCCAGTGCCCGCGGTCATACCAGTTGACTCGGAGCCCACTGCCTTGCCAGATGACGCGGTGCCTGCTGTCGAGCCAAATGACCTGATGCCTGGTGACCCGATGCCCGCTGTCCAGCCAGACGATCCAATGTCTGACCTAGTGCCAGCGGTCATGCCAGTTGACTCAGAGCCCACTGTCGTGCCTGGTGACTCGGTGCCCGCCGCTCCGCCTGGGGGCCCGAGACCTGTCGCTCCGCCTGGGGGTCCAGCGCCCGCCGCTCCGCCTGGGGGTCCGGCGCCCGCCGCCCCGCCTGGGGGCCCGAGACCTGTCGCTCCGCCTGAGGGCCCGAGACCTGTCGCTCCGCCTGGGGGTCCGGCGCCCGCCGCTCCGCCTGAGGGCCCGAGACCTGTCGCTCCACCTGGGGGTCCGGCGCCCGCCGCTCCGCCTGAGGGCCCGAGACCTGTCGCTCCACCTGGGGGTCCGGCGCCCGTCGCTCCGCCTGAGGGCCCGAGACCTGTCGCTCCACCTGGGGTCCGGCGCCCGCCGCTCCGCCTGAGGGCCCGAGATCTGTCGCTCCGCCTGGGGTCCCGAGACCTGTCGCTCCACCTGGGGGTCCGGCGCCCGCCGCTCCGCCTGAGGGCCCGAGACCTGTCGCTCCATCCGGGGGTCCGGCGCCCGCCGCTCTGCCTGAGGGCCCGAGACCTGTAGTTCCGCCTGGGGGTCCGGCGCCCGTCGCCCCGCCTGGGGGCCCGATGCCTGTCGCCCCGCCTGGGGGCCCGATGCCTGTCGCCCCGCCTGGGGGCCCGATGCCTGTCGCCCCGCCTGGGGGCCCGAGGCCTGTCGCTCCATCTGGGGGTCCGGCACCCGCCGCTCCGCCTGAGGGCCCGAGACCTGTAGTTCCGCCTGGGGGTCTGGCGCCCGCCGCTCCGCCTGGGGGCCCGATGCCTGTCGCCCCGCCTGGGGGCCCGATGCCTGTCGCCCCGCCCGGGGGCCCGGGGCCCGCCGCTCCGCCTGAGGGCCCGAGACCTGTCGCTCCACCCGGGGGTTCGGCGCCCGCCGCTCTGCCTGAGGGCCCGAGACCTGTAGTTCCGCCTGGGGGTCCGGCGCCCGTCGCCCCGCCTGGGGGCCCGATGCCTGTCGCCCCGCCTGGGGGCCCGATGCCTGTCGCCCCGCCTGGGGGCCCGATGCCTGTCGCCCCGCCTGGGGGCCCGAGGCCTGTCGCTCCATCTGGGGGTCCGGCACCCGCCGCTCCGCCTGAGGGCCCGAGACCTGTAGTTCCGCCTGGGGGTCTGGCGCCCGCCGCTCCGCCTGGGGGCCCGATGCCTGTCGCCCCGCCTGGGGGCCCGATGCCTGTCGCCCCGCCCGGGGGCCCGGGGCCTATCGTCCCGCCCGGGGGCTCGGGGCCTGTCGCCCAGCCCGGGGGCCCGGGGCCTGTCGCCCCGCCCGGGGGCCCGGTGCCTGTCGCTCCGCCAGGGGGCCCGGTGCCTGTCGCTCCGCCAGGGGGCCCGGTGCCTGCCGCTCCGCCTGGTGGCCCGCTGCCTGCCGCTTCGCCTGGTAGCCCGATGTGCCTCTGCCCGGAGTCCTTCCCGATGTGCCTCTGCCCGGAGTCCTGCCCGATGTGCCTCTGCCCGGAGTCCAGCCCGATGTGCCTCTGCCCGGTGTGCCTCTGCCCGGAGTCCAGCCCGATGTGCCTCTGCCCGCAGTCCCGCCCGATGTGCCTCTGCCCGGAGTCCAGCCCGGTGTGCCTCTGCCCGGAGTCCAGCCCGGTGTGCCTCTGCCCGGAGTCCAGCCCGGTGTGCCTCTGCCCGGAGTCCAGCCCGGTGTGCCTCTGCCCGGAGTCCAGCCCGGTGTGCCTCTGCCCGGAGTCCAGCCCGGTGTGCCTCTGCCTGGAGTCCAGCCCGATGTGCCTCTGCCCGGTGTACCGCTGCCCGGAGTCCTGCCCGGTGTGCCAGTCTTTGATATCCCGCCAGTTACCAGACCCGGGCGGTGGAACATTTTTCCCAGCTAGGACTGTTTGGAGCGTCCTGAGGCCGCTCCTTGAGGGGGGGGTACTGTCAGGAATGGACTGGCCAGCAATGGTGGGACTCACCTGCCTTTTGATCTGCAGTACCAGGGCTGGCCAGCGGATGCTCCCAGCAATCAGAGACTCAACTTTGCAGCCAGCTAACACCTGGAACTGATTATGCTGGGGCATTTAAGGGATGGCCAGACCCACAGACTCTGCCTTGGTGTTGTGTTTGTCCTGGGCCCTGTATCTGTCCTGCATCCTGTTTCTGTTCTTTTGCTGACCCTGCCTGATCTGAACTGCTGCTGACTTCTCCTGCTCTGATCCTGGCTTGTGACCCTGACCATCCCTCTGCCTGACCCTCTGTACTACGCTGCTTGCTACCTGTTCTGATCCCTGGCTTGTGACCCTGACCATCCCTCTGCCTGACCCTCTGTACTACGCTGCTTGCTACCTGCTGAACCTGGCCTGTGACCCCGACCATTCTCCGCTTGCTCCCCCTGTACCTACCTGCCCAATTGATATTGACCCGGCCTGCCTGACGACGCTTGCTTGTATGTACTGTTATCTGTGGGTGGTTGGTTGGGTTTGTTTGCACTGTATTATGTTTAGTATTGCACTGCGTTTACGTTTGTATGGTTAGTGTTAATAAATTACATTGTTTATCACATATCTGAAGTCTGCGTTTCCCTGCTTCAGTCACACACCTCTGGTCATACCTGGGAGCCCTGACAGGAGAGCTGGGAATGGGTCTTATCAATATCCTGGCACAGGATGCAGGAGCCCCACACCCAGCTGCACCACTTCAATTTTGGAGGTCAGAGCTACTTGGCAGGAGGCAATTGCTGCCATTACATCAGCTAAATCAGGGGGAGTGGGAGCAGCCAGCTTCTAAGGCTTCATCTGCAATATCATGTTGGAGAATGACAAGGTCCTCTGTGCCATGTGCCTGCCAGAGGACGGGATAACTGTGTCTTCTACCAGTTTAAAACTAAGCTTCTTCCCCTTACTGGCAGGTGCCCCGGAGGACCGGGGATGCATCAGGAAGGTAAACAGTCACAGCCCAGGTAGTGTAGTGTAGAAAAGCTGGATAAATTAATAGAAGGTCCAGCACAGGTCCAGCAAATGCAGCCGCTCAGGTAGCCATCTTGGACATGCCCCAACTTCATTACATTTCTAACTTGTTTGCTTGGTATCTTAAAGGAAAACCTAGATTTTTCTATCCAAATATTAGCCTGTAAACATCCATTATACATGTACCTCCAAAGCTCATCAACTTTAACAAATTTAGACAGATTTTTGAATTCCAATTTACTTTCTCTAGATAATTCATCCATAAAATCCATTACTTACCGATTAAGAAGGTTTTTCCTAATAAAACACACCTTTTCACCAACGTGAGTGGACCACAACCATATGTGTAAAATGGAGGCTTACCAGATGGGAAAACCGCTTATATTTTAATATTTATTTTGACTATTTTTATGTTTTATTGTAATGGTTTATTGTTACTTTATGGTCATACTCATTTATTGTATTACGATTTAATATCCATCAGGTTACATAGCTATTATGGCTTTTATCCAATATTAGGATTTTATAGTAGTAGTCTGTAGTTTTATTGAAGTCCACTAGATAGCACTAAACCAGTGTATTTTTTTTATTATTTTTAGTTTATTTGGAATACAGTTACCTACTTCAAAGTGTTGTCCACCAATTGGATATAATTTTTATTTGAATCTCTTTGTAGGGCTTTGCCTATATACTGCGGATTAATTTTTGGTATAGTTGAGATGAACTGCAGAGTTTATAATATAGGTTTAAGAGTGAGGCTCGGTTGATTCCAGCCTCACTATCATCTTCATTACCTGTGGCTGTAGATGTACATATTTCTCTTTAGTCCCGAGTATATGGCTAAAATGGATTCCATCTCAAATCAAGGCATAGTTCGAGATACAAGTCTATTTCTGGTTCCTTACATGTTTGAAGCTGGTTTTGTTCCAAATTGAGGCTTGTTTTTCTTCTATATATGCACGATGACAAAGGGTGGTCCCCTAGCCTCGGAAGATGTCTGTTGATGATGAAAAGCGTCGGATGAATCCTCCCTCTGACGTCATCGTGCTGTCCGCAATCTTGGAAGCTGTATTTGAATGATGATATTCCTTCTATGTTTTGTGAATAGAATTTTACTTGCGCAATAAAGGCACATTCGTTTTTTACTGCACTATGAGAGGCTTGTTTTATTTTACATGACATTGCCTTGGTCCTATTATGAGAATGGCTTACTGACCTAAGTGGAATCTGGGTCCTGGTGACAACATAGAGGTTCAGATGGAGTTACATCCATATAGAGCCTGTGTAGACCCCCAATAATCAGGGGTCTTCCCATCTAGTAAGCCTCCATTTTACACATATGGTGGTGGTCAGTTCACGTTGGTGATTTATTGGATGAAAAGGAAGATCAATATCATCCATATTGCACTCAAGAAACGCATGATTTTTTTCACAAAGTGTTTGTGGAAGCTGTCATTCACGTGGACTTTGTATATTGTACTGTTTCTTATATGGAATTTACATGATATTACTTTTAGGCATTAATTTGCATGTTACATTGTGTATTTATAGTTAGCACATGATTAATTTTTAATAGAATTTTTTTTTCTCTTTCACAGCGCAACATTTAATTGCTATTAACTTTTATTAGTGAACTGAACATTTAGTATGTGTAGTGAAAAACTGAGAGTGAAAAGACTGAGATACATATTTAATGCTTCAAATATAAATATAATATACATATATTTTTTTTGGTATGTAGCGACCTGCCCAGTTAGCTAAATTTAGCTTTTGGTACCACTGTACTTATTGTGGTAGTGATCTATATTGTTGGCCTGGTCAGGGTTCCTTTATGTTAGTGGTTGTTAACTCCTGCCTGTTTGTGGAAGAAGCTTCCAGAATATAGAGTTGGGGGATCAACCAATGAGTTATGAATATTTATTAGACCCCAGCCAATCCTTAGAAGGGGGCACCCAGAAGGTGGCTGGGGGAGAGGATAAATGTTTGGGAGGCTTGTTCAGAGTGTTTTTTGTTCTGCGGCTGCTGCCCCTGGGATGCAGTCTGTTCACTGGAGTTACTGTTTTGGTCTCAGCAGGTTCTGGGCTGAGGACTTGGGGAAGATATGCCAAAAGGATTTTTGCTGGAGGGCAACACCTTGGAGCCTGGTCTGGAGAAGGATCTTTGTCTCCCTCACTGAAGAGTAAAACCTGGTATGGGACTCTCAGGTGTGCATGCACTGGAGGGAATTGAGTGCCAGAAGTTACTGGATGGACTGGGTCTACCCACTCCCTGTTACCTCAGTCAAGGCTGTTTGAAGAGGAGTTTGAAAGAAGTTTGTCCTACTGTTCATTACTGCTACCACTTTGGGGTATTCTTAACTCTTAAGTCCCCACCTGTACAAATTTCTACTAATAACACCCACAAAAAGACATCCTCTAGAGTGAGCTTGTGTTTTCTAGCAAGGGAAACCTGGACATACTCTCAGCCACCCCCTGGGGGTGATTTCATGTATGCACATGTGTTTTTGGCTGGAAAACCAAAGTTGGTGGAAAATAAAAATAAGTTATAAACAATATTATTATTATTATTATTATTATTAGGTGCCATCAACTTGAGTCCAAATCCTAGCGACTTGATGAAAAGGAAGAAGTCTGCTTTGTGCTAGTCTTGTGAGATCCTCCGGTGTTGTTCCCACAGCTGTAGTCACTGTGTCCAACCACTTAGTAGTCAGTCTCCCTCTTTGCCTGGTTCTTTCAATCTTCCCAAACAATATTTCCTTCTCCAGCAAACTCTCCCTTCTGATAGTGTAACCAAAATGAGACAGTCGCAACTGTATCATTTGGGCTTCTAGTGACATAGCCCATAGCCGTCCCTCCTCCTCTCCCTCCCGTGGCTTCTAGCTGCTTTATTGAAAGCCATACAAAAGATCGCTGCTAGTCATCGCCCCCACTGCCACCCCTCCCACAAACCCCTAGTCCCAGCACTGCTCGCCGCCCCCACCTTATTTCCACGCGAAAGAGTGGATCGAGGGCTCCAGGGATGGTTGGTAACTCTCCTCTGGGGGGAGGGGGGTTCAGAACCCCCTGACTCCCCTCCTTATCTACGCCCCTGTTTGCATTTGAAAACTTTTTTGAGAGACCTCATTGTGTAACTTCATTGTAGCTACCAAGTGCAATTCTGCTGAATATTTCATCACTGCTGGTTTCTTCCTTGTTTATGGGAGAGCATTACAACTTCTGTTCTGTCACCGTCAAGCTCAAAAATGTTGTAATTTTCTGTGTTCATGATCTTTGTCTTTTTTATATTCAGTTCTAATTTCATGTTACAACTTTCAACTTTTGTTCAGTAGAGACAGCATATCTTCTCTGGTTGTCACGTACCTGGGTAGTGAGCCTGACGTGAAGAGGCAGACCTCTCGTACAACTCCGACTCAGGGACCGCTGAGAGTGGGAAAGCGGTCACAGGAGCTCGGCGGGGTATGAGGGCCTGGGATCTGTCCAGTAACAGCTGTTTGACTTATGAGTAGCAGACCAGAGCAGGGTGCAGATGTATCCGTGCAGGATGGATGGATGCTGGAGCACCGTGTACTGAAGAAGCAGAGTCAGACGAGCTGGGTTCGGTATTGATGAGACAGATCAGGCTTTAACGGCATGCAGGAGAATAGTCGGGTCACAGGCCGGGTTCAATAACAGGAGGTCAATCATACAGGAGCAGGCAGAAGAATAATCCGAGGACAGGCCAGAAGTCAGGGCAGGAGGCGATCAAGCAGAAGTCAGGAACAGGCTGGTTTTGGCAACAGGAATAATCACGGAAGTCAGGAAACACGAGTAGGGGGAAAAGACCGTACGGATATGACACAACCACAGCAGCCAGTTTAAATAGCCCTTTTGGCACCAGCATTAATGACAGGCGTGCGCCTATGTGTGCGAGTCCGCATGCGCGAGGGCAACTGTGCGTGTCTCTGTCCAGGCGCCCGCACATCTGCTCGGTTTGCCAGAACCCTGCGCATGCGCACATTTGTGCGCCATGGAGCTTCACCTATACTATGGGCAGGCCTTCCCTGACACTGGTGCTGGTGATGACTGTCTACATCTGTACATCTACAAAGCGCAGGTTGTTTATGCTTCTGCCGCCAACTTTAATATCGACAGACTCTTCATCCAAATTTTCTATTCTGAAGATGGCCTCACCGTATAGTGGAACAAATAAGGTAACAAGATACATCCCTGCCTGACAGCGCATTTTATTGGAAACAAGTCAGTGTTGCCGTATTCAGTTCTCACTGCAGCTTCTTGATTTTTGTAGAGGTTCTTTATTAACTGTGTAATGTGTTTAGGTATTCCCATTTGCAACAGAGTCCTCCATAATGTTTCATGATCCACACAATCAAATGCTTTACTGTAGTCTATGAAGCAAATGTATACAGGCTTTTGGTATTCTTTGCTCTTCTCTAATATCCATCAAACATTGGCAATAATGGCTCTTGTTCCTTGGCCTTCTCTGAACTCAGCCTTAGCTTCAAATAGTTCTCACTCACTGTATGATTGTATTCTCCTTTGTATTATTTTCAGTAATACTATGCTAGCATGTGGAATTAATGCAATCATTCTGTAATTGTTACAATCTTTGACTTTCTTCAATATAAGAATGAACAGTGATCTTCTCCAGTTGGTTGGCTATGTTTTTTCCTTCCATATCCATTGACATAGCGAGAATAGTGAGTAAGCACTTCATGGGACTGAGATTGAGCTCTGCAGTCACTTTTGCAGAAGTTGTTTTCTTATAACCCTGCGCAAAGTCCTTTTGTCTTTTTCAGTCAGTTGACCATGTGCTCATCAGACTATGTTTTCCCGGAAACTGTATATGCCATCATAACCTACTTGTACCTCGCAACACAGCAATTAAATTGGCAACTTTAGTCACAGAGGCTCCAGCTAAGCAGGCAATTTGCCCTCTTTGAGGCTCAGTAGGCTCTGAAATGACTTCATATTACTAACAGCGCACACAGAAAATGACGAAAGTGTGGCTTCCCAACTGTTAGGTGTCTCAGAAAGCAAAAGAATGTTACATCACTTCCGCTTTCAATGCAAAACATGTCATCACTTTCACACCTGCAGATCATGTAGTGTTTCCATTTTTGTGTAACTCCTGTGTATGTGATTATCTATGGCTTTAGTTGTGATTGATGACTACCAACATTTTATCTCTATATATTGGATGAGCTTGACTGAATACAATTGCAACTCGGGGCTCTGGTTTGAACATCATATACTTGTTTTGAAAAATCTGTCATTGGTCTCTTCACTGCACACAAATGTCCTGTCAAGGAAATCATGCAATGCGGTCGAAACACATAGTAATCACAAACCATATAATTTGTTAAAAAGACAAAATATGTGGTTTGACAGGTGTTGTATTGACTTGCAAATACATTTTTCTTGATATGCTCTCTGCTAATATGTAATGCGCAGCCTGAGATTTTGCTTAACTCAAGCAGAGGTGAAAAGTTAGGCAGCCTTTGAAGCTACAATCACACATATGACGACATACAAGAAATCATAAATTTATGAAATCAGCTTTTATTACAACAGACATCTGCAAATAGAGGCCTAAAAAGAACTCTTGATTACTTGTTTGGCATAAAGGACTAGCAAACCTCAACTGTTTAAATGCTTTGGATAAATTATTCTTAGAAATAACAAACCAGACCATAGTTAGAGTAATATTTTACTAAGAATCCTGAAACAAATCTATCATCATCATGGATAGCTTATACATTACAGATATAGCTATCCATGGCATACTTCTTGTAACTGGCGTATCTGGAAATATCTTCATCATCATTGTTCACTTTCTGGAGTGGCGAAAAACTCGCGAGCATAATCCTTGTTATCTCATTATTAATGCCATTGGGATTTCCAACATCTTTCTGCAAATAGCCAATGACCTGTTAGAGATTGCATACTGTATATGGCCAGATGCCTACAATATAGAATGGATAGATAATGTATCGGCAGCTCTTTTTGCATCTCTGTCATTGTCCAGTCTCTGGTGCTCCACCTGCCTCTGTTTATACTATTGTGTGAAGATTGTCAACCTCAATGGACCTTTATTTTATAAAATCAAAGCAAATCTTCCTGCTGTGGTACCTTGGTTGCTTGTGTTCTCAGTTGTTCTGTCTTGGTCAGTTGGAATGCCAGCCCTATGGGATCTGTACACGGGCTATTCCATCACAGCCATAAACATCACAGGGAATGTGACATTAGAAGAATCATTTTATCCCTACCAGAGTAAATGTAACTGTTTATTTTACTTATATATTTTATTTGCTTCTTTGGCGTTTATAATCATTTTCTTGGCAGGTGGGACCATCATCGCCTCTCTGTGTAAGCACATGTCAAGGATGAGGCAAAACAATGAAGGACTTGGTCATTCCAGAATCAGGACTCACTTATCAGCTGCTAAAACAGTGACTGCTCTCTTGATACTTTATTTGACTTTCTATGGGACATTTAGTTTTTTAAACAACCCTGTATATTTTGCGGATGAAGTAACACTAATAATATGTTTTATTGTCATTTCTGCTTTCCCAACAGTAAATACTATTATTTTAATCATGGGAAACAGAAAATTGTTAAATGCTCTGAAGCAGGTACTGGGTATGAAATCTAGTGTCATCAATACTGAAATCACTGTTACTACTTACTAATGTATGTGGGTGCGTGTGTATGTGTGTGATATTTTATTTATAATTGTATGAGGAAAACTGGACATTATAAATGTATGATTTTTAGAGACAAAATAAAATAATTTCAGTTATTATACAGCTATCTTATTTGCCTATTGCTGTTCATCTCATAACATTTGCAATATATCAGTACACATTTAAATTCAGTCCTAATCCCAGATGTAATTTAATGAGTATTCTAATGTCTGTATGTTTATTTTAGGACACATTCTATTTAACATAATGATGTAACATAGGGGTATTTGATCATAAATTAAGTATAATAATCATTTTTAAGGCTTATCTCAAACCATTAACCCAAGCTCAAGAAGGCAAGTCCATGCAGAATACAGATAAGTTCAGATCTGAACCTCCTGAGAAGCACTGACCCTCATTCTGGACACATAACAGCTTTTCTTTATGGCAAAGGTAAATGGAGACTGTAGAAACATGAAAATGAAATCAAAGTGTAGTAGTGTAGTATCAGCAGTATTTGGTGAGAAGAGTAATCTCTAAGGTATCACAAACCTCAAAGGGAAAACTTTAGGGTTCTAGGGAACTAGTCCTCCAACATATGTCCTTGCCCCCTGGGTGCAGCCAGTCCTTTAAAATAGCTTACCTTTCTCCCTATTCACTCTGCAGTTCCACCCAGCACTGCAATATCTTTGTTGTGAAACTGTCCCCACGCAGTCTCCTTTTTCCTGCACATGATTTCTGAAGCCCCATTCATTATTATGGGTGAGTCATAGGCTAGAGGCTGCTATGATAACTCATAGAAATAAATGGGGCACAGCATAAAGAGAATCTGGCAGCAAAGGTTTCCCAAGCAAAGACTATGCAGCACTAGATGTGGTCATGCAGTGAATATTGTTGGAGCAAGGGGATTAGCAACTATTTTATGCATCAGGCTTCTCTTAGGGGGTTGAGGGGCATTCATGAAAAGACACCATGTAACAAAGTGCCCATTTATTCACCATGCTCATAGGCAGGCAAAGGCACTTTAAATCCTTTTTCCCCAACTCCCTGAGTTACTGGACAAAACCAGACAAGATGAGTGTCTCTGCTTCTTCTCTCAGCAGCTCAGTGAGGCCACACCTAATTATTGTTGAGTAAACCATGCAAAGTTCAGTTTGCTGGATTTTCACTCAACACTTTCAAAACGTCTGCAAACCTGGGACATATAAATTGTGTCCATTTATGAAAGAGAGAAAAGCCGAGGTCCTGATGATCACAGTTGTCTGTTCTCTCAGGAGTTCCAGTTTATGAAGCTGAGGTGAGGAGAGTAGAACATTTTCTTCACTTGTCATCACAGCACACACTTTTCTGTCATTAACTTCTAGAGATGGCCAGTTTGTGAAGGTGAAATCCAAAGATCTCACTGGTCATCTCTTTAAAATATATCCGTCCCAGAGCTGGAGAATCTTGGTGAGAAGCTGCTGTGATGTGAGGAAAAAGGCTTCTCTCTTCCTAATATCAGCACCAGCGGGGTTAAACGTTGATGTAAATTATAACTATATATGTATATTTGTATATTATACTATATTTGTGTAATATATGTACATTAGCATTATATATATATATATATATATATATATATATATATTATATTTACAATCTAACCAAACATTATTTGACAGATCAACAAGATAGGAATCTCGTGTACTGGGGAAAATCCACTGCATTGTGATACTTGTGGACAAAACAATTAAAAGCCTGTGTGACCAGCACTTGCCATTGTCTTAACTTGGGAAACTTAAATAAGAAGACACACTCAGTAAAGTGAACTATGTGGGAAATTTTTGTGAACTATCTATATGTTCAAATTATCCATTTACCAATAAACCAAATCAATGGATTATATATTGCAATTCATAAGGTAAAGATCTTATGACACTGTCATAACATACCAACATATCTACTCAAGGGATCATATTCCTTCCAAAAGACTGTTTACAAGCTAATGGGCTATACATTCTTTTTCCATACAAAAGCACTATAGGTAGCAAAGACATATTTGTAAGTATGATTTATATCTTACCACCAGATTACAAAGTATATACGTTGAGCGGATAGAAAAATATGTTATCCTAACACAATATCCCATTGCTAGATAAAGGATTTCTTAATATTAATATGGGTTGTTTATCTGTAATTCCCATTGTTAAAAACAGATATACAGTATCTCACAGAAGTGAGTACACCCCTCACATTTTTGTGGAAAATAATGGTGGCTACACAAAATATTGACACTTTGGGCCCAATTTGGACATTTTCACTTAGGGGTGGGCTCATTTTTATTGCCAGCGCTTTAGATATTAATGGCTGTGTGTTGAGTTATTTTGAGGAGACAGCAAATTTTCACAGTTATACAAGCTGTACACTCACTACTTTACATTGTAGCAAAGTGTAATTTCTTCAGTGTTGTCACATGAAAAGATATGATAAAATATTTACAAAAATGTGAGGGGTATACTCACTTCTGTGAGATACTGTATGTGTGTTATAGGGTAGCTACGGTATAATCAATAGTTTAGTATACAAATTATTTATTTGCTCTGTATATGTACAACTAATATTTGAATCATTATATTTGACATTTTACCTCCTCATAGTTAAAATTTTACATGTGTTTGCTGCTGCCATAGAATAGGAAATCACCTGATTCTCCAAGGCATTCTACATATTTTAGAGAAAGTGACATAGCTGTAGCTGTGTATGCATTTATTATATCAGGGTTAATCACCAGGAAATCTCAAAGTAAACTCATAATAGACATTTCTTATCCTAGGATTCCATCTGGTGGTCAAATGAGCTAGTACATAAGCAAACACAGGTTTGATAACTAAACAACTCTTATCAATTTGAACTAGATAAGCTACAATTTCTGGGGAAATTGTGTGAAGTGTTTTTGCCTCCACCAGTAGTCTACAACTGGAGTGGGCGGAGTAACTGTTGTGTGGTTGGAGTGGCTGGAGTAACTGTAAAAAGGTCAATGGGCGGCGTGTGTTCCAAACAAATGGTCATATTGTGAAAACTATCAGGACTATGGCTTAGCTGTGGACATTTTTAGTGGCAGCAGGGATAGCTGAACGTTTTGATATAAGATTTGCGTAGGTGGGCTTGAAAATGAGGGAGTGATGGCAGTTTAGAAATCATGTCCTGATTTTTCAGCTCACACTCTAGCTTTTTTCAGCTTCCACTCTAGTTTTGAACATTCCGCCATTCATTCCTATAGGACCAATTTCACCACAAAAACACCGATATTTTGTGAATCATTCAGTGAAACGTTACACAAAGTAATAGCACACCAATCGGGAACAATCCGCACGTTTCGGTATATTACTGTCTATGTCAGGCATGTCCAAAGTCCAGCCCGCGGGCCATTTATGGCCCGGGGTCGGTTTAATACGGCCCTCCAACAGCCCTCCCTGCTCTGTGTAATGTGGCCCTCCCTTCTATGGCAGACAGTCTGCTTGAGAGAAGAGGGCAGTGCGCATGCCTGACTGCAGCGCGCTGGGAGCGACAGAGGGCGGTGACGTCAGGGCTTCCAGCGTGAAGTGTCTCTTCCCCTCCCGGCTGACGAGCAGAGACTTCAGCTCCAGCTACCTCCTCCGCGGGACTGCTGTATTTGGGGTGTGAGACAGACCGCCATTTCATGGGCTGGGATGCGGGGAGCTGGACAGAGGTAGGTAGGGCCTTGACCTAGCAGAATCTGTGACGCTGTGGAGTGGCGGAAGTGTGTGAGCTGCTACCAGAGAGTCTGACTGTGTCAAATAACTCAGCTTACACCTGCCAAGGTCAAACAGAAGCAGAATAATGCAGAATTATGCTTGCTAAATATGAACAAGGAACAGATCTCCAAAATGTAATTCCTGCCATATTACTCTCATAAACGTATTTCCAGAAGGGCCACATTTTTACTCTGGCACTGCAGTATTCACTCTTCCCCTTCTGGCCAATTTATAAAATGGCGACTATAAATAAAAAAAGGAAAGTTGACAGTGAGGGCCGCCGTTTCCAGGAAAGGTGGAAAGTGGATTTTTTTTTCACTGAAATATGGAATCACTGTGTTTGTCTGATATGTCAAGAGACTGTGGCCGTTTATAAAGAATTTAATGCCAAGAGACACTACCAGACGAGACATAGCACATACGACAAACTAACAGGGCGCGACCGCAGTAAAAAGTTGAAGCAACTTGAAGCGGTTTTAATGTCACAACAGCGATTTTTCACAAGAGCCCGTGAGTCAAATGAAAATGCCACAAAGGCAAGCTATGAGGTGGCAACGTTAATTGCTAAAAATTGCAAGTCTTTTGTTGAGGGTGAATTTATTAAAGAGTGCATTATGAAAATGGTTGAGAATATCTGTCCCGTGAAGAAGCAAGAGTTTGCCAACATTTGCCTGGGTCGTAACACTGTAGCACGGAGAATTGAAGATATTTCATCAGATATTAAGAGACAGTTGATGTCCAAAGGACAGGATTTTGACTTCTTTTCAATAGCCTGTGATGAAAGCACAGACCTATCTGACACAGCTCAGTTGCTGATTTTTTTGAGAGGGGTGGACGATGAAATAAATGTGACTGAAGAGCTACTTGACCTTCAAAGCCTTACGGATCAAACAAGAGGAAAAGATTTATTTGTTGCTGTTAGTTCCGCAATAGATGACATGAAACTGCTCTGGAACAAAGTTACTGGGGTTATTACTGATGGGGCACCTGCTATGGTTGGTGAAAGAAGTGGATTATCAACCCTAATCTGTAACAAGGTGATTGAAGAAGGAGGCGAAGCTATTAAACTCCATTGTATCATTCATCAGCAAGTTCTCTGTGCTAAATATCTCAAATATGATCATGTTATGAAACCGGTTGTAAAGAATATTAATTTTATTCGCGCTAAAGCTCTGTGCCACCGCCACTTTAAACAGTTTCTACTGGACATCCAGGCTGAATATGAAGATGTTTTATATCACAACGATGTAAAATGGCTCAGTCGAGGGTCTGCGCTGCAGAGTTTTTACTCTCTCAGAAAGGAAATCAAAGAATTCCTGGAAACAAAGGGGCAACCGATGCGAGAACTATCTGATCCTATTTGGCTGGCTGATTTGGGGTTTTTGGTTGACATAACAAAGCATCTGAATGCACTAAACACGAGTCTTCAGGGAAAAGATGCAGTGGTAAACCAGCTTTATTCACACCTCAAGGCCTTTGAAACAAAGCTGCAACTTTTCCAAAGGCATTTGTCACAAACACAGCCCAATACCATACATTTTTCAGCATTGCAGGAAGTAATGAACAGTTTTTCACAGGACAATATCAGTGCGCAAATGAGCAGGTATGCAGCAGACATCGCATCTCTGGCTGAAGAGTTTAAACAGCGTTTTCAAGATTTTGCAGCTATTGAAAATGAGATCAGCCTTTTCTCCTCTCCATTCTCTGTTGACCCCGATGATGCGCCAACTGGATAAGGGCAGGTTTCAAGAGATTCGGACATTGGCTAAGAAAATGCTGAGCTTGTTTGGCTCAACATATTTGTGTGAGAAGACATTCTCTGCTATGAACTTTAACAAGAACCGTGTGAGGACAAGACTAAGTGACTCTCATCTGCATGACATTTTGCGCATCAAAACCACTGCCTTTGTACCTGATCTAACCGATTTGCTGCAGTCCAGATCTCAGTTTCACCCTTCACATTAGTGCAGGTAAGTTTTTTTAAAATTTATTTTCAATACATTGTGAAAACTCAGCTGTCAGTTGATCTTAATGTTATGAAATGAAAAGTATGTCGTTTGCAATTAACTTGGCATAAAATAATTGATTTGCATTTAATTGTAATGGTTCAAAGAATGTTCGGAAAAATGTTCGACCCTCTACCATGTTCACTTCATCCAATCTGGCCCTCTTTGAAAAAAGTTTGGACACCCCTGTCTTAGTGTCTTAGTGTAAATCACAATCAGATTATTATTTATGGTGTTTGTAAGTGACTTATTGTAATAAATATTTATTTATTTTCGATAGCCTTAGTCTTGCCAAAACATGTCTTTGGAGTCTGGGAGGAAACCCACGCAGGTACAAGGAGAATATGCAAACTCTGTGCAGGTAGTGCTGTGGTTGGGATTTAAACCGACAACCTTAGTGCTGGTAGGAAAAATTGTTAACCACTTAGCCATTGTTGCCTGTACTTAGGTATTTGCTTCCAATGTGGAGCCCTCTGATCCATTGTCCACTGAAGCAACTGAAGACAGAGACATAACACTACTTGCCCCAGAAAATGGAACCAAAACGCAACCCTTGAGTTGCTCCCAGAGACCTAACTTCCAAAGACTCATTGTACACTTTGAATCTGATGGTCTGAAGGACAGAAGGTTAAAATTTAAGAGGTATGCTCTGAAAAAAAAACACATGTAGCCTGTTGTAGTGCATTGGACAGGCTGTTATAAGAATCCAATGCGGCCCTAAACAATAACAGCAACAACAAAAAGAAATGCATATGTCCTGTGAAAAAACACATGCGGCCTGTTATGACTATACTGCATGTGGACAGGGACAGGCTCTAAAAAGCTGCAGGTTTAAGATGTAAAAACCCTTCCCTCCCTCACCCCCAAATTCCCCAAGATACACAGAATGTTGCTACCTACAGGACATTATTTTATTTAAATCTTTAGTTTTTCTAAAGATTTAGTTGAACACAAATGCAATCCTAACTCAAAATGCATAATATGCTGTATCTTACCAGCACGTACAAAAAGAAAAAAAGGTAAGAAGAAAGCAAACTTGACATCAATATCAGCAACTCTCAACACTTGCTTTTTGTGGTTAATATTATTGCCAGTTGTAAACTAAACACAAATGATCGTTAAGCTAAAACCAGCTACAACTCTAAATAAACATGTCAGAGGATGTCAACTCGATCCATAGCATCCATTGATCATATAATTTTTTTAATTCAGTGTTACATCTATATCTCCATTATTCCATCTCTCTAATTTCCTGTACTTTTACTGTCCAGTCTCTCACTAAAGGCCAATTCAATGGCATCAAACTCCTCCCTGCATTCCAAAGAATAGGCAATAAAGATCTTTTATATTTTCCCTCTGAGAGATGGGAATCATAAAACAATACTGGTAGAGGGTCAGCTGGTATAGACTATTGTGTAATTTGAGCAACTAAGCTGCAGATCTCCATCCAGAATGGTTTTATTAACGGGCAGTCTCACTATGTATGCAATAAGGTCCCTTTCAAGCCATACCCCCTCCAGGACTCTATATCATCTTGCTAAGAATTTAGAGCAAGATTCCTGTTTTCTGAAACTGATGGAGGATGTGTGCACTAGCTTGATTATTTTCTCCACACTTTCTGTCAATCTTACCCAATACCCTATCCCAGTTCCTAATGTAATAAAGATCTGTTTGTGAGGCTAAACCCAGAAGCAATTTCTAGAAAGTGGGGAGCAGCCTAGTTAGATCTAGAACTTAGGAATGTCTCTGGTCTAAGCTTTTTATCTAAACTATTTAAAAAAAACTTGAATTTAGGCATGTTTTTAGCCATCCACAACTGACCTACCACATTCCTTCCTGAAAGCAGAAAGAGCTTCAAGTTAGAGCCTCCTAAGAACTTGAAGCCCCTAATTTCTGTTTTGCCCCCTTATGTATTAAAGAATAGTATGAGTGGGGTTGGAAGCGTGCTAGACTTCCTTCTTTTCCTTTTTTATTTAGTAGGCCCCAGATTTTCAATGTTGCTTGTGTCAAGGGTGAAATTGATCTAGCCAAGCACCTCTGTTCCTTGGGACGTAGGCAAGGTTTTGGCCGACCATTATCTTTTCTAGAGAAAGCCACAGTTTATCTTGAACATTCAGGTTCCAATTTCCAATCCTCATCAGGACATTCAATAAAAGTTTACATTTACTTTAAGAGCTGGTTCACTCCAATTGTGGGGCTGGAATGCGCTTCCATCTGCAGATGTGTGTGGGTGTCATTACCACTGCAGTGTTATGTGATTTGGCCCTAAAGGGCCAGTGCCTACAAGCTCTGCACTAATATGTCCATATGCAAATTATCAACAGCACTTCCTATCCTTTCCATATCATGACTTAGAACACTGTCAATATGGCTGCAGGGAACTCATCCTTTTATAATGAGGGTGCTGGCTTATGCTAGATACACACTGGCCGAATATTGGCCAAGACAACAGGGAGCGACCAAAATTCAGCCACTGTGTACAGCAGGCTGCTGACAGAAGTCGGTCTATGGGTGTCCTAACCCTGATTGTGAATGGGGAGCAGTTCTGTGATGTACAGAAAGTGTTGCAGCAGCACTGACATTACAAAGGAAAAAACGTTTAAAAATTTCTGCCAAATGACATGCTATTAACGGCTTCTTTGTTAAAAAAAAAAAAAAAAAAACAGCACACAGACCACTTTAGGGTTGTACTATGTATTTTCAGGACCCTTTGAAGAGGTTTGGTGCACTTAATGACAGTTTTAGTAAACCAGCCTACAGTATAATTGCCACAAAGATGCAGTAAAAGTGTGATAAATATTCAGTAAAGGTGTAGTACAGATGCAGTATAGGTGCAGTATCTGCCTCAAGTAAAACATCAACTCTTGTCAGCACTACTGGTACGAGAAGCTCTCTGGAGTGCAAATCCACAAGCAAGCTCTAAATAGGCTGCTCTTCACTTTTGTCCATACAGAGCAGATATTGTCACTGGACTTCTTCACACTGCACACTAGATCTGCCTTGCTGCCCACTTCACTTTGGATTGACCAATACAGAAACAAAGCAAAGGAGGAAGGCACATGGGCCTCATGCAATACCATAAAAACTCTTTATTAAATAAAACCAATACCAATGTACTCACAGAGATACGCTACTATACATAGTATATGTATCAAGACCACTTCCATCACAGGAAACGTGTCCATCAGCAGGAGTCCAGATGAAGCGTTTAATGGGCCAGTAACTCAGCCCATACTAGGAGTTTCAACAATAGGCAGTGAGCAGCTATAAATTCCTTCTGTAGAAAGGGGCCCCCTCAGTCTCTCCACAGAATGCCTCCGGTGGGAAGTAGAAGATGCTCCGTTCTCACTGCGACAGCGGTGCAGATGTGATTGCTGTGGTCTGTGCTGTGCTGCCCCAGGTGTTTCTGCCCCTAATCTCAGTCTCTGGCTCTGGCTACTTGACCCATGTATGATCTGTGTACACCAGACCTGATGTATATGTCTCAGCTCTCACACTGCAAAGAAGAGGTTTCTACTGTAGCCTGGTAAAAGCTGTTCCACCACTCCCCTTCCTCCTCAATGTTCTATGGAAACTCTTTTATAAAGGTCCATAAATTCCATTCTTTGATTGATGTTTCAGACTACAATTCCCATGATAATCAGCATTCTGCATAGAAGTCCATAGGCTCATACTCATTCACCCCCAATAAGCCCCCTGCCGCAGGCATCCACACCCTCCACCCAGGGTTGTGGGGAAGAGACCATTGTACTTTGAGGGTGGAGCCCCCTCCCCCAAAGCACCCCCCATGTTAAGGACATGTGGCCTGGAATGGTTCAGGAGGTTTGGAGTTCACTCATCCCCCCCCTCCATTCCTGACTTGCCGGGCTGCATGCTTGGGTAAGGGTCAGGTATGGATTTTGGGGGGATTGCATGCCATTGTTAAACAAATTTGGCATGGGGTTCTGCTCAAAATCCATACCAGACCCAAAGGACCTGGTGTGGATTGGGGGGGGACCCCATGCTGTTTCTTTGTTATTATTCTTTTAATGCCAGCACTCGTCTGCTCACATTCTGCTGTCAGTGGAGAATCCTGCTAACAATAAATGACTCATGGTTTTTAACACAGCAATGGGTGAATTCAGATCGGATTTGAAAATATCAAATCCGTCCAATACAAATGAATATACAAAACAAATGCTGAAGATACAAAACAAATTCCAAAAATGAATCTGTTTAAAATAACAAATATAACAAAACAAAATTCTTCAATTAACAATTGCATCCAAAAAGAAGTGATGTACCTGCTATCCACCCCCATTGTGGTTCCTGGGAATGCCAATGGTGCAAGCATCCATGGTTTACCTAGGGACTAGTTACAGCTGTAAGCTGTCATATATAGAAGCCATATAAATATTGCCTCAATATATGATTTTTGGCTCCTGCTGAACAGGGGGACCAATGGGCTAAAGTTCAAGCATTTGTCTGAATGCCCGAACATCCAAATAAGTAGAGCTCATTTGCTTCCTATTTCCATCAAAGATGAAGGTAAACATGTGCATCTGGTTGATTTTTCAACTTACATTATTTTTATAAATAGCTCTATTACTTTATGCCTCACAGTCAAACAAAACTGGAGCTACAGAACTCTTAAAGGGTCTTCCAACCTAGATCAAATATTCAGTTTTTGGTAGACACTAAATAACTTAACCACAGAACAGTAGCTTCTACAACAACCTTACTTACAGTATGTGTTTTAATGATTGCCACTTTGAAGTGAAGACCAGTATAAATTAATAGTAGTGTAATGTCTGCTCTACTTTTCAACTTTGTGTAGGGATCTGCTACCCTCTGCTGTTAGCAATTATACAGTGTTATGTGTAATTATATATTAATGCTTTCTGTTTCTGGATGGCTGTAAAATCGCACAGGGAGGAAGGCAAGAGAGATAAAAAGTCTCAGCCGCATATCTTGTCCATGGCCAGGTCAGAAGGGACTAACCTGCAAGTATTCTTGTGTCCTAAGTGTTTAATTGCAGCCAATAGCTTCTTGAGTGTGTATCTGAATCCTTTTGACAGGCAGAACATCTCTGTCCTATTTTTATTATCTCATCTTCACAGTGCCAGATAACTAGGCCTGTGCTATTGTATGTGTTTAGTGGTCAACTTTCAGCATACTAGTAGGTGAGCCTGTTTATTGCAATAGAGTTTATACACAACCCTTGTTATTGTAGTTAACCCTATCCTTTCTGGTCTAGGGTTTTTCTAAGTCTCTTTAGCTATGGGCTCAATAACCAGCATAGGATGGAGCCAGATTAGGCATCCGACAGCCAGTACTGGTAGTTAGTGGTCCAGTTGTATGTCAGATGGTTGTCTCTGGTTGACTCTGAGTTCCAGTGCCACACCATGGTTTCTGTGTGTGCGAAGCTACATTCCAGGCTGGCTGGACAACTGCTGGAAGGGCCTTCCTATCACTGTAAATCATATCTTCAAGTCTCTGACATCAAAAGAAATACCACATTGTGATCATCCTCCGGGCCCCTGCAACTTTAGCATTCATCTGGAGGTATCTTCCACCAGGACTCTTGTTGGGCCCTTTTCCAATATAAAGCTTATATTATTTCCACTAGTGTGCATTTTGACAAATATAGTTAATGTTAAAGTATATGTTGGTTGCACTAGTTCCTCTGCTTCCAATTGTTTTGATTAGTTTACTGAGTGAAACTGTCCTGTGTGGAGGCCCTGCCAACTTTATTATCAAACCCACTCTTCTGCTTAGCAAAGGTTGTGATTTTCTTATTTGCCTACAGGTTTAGTGCAATATGTTGTTTGGGGACAGTAATTTGTCATAACCCCCACCAACAGAGGGCTACATACAGTATGATATGAGCAGACTATTAGGGGTTGATTTACTAAAACTGTAGAGTGCAAATATGGTGCAGCTCTGCATAGACATGAAACAGCTTCCAGGTATTTTGTCAAAGCTTAATTGAACAAGCTGAAGTAAAAGCTGATTGGCTACCATGTACAACTGCACCAGATTTTGCACTCTCCGGTTTTAGTAAATCAACCCCTTAATGTCACATCCAGTGGTATCAGATGGGATCTTTATATAATATTAGAGGATCTGGACTTTGCAGATGATATAACTATACTATCCTATACACACTGTTATATGCAGGTGAAGATAGATAACTTGTGCACATTTGCCACACAAGGAGGAATATAAAAGTTAACCAAAAGAAAACTCTTTTCACTGCAGCCAGTGAAATATAATGGCCAAGAAATACCATTCAAATTTATCAAACAACAATATTGTCCAATAGCAATGAAGCAATGAAAATGATATTGGAAGTAGTCTGAGCATACTGAGAAATTAATAAGCAGCAGAGAATGTGTGCCAAACTAAAGTTCTATCAGTTCAGCAGTGTGAATGTCGGTCAGTGTCTGGCTCTTCCTGCTCAACAGTCTGTCATTTGTTTGATTTCTGTCGAAGGGACGCGCTGGAACACTTTTCTTAATCAGCAGCCGCAGCCACAGAACCATGCATTCTGACAGCAAGCCACTGAACCATGCAGTCCTGACCTCAACCCGACAGAACACCTTTGGGATGAATTAAAGTGGAGACTGCAAGATAGACCTTCTCGTCTGATATCAGACGGCCTCACAAATGAACTTCTGGAAGAATGGTCAAACTTTCCCATGGACACACTCCTAAACCTTGTGAACAGCCTTCCCAGAAGAGTTGAAGCTGTTATAGTTGCAAAGGGGAGGCCAACTCAATATTGAATCCTACGGACTAAGACTGGAATGCCATTAAAGTTCATGTGTGTGTAAAGGCAGGCGTCCCAATACTTTAGGCAATAGAGTGGATCTCTACATTTTGTATGACTGAACAGACTTGGGTCTCTAGTTTAAACATCATATACTTGTTTTTACAAATCTGTCATTTGTCATGCAATGTGGTCAAAACACATAGTAATTACAAACCACATAATTTGTCAAAAGGAAATAGGAAAAACAATTGACAGGTGTTATATTGACTTGCAAATACATTCTTTTTGATATGCTTCTAATATGTAATGCGGAGACACACACGAAGACATACAAGAACTCGTAAATCTAGGAAATCTACTTTTGTTTTTGAAAAACAGACATCTGCACATCAATTTCTTAGGAAAACAAACCAGATCCTAATTAGAGGAATTAAGAATCTTGAAACACAACTATCATCATGGATAGCTTATACATTACAGATATAGCTGTCCATATCATACTTCTTGTAACTGGCGTTTCTGGAAATATCTTCATCTTCATCGTTCACTTTCTGGAGTGGCTAAAAACTCATGAGCATAATCCTTGTTATCTCATTATTAATGCCATTGGGATTTCCAACACCTGTCTGCAAATAGCCAATGACATGATAGAGTTTTCATACTATTTATGGCCAGATGCCTACAATGAAGAATTGCTATATAGTTTTACAACAGCTCTTGTAGCATCTCTGTCATTGTCTAGTCTCTGGTGCTCCACCTGCCTCTGTTTCTACTATTGTGTGAAGATAGTCAACCTCAATGGACCATTGTTTTATAAAATCAAAGCTAATCTTCCTGCTGTGGTACCTTGGTTACTTGTGTTCTCAGTTGTTCTGTCTTGGTCAGTTGGAATGCCCGCCCTATGGGATCTGTACATGGGCTATTCCATCACAGCCGTAAATGTGACAGGGAATGTGACATTAGAAGAATCATTTTATCCCTACGAGAGTAAATGTAATTGTATATTTTACTTATATGTTTTATTTGCTTCTTTGGCATTTGTAATAATTTTCTTGGCAGGTGGTACCATCATCGCCTCTCTGTGTAAGCACATGTCAAGGATGAGGCAAAACAATGAAGGACTTGGTCATTCCAGAATCAAGACTCACTTATCAGCTGCTAAAACAGTGACTGCTCTCCTGATACTTTATTTGATTTTCTATGGAACATTTACCTTTATAAACAATCCAGTATATGTCCTGGATAGCATACAATTTATTATAAGTAACATTGTTATTTCCACTTTCCCAACAGTAAATACTTTTATTCTAATCATGGGAAACAGAAAACTGTTGAATGTTTTAAAACAGGTACTGGGTATGAAATCTAGCGTCAGAAACACTGAAGTCACTGTTACTACTTACTGATGTATATGAATGTGTGTGTGTGTATTTTTTTTTTTGAGATGTAAAAATGTTATCCAATAAATGTTTTATTTAGCATTGCATGGATAAAACTGCACATAACACATTATAAATGTATCATGTTTACAGACAAATTAAAAATTATTTGAGTTCATTTACATCTATTTTATTTGCCTATTTATGTTCATGTTATAATATTTTCAGTACAAATTTCAGTTCAGTCCTGGCCCCAGATATAGCCTAATGAGTATTCTAATATTGTATATCGATTTTAAGACATATTTTTTTTAACGCAATGATAAGGACAATGACAGTGCTACCATTGGGCGAACTAGGCAGCTGCGTAAGGCATAGCCACAGCTGCTGGTTTTCCTACTCTCTGCCATGGCCAGATCTAGGGGGGTGCTGGGGTGGGCTACACCCCCAAGATTTCAGTTGTGCTCCCAGGTCAGTCTTTCCATGGATGCTGTGCCTGGCCGCTATCCAAGAACGATACTGTGTTATCTGCTGTATGGAGGATCGCTCCACTGACAGGAGAGAGAGCACAGCACAACCCATACCTGATTTGCTGCTGGTAAGTTTGGGGGGGTTACAGGCTGGGGTGACTGAAAGGAGAGGAGAGAGGTAACAATAATTTGTACTGAAATGAGAGGTTTGTGCATGGGGGGGGGGGTAGGAGCAACTTTGTGCTGGGAAGGGTAATGGGGATGGTGGTGGGGGGGGGGGGTTGATTTGTGCTAGAAGAAGAAATGGGGGGATATGTACTAAAAGTGTGTGTGTGTGGGGGGGGGGGGGTAACGTGGCAGGATTTTATGCTGGGAGGGTAATTTGGTGGAGTTTAGCTGGAGGAGAGAATTTGTGGGGGATTTGTCCTAGGTGGGGGGATTGAAGGAGAATTGGTGCTGGGAGGGGTGGTTGGGGGGATTTGTGCTAGGAGAGGGGATTGGGGGGATTTGTGTTAGCAGGGGAGATTGGGGGGGAAATTTGTACTAGGAGGGGGGATTGGGGTGGATTGTTACTAGAAGGGGGAATGGGGGGAGGGGGGTTGTGCTAGGAGGGGGAAGTGGGGGGAATTTGAGCTAGGAGAAGGGATTGGTAGGGGTTGTGCTAGGAGGAGGGAGATTTAGAGGGATTTGTGCTAGGAGGCGGGATTGGGGAAATTTATGCTAGGAGGAGGATTTGGGGGAGATTTATGCTAGAGTGGAAAATTTGAGGGGAAAGAGGATGTGTGCAAGATGGGGTGAAGAACTACAGGTGAAGTTTTATTTATTTATTTATTTTTTTGGGGGTGTAAGTAGCTGGCTTTCAAAATAATAATATAAAAAGTGAACGCTCTTATGATAAATAAATGAATAAATCAATATACTGAATAAAGCAGCTTGCAAAAGGCAAAAACCTCTAAATCCTTAAAAACATCTATACCAAAATTACAGCGCTACAAATAGTAATAATAATATAAAGTGATAAGTGAAAAAGTGCTAACTAGGATTGCAAATAAAGTGACAATTTTGATATAGAAGTAGATGGCTTTGCCTAGGGCGCAAAATAGTCCAGCACTGGCCCTGGATAGGAATATTTGTTCATAAATTAAATACAAGAATCTGCTTTTAAGGCTTATACTAACCACTTGCCCTCCAGAGGATTTACCCGCCTTCCTGACCAGGCTATTTCTTGCGATATGGCGCTGCATTACTGACAATTGCACGGTCATGCAACGCTGTACATAAAGGAAATCTATGTCCTTTTTTCCACAAATAGAGCTTTCTTTTGGTGGTATTTGATCACTTGTGTGTTTTTTATTTTGTGCACTATAAACAAAAAAAAAGACGGACTCTGTGCAGGCCAATCAAGCTCTTCCACCCCAAACTCGCTCACCATGTCTTTATGGACTTTGCTTTGTGCACTGGTGCGCAGTCATGTTGGAACAGGAAGAGGCCATCCACAAACTGTTCCCACAATGTTGGGAGCATGAAATTGCCCAAAATGTCTTGGTATGCCAACATCTTAGGAGTTCCCTTCACTGGAACTAAGGGACCAAGCTCAACCCTTGAAAAACAACCCCACATCATAATCCCCCCTCCACCAAACTTTACACTTGGCACAATGCAGTCTGGCAAGTACCGTTTTCCTGGAAAGTGCCCAACCCAGACACATCCATCAGATTGCCAGACAGAGAAGCGTGTTTCCTCACTCTAGAGAACATGTCTCCACTGCTCTACAGTCCAGTGGCGTTGTGCTTTACACCACTGCATCCGACATTTTGCATTGCACTTGGTGATGTAAGGCTTATTTGCAGCTGCTCAGCCATGGAAACCCATTCCATTAAGCTCTCTATGCACTGTTGTTGTACTAATCTGAAGGCCATACGAAGTTTGGAGGTCTTTAGCTATTGGCTCAGCAGACAGTTGGTGCCTTCTGCACACTGTGCGCTTCAGCATGCACTGACCTCGCTCAGGGGGCGGACGGACAGACCATTTGGGAACACGGGCATTGCCGAGGGCCTGGGGTCAGTAGGGGGCCCCATGAGATGCCACTGGTACCTTTCATAGGCTTTTTTTTGGGTGTGGTTTGAGTGTGGATGAGGACACAGGGGCCCCATGATCCCCTATTGCCCGGGGGCCCCATGAGTTGTCAGTCCACCCCTGCCTCTTGCTGTTATTTTACGTGGCCTACCACTTTGTGGCTGAGTTGCTGTTGTTCCCAATTGCTACCACTTTGTTATAATACCACTAACAGTTGACCGTCGAATATTAAGTAGCAAGGAAATTAAACTGATGGACTTATTGCACAGGTGACAACCTATCACGGTACCACGCTTGAATTCACTGAGCTCCTGAGAGTGACCCATTCACAAAAGTTTGTAGAAGCAGTCTGCATGCCTAGGTGCTTGATTTCATACACCTGTGGCCATGGAGGTGATTGGAACACCTGAATCCAATGATTTGGAGGGGTGTCCAATACTTTTCTTTTGGCAATATAGTGTATGTATATATATATATATATATATATATATATGTATATATACACGAGGGTTCTTCAAAAAATTTCCACACTTGCACATATATGTATAAAAGACCCATCGTATATATATATATATATATATATATATATATATATATAAATTAAACATTATTGCAGTTGTTTACAGTTATTTTATTTGCCTTTTGCTGTTCATCTTATTAAATTTTTTGAACTTGTAGTACAAATTTAAATTCAGCCCTGACTCCAGATGTAGTTTAATGGGCATTCTAATGTTTTTATATTTATTTTAGACAAATTCTATTTATCATAATGACGTAACATAGGGATATTTGATCATTTAATTAAATATAATTGTCAATTTTTTATGGGTTAGCCCAAATCATTACAAGAACCCAAACCCAATAATACAAGTCCATACAAAATGCAAATAAGTCGAGATCTGAGCTTGGTGAAAAGCACTGACCCTCATTCTGTGTACATAATACCTTTTCTTTATGGCAAAGGTAAATTGAGACTGCAGAAACATGAAAATGCAAGTCAAAGTGCAGCATTCACACCAAGGTGCTACAGACCTCAAAGGGACAACTTCCAAGGTACTACAGAACTACTTCTAAAAAATGCTACATGCATAATTGCCTTTGGGCTTCTGAAAACTCCAACCTGCAACATACATGTAGTTAGCCAGTGAAGTCAGAGAAAAGTTACAGCTCCTAATATGCAGCTCCAGGCCAATATATCAGAAATCATTAAAGCCTTGATATAGCCAGGGAACCAGAACTTTCAAAAGGGAAGTTTAGCAGTGCATGTTTTCTGTACAGGACAACTGTTCCTTTTATACAGTTGTCCAGAGGGGCGGACTGACCATTTGGAAACTCAGGCACTGCCCAAGGGCCCAGGGTCAGTAGAGGGCCCCATGAGATGCCCCTGGTACCTTTTTCATAGGCTTTTTTGAGTTTGGCCATGGACACAGGGGCCCCATGATCCCTTATTGCCCGGGGGCCCCATGAGTTGTCAGTCCGCCCCTGGTTGTCCATTAACTTATCTCCTCGCTCCCACTGAGTGCAGCCTAACATTAAAAATGCTTACCTTTCCCCTTATGCACTGTGGGGTTTTACTTCCACCCATCTCCTTTTTCCTGCATGTACATTCTACACATCCATTCATTCTTATGGGTGAGCCATAGGCTAGAAGATGCTATGATAAATGATCACTTATAGAAATGAATGAGGCACAGCAAGAAGACGATCTGGTGGTAACGTTTTCTAAGCAAAGACTGTGCAGTGCTAGGCGTGGTTACATAGTGAATATTGCTGGAGCAGGGAGGAAGGCAAGTATGCACTTAGGTGGTTGAAGGACAACTGAATGTACTGTAGGTTCATCTGACCTTTATGTAGTGTTTAAAACATGTAGAGGAGTGAGTATTTACTCACCATACTCAGATGCAGGCACAAGCCCCGTTATTTTCATTTTCCCCAAATTGCTGAGTTGTTGGACACAACCAGGCAAGATACATTTGTCTGTCTCGCTACCTCAGCAGAGTGGCCACACTTCATAAGTATTGAGTGAACCAAGCAAAGTTCGATTTGCTGGACTTTCACTGAACAGTTGAAAAAGTCTGCAGAGCTTGGACATAACACTCAAACTCCACTAAAGTCTATAGGAGGCAAATCTTGTAATTTTGTCTGGCCTATTTCAAGGCCAATGTGAAAGCTTTTGTTAAAAATAGGGCATGTGTGGCAGGTCACTAATATAGGGGACATTTACCACATAAATAAATAATAAAACAATACCATTCAGCAGGGAGGGTTTTTTTTAATAAGGTAACAATAAAGTGATTGTAAAGGCTCAGTTTTTTTATTTTTTTAAAAATGACAAACATGTCATACTTACCTGCTCTGTGCAATGGTTTTAGCTGTGATTGACAGCAGCAGGAGACTGAGCCAAGTGTAAAGGGGAGTTGGAGGGGGAAGCTCCATGCAGAAGGTTTTTTTACCTTTGCATAGCATGCATGAAGGTAAAAAAAAAACCTTCTGCCTTTACAACCACTTTTAAAAATACACATTTCCTTTAAATAGCATGCTTAGTGAATGCCTTATAATTGTTTGTGAAGTGGTTAACCTGTAGGATGTACTCTAGCAAAAGAGACATAAAAAACTATTCCTGCTAAATGACAGTTGAAATCCCAGACCTGCTTCAGTTTGTTAACAAAGTTTTTGGATCCTGGTTGATGTCATTATCCAGATATAGTAATAAACATATGTGGTCAGTGACAAAAACCAGCCTATCACCAGCCAGTTTGTTGACATGTTGCAGACAGTCAGGAAGCTGTCATTTTTAGCAGGAGTACAGCAGGAGAGAATCATTGTGGAGTGGATCATCACATTTTCATTGAGTGGGTCGAAGACAATCGCTCATCGTGATTGACAACAGATCTACATTTTTTTTTACATAAAATGCTTTTGCTATGTTGTCTGTATGTATATTTGCTGTGTAATGTTTTTGTGAATGATTAACAAGGGGTAATATATACCCTTTACCCATACCTTTCACATAGAGTGTGGCTTTCTAGGGGCCTCTTATCTTAAATGGGGCTTACAGATTCTGATAAGTCCCCTCCTTGTAGACCCCCCCCCTCCTCCACAGTTTTTACAAGGAGTCTCCCTTTAGGAGTCTACCTTTAAGAGTAACCGAGCATGCTCAGCTCAGGAGAGTTCGGCTGAAAGTTGGAGATGGAGTGAGGCTGAAGAGAGGAGCCCGGGAGGGTGTCTTCTAGTAGCCACCAACCCACCAGCAGCACATTAGAAGGACTGAGTAAGTAGACCTGCACTCCCTGGGCCAGAAAGGGAAGGAGGCATTCTAGTGGAAAACCGGATTAGCCTGCACCCTGGACTGCTTCGCCATTTATGTGACAGACACCAGATCCCCTGCTCAGGGATTCACCCAGAACAGCTGGATGAGGAGCATCTAGGGTCTGGTGTGCTACTACAGGAGATGCTGGCTAGCTCTCCAAAAAGAGACGGTTTGCTGTAACCATTGTACATTGTTCAGGAAGTTGTCCTCGGTTTCTCAGTTCCTTTGGGCATTTCGTACACCCCTTACCCTATCCAAGTTTAAATCCACTTAATAAAATCCAAAAAACAAGCTCAAGGACTGGTTACTGACTCCATAAAGCAAGTATTTGTGGAGATATGTGTTGCCTGGCTGTACAGGATTATAGGGGGACCCAAAACAACAGCAACTCCTAAGGGGGTAGTGTATTATATATTCCCATTCCCAATAGAAGGGTGTACATATAAATAAGTTGGTTTATATAACCTAAACTATTTTATGTACCCAGGGCCAGTGCTAGGCATTTTTAAATGAACAAAACATGAAACTGCTAAATGTATTTTAATTTGCAAATATAAGTGCCATGACATAGCACCAATATTAAAGACAAAATATATATTACTGGTAATATTATGTTTACTAACAAAATAGTGCTCAAAATGAACCAGTGCTCAAATAATCCAGAATGATTCACATCTTCATGTATATAAAATAATAAATATAATATATAAGTGTCCACCAGAGTCAATATAATCATACAAAAATTGAAGTCCTTCATACAGTTCAAATAAAATCTTGTTGCAAACAGCTTCCCAAGTGACTGGACCAGAAACCTCAAAAAAGAAAAAAACTCATATAGTGCATTATCATTAGCAAAAATTGAATAAACAACTGTGATATACTCACAAAAACACGTGATCACTAATAGTGCAAAAAGTGAACAACCGTGTAAAATGTGCCAGTGAAAACACTACCGTGAAAAAACATTCCGTAAAAAAGTGTGAAAAATTGTGTACACTTCTATGGTGTGCAGATTAAAAACCATTACCGAATAACATAAACCATAAGACTTGTGATCATTAGGAGGATGATGTTATGAATATACTCCAACAGAGAGCACCTCACAGCCACATGGATATACTCCTCTCTATCCACCATCTCCATGCTCCAAGCGATGCCAACCCAGAAACCAAGAGTGCTAAGAATAAATCCTCCAACAGCTATATCACAGGAGCGCCTCACTCTGCTTGTTGCAAGAAAATTTCCAACTCCAACCACCAACGATCTAACTGAACCATACAATAATGACTCGCGTGCACATGGTGTCTTTTGCACATCAAGGATCCACAATAATTTGAATGACTTCTCTGTAGATGCTTGACCTCCCTGGTCCGCCATGATGGCTACAGAGAAGTCATTCAAATTATTGTGGATCCTTGATGTGCAAAAGACACCATGTGCACGCGAGTCGTTATTGTATGGTTCAGTCAGAAATGACCACAAACACAACAAATATATTTTTAAAGTTTAAATGTACGTAGCACTACTCCCTTAGGAGTTGCTAGAAGATTTGGGTCCACCTATAGTCCTGTACAGGCATCACACATCTCCACAAAAGCTTGCATCCAGAGTCAGAAATCAGTCCTTGAGCGTTGGTTTTGTTGTTTTATTTAGGGAATTTGAACTGGGATAGGGTTAGGAGTATACAGGAACTATATATGAACCTTCCCTGCAGCACAGACTCTGTTGGAGAGCTAATCAGCATCCCCTTAATGTACCACCCCAGACTCTAGATGAATTTCTCCTCTTCAGCCAGCAATCTGGAGGTATCCTTGAACAGGGGATCTGGTTCCTGTCACTTTAAGAGATGAACAGTCACAGGTATGTGGCTAATCTGGTTTCCCACCAGATTGCTCCTTCCCCTATCTGCCCAGGGGGTGCAAATGTACTTACTCAAATCTGCTCCTGTACTGCTGGTGGGTTGGTGGCTGCTACCAGGCCTATCATCTGGGCCGCTCCTTCCCTGCCATACAGGTGTTTCTGTCTCAGGGGGCCTGTGAGCTCTGAGCTTTCCTGTTTTCCCGTTCCAGGCCTGCAGGTAGGCCTCATCCCACTAGGCCTCCTCTCAGCCTCCTTCCGTCAGCCTCACATTTTCCTCTCTGTCTTCCACCCGAACTCTCCTGCAACTGAGCAGGAGGCTCTAACACTTTTAAGGGTGTCCCAGCCCCCTGCAAGCCTTCTTTTGGGGATTGGCTAGAATGCAACCAGACACTCCTCAGATCCACTCACTGCCTCTAGGGACTTCTTCCAAAGCACTAAGAGCAAAAGGAAAATCCAGAGGGGCTGGCCCGCAGTACCTCTCAGCTCCTGACCATGATTTCACCTTCTGGCCATTACACCTAGGCTGCTTCTCAGCCTTCCTCACTACCAATTAAATACTAGCTCCCTCTAGCTAAACTAAGAGGATGCTACATTTACAATCAGTTAACGCATAATAATAGCAATGGTAGCAATGGAATGATCCAATGCAATAATGTTTGGATAACTGTTCTGTCTGTACAGATATGTGGATTTAAATGTCTAGGCAGAGTGTCATGGCGTAGTCTTATCTCATTGATCTAGATATTTTATTTTGTTAAACTACCTTTTACAGTGCTATTTTTAGAAATACATGAAATACCATAAATAAAAAATACATAAGTGACATAAATAGAAAAAAAAATACAAGTCCAAAGTTCTATAAATCACTTCCACCAAATGCACAAAAGTGATAGGTAGAGGAGTGATCCTCTTCACTGGTTCAACGCAGTCTGAATATAAACCACCACATGTTTCATCAAACACTCTGAGGTTTACCAGATGTACTGTGACCCTCATAAGAGAAGTCAACAACAGCGTTTGTATATCAATCCACCAATCGCCAGCTGATCGCCAACAGATAGGTAGCCTCCTATCAGTTCATCTCCTATATGTATGGATAGGCTCAATAAACCACATGTGCAAAAAAAGAAATGTTCCAATAGTGTAAATCTGATATAAGTTTAATGTTAAAATGGTTAAAAACATTCACATGTAGGCCGTGTATACAGGCATCTCAGTAAAAACTACATATCCCAGAAGCGCACGCATGTGCATAGATGTGATGGCCTCCGGCTCCGCTCGATGCGTTTCATCACAAATCTGATCAAAAATATGCATAAAATACAATCCCACAGTGTCCAAATTATCCAAAAAATAAAATAACCCAATCCAAAATATTAGAAATGTCCTCCAAAATAAATATAGTCACTCAAAATTCAAAAAAACGTCCATACGTTCAAAAAACCTTCATGTTGCAAAACAACCTCCAAAGTGATTTTTGGGACCATAGAACCTCAGAGAAAAAAGAAAAAAAACTCACATAGTGCGTTATCTTCAACAACTTGAGTATAAAAACATGTGCTTTCAACACAAAAACACTCGTGATCACTAATAGTGCCAAAAGTGAACAATCGTGTCAGTGTCAGTGAAACAATCTCGTGCACCAAACAAAACAAAACAGTGAAAGCTTGTGGAAAAATGTGTACACTTCTAAAGTGTGCAATTAAATACCCTTACCAAATGCCAAAAACACAGGGCTTGTAATCATCTAGGCAGGGTGTATTCATATGTAGTGTTCCATCAAAGAGATCCTCACAACCACATAGACAAACTTTTTACTGAACACCATGCTCCAACAATGATGCCCATCAAATATATGGAGTAAATAATAGTGTAAATCCACATATAATCATGAGTAAATACTTTATTACATGCTTACATTATCCTTCATCTTTAAAATTGCCAATCAGAATTAGTAGCAGCCAGACCTCTGGAGATCCTCTGAGAAACCTCTTGTGTATAATCTCGGACTTTCCAGGATCCAAAATGGCCGCTCGGTTACTTCCGGTTCCAATGTGCGTCTTGACGTCACTTCCCTTGACGCGTTTCGTCATTGGACTTAGTCATAAGAGATCTGACCAAGTCCAATGACGAAACGCGTAAATGTGTATTTACACGAAACGCATCAAGGAGACCCCCCTGTACATGGAGTACTGACCTATTATATCATTCTAAATATCTCTGGATGTAAGTGTCTGTTTTTTTACTTTTTTACTTGCTTACAATTGTAACTCCACTTGTCTAATAAATACTACACTATTGGAGTTTTTCTCTTTCTCTGGGCTCATTTTTTGGCAATTGTGAGCTCCCCCTCCTTTAAGGTGCACCATAGTAGGTGACTCACACTAAAGTTTATGATCCCCCTGGTGGCTGAAATCCGTACTACATGATGTATCCAATATGATGATCATACACTATACTGGAATGAGGAAATCTGCCTTGGTCTGATGACATCTGGTGACTCAACTCCACCTGTCAACTTCACCTGTCTGCAGAGTTCCTGCTTCCAGAGTACCTTGGAGTAGGTCTTATTTACTCCAACGCACAAAACTTTGTGCCATCTGGTTAATGCATTGTATACTCATCTTTTACAAGCCACGGAAGTCACGATAATCTAACAGCCATCTAATGAACCACGGTTGTCACATTGCACTTTTTATTACTCTTATTTATCTATGTCATTTTTTGCACTCTTTAGCGCTGCATTTTATTGATTATTTTATATACTATTGGAGGATTTAAGGTATTCCCTCTCATTTTGCTGGCCGCTGATCTTGTTTGTTGTTTTATGTGTCACCCAGCGCTCGTATATTTACTGCTTTATATTTTACTTATTGTTTCATCACAAATGCCATTATCAAGGGCACAGAGACCATCAGAAGCCATATGTCTTATATAGAATGCAGTTATTAACAACAAAGGAAGCAGAACTGAAATGAATGTTACGGCCACCATAACTGCTATCTCGAAGGTGGAAAACAAAAACAAAATGCCCACAAGGGTTGAGGAGTGACTCGGAAGGGAGGGAGTACCTGCATCTATACTCTGATAAAAAAAAGCCCTGATTAGAATGTATTTAGATGGAGTGGGGTGTTCATACTGCATACAATTGTTTTTGTTTATAATTATTAATTGTATCTTATTTTATTAATTACTTTCTGGATTTTAATTTAGATTTATTCATTAATACATCATTTATGTTTTTGGATTTATTGATATTTTTAACATATCCTGTAAAAAGGAAACATCAGCATAGGTTGTAGCAGGTTGCTTTTTTATTGAATCACCAATACTGACTACCAGTGATGCATCCAGAATATCAGCATGACCCTTTAAACAGCATCAGAAGATCTAGACTAGGGGCAGCAACTCCCAGAATGTGTGCCAGGGGTAGAACCCAACACCTTTTGTGCTGACATGCCACAAAGCCAGACCTTCACAGCCAGTGGGTAGCCCAGCTGGTGGCCCCTTTAGCCACACAACTCTGGAAACTTTGCAGTCAAGTCACAGCTTGGCTCTTTCTTGGCAATTTGATTGATAGACCAGGAGGGAGCTGGAGTGGTATTGCCCTGTAGTTGTGGAAAGGGAGATCAGGGGATCAAGAACTGAGCTGTAAGAGAGCTTGGGTAGAGGAGAAGAGAGCGTGGACAGTGCAGGGTGAGCAGGAGGTAAATCACAAGGGAAAGACACAACTAGCTGTTGAATAAGGACAAAAACTGTACCCATACTCACAGGGAAGAGGTGTGCAGTCTGCCAGAGTGAGAAGAATCTGGTGGGGACACATGCAGGACAGTGTGGACAAAGAGATAGGGGATACAACTGCCAGAGAGGAGCAACCTGGGAACAGGTTCTAACAGTTGCTGGTTACTAAACAGTACTAATTAGCCCAGTAGGCCACAAGGGCTATGGCTATGGCAAACATGATCAGTGTATATAGTATGTAGACTCAGACTTGAACTGTACCACTTTAAGCCTCATCCAGTATGTATTCTGCACCCATTATTTATGGTCTACATTATCCCAGGTTTTCTCTCATTATAATCATCTAAATCGGGAAGGTATGTTACTGCATACCAAAGATAAGAGTATTATTGCAGTCACTGACATCAAATGTGGAGGTTATTATAACAGTCACTGACACCAAATGTGGAAGTTATTGTAACAGCAACTGACACCAATTTTGGAGTTTATTATTACAGTCACTGACACCAATGTTGGAAGTTATCATTGCGGAATTTAGTTTATAGCACTACAATTTACTTACTAAACATGACTGAGAATGTGAAGTAGACATTTTATTTGATATATCTGGCACTCTCATTTGTCAGCACACTATGCTCTAAAGGCTGCCTACCCCTTACCTAGACTTTGATGATGTAGCTTTCCCATGCTCACTGTTATACTGATGAAAATTAATGTAAAGTAATTACCATTCCCTGATACCTTTATCTACCTTGGCATCCACCATTGTCCCAAAAGATGGTAGCACTGAAGATGAATTTAGAAGTAGTCTTAACAAAGAAAAAAATGTCAAGAGCTCTATGAATAGTGAATAAGGTGTATTTATAAGAAATTTGCATAGCTTTATATCGAAAATGCATTTAAATTCATTTTGTGTGAATATGGTAAAACTGAATATTATCAGGCTATATATTTTGCAGACCAAATATTGAAAACACTGCATTATGGCCACTAACTTTAACTAAGGAGCATACAGTGCCTTGAAAAAGTATTCATACCCCTCCAAATTTTCCACATTTTGTCATGTTACAACCAAAAACATAAATGTAGCGAAAAGTGGTTCTACAAAGTATTGACTCTGTGCTGAAAACAAATGCACGCCACACTTCAGATATTTATTTGTAAAAATATTTGAAAACCATTTATCATTTTCCTTCAACTTCACAATTATGTGCCACTTTGTGTTGGTCTATCACATAAAATCCCAATAAAATACATTTACATTTTTGGTTGTAACATGACAAAATGTGGAACATTTCATGTGGTATGAATACTTTTTCAAGGCATTCTTTTATAATCAGCGCCATCAAATGGCCAGAATGCATTTTTTTCCCCATCACACATTCTCAATCTGTAAAGAATATAACCTGAGAACATTCCATTTTGCCCCATTTGCACAGATTGAATTTGTATGCAGTTTTGATAGACAAACAGCAATGCAATTTTTTTAAACACACACCTTTGTCTGACTTGAATGTTCCCTAACCCAATTTGAACACTTAAAATTAACACTTACCCTAATTCTAACACTAAACACTATCCCTTTTTCCATAACTATGCACTCAGCTTTTGAAAGAAACCTATGCTGTTCTTTATGTAGTAAAATATTATAATATAATAAGGTATAGCACCGTAAGTTGTCAGATCCCGCCATGACAGCACTGCCCACCTCTACTAACTGCAAGCCTTTCAATATGATGCACACAGTCTCATTCTCCCTCTCCTCTCACAATGCATTGCTTGGTCTGAAGGACCTATTACCAGGACTGAGGACTGTCACCTGGGAGAGATATGCCTAGCTGCATGAAAATATTGACTTTTGAAAAGTCGGTTGTTGCATAGGATTTCCAGGAGAAATGCATCAATGAATCAAGAATGGTGATAATGCTCCTGAAGTACAAGCTGGTATCTTGGGGTTCCTGCTACACAGCTATTGTATTATTTTGGTGCTTAAAATGATAGTATGTTTACGCTGCGAAGTAATTTTAATACAAGTATATTTTCTTATCCATGAAAAAAAAATCTTCCAATAATCCAGTTTTCGATAAAAAAAATGCATTTATATACCTTTTTATAACAAGGGTGATCCAGGTCACATGATCGCTTTGCTTTTATCAGCGCATCACAGACCTGCAGGTGTGTGTGACCACCAATTAAAAGATAACAACAGGGCTGGGGTATGCTGGCTGGTGCTGTCAAACATGTGTAATCTACCTATCATGACAACAAAACTGTTATTTTAGTCCTTTATAGCTTGCCTGTAACTCCAAACAATATGCAAAGTGATGCAAATTGGCCATGCTAGTAAGGATCAGGCTTAGTGTAGTCAGTTTACAACCATGAAATGGGGAGCTGGCAGGATCAACCCGATTCTACATAAGAAAAAATACATATTGTTATGACAAAACATAGTTAAAAGCTTAAAAGAGAAAGATTTATTACATTTTATATTTAATTTTAAAAGTACCTTAACCTCTTCACCAGTGGTGTATTTAGATTGTGTGCTGCCCTAGGCAACACAAAAATCAGATGCCCCCTCCCCGGCCTGAGACCGACCAACACCAGACCCCCCTCCCCAACAGAGACAGCCTGACAGTGACCAACAACACTCCTGCCCCATCCCCACCCCCACTCCCACCTAAGAGAGCCTTCCACTAACACTCACCCCAACCCCGCGAAAGAGAGAAAGACACACCTTCACAGCTCTGGACATTCCCAGGAATGACAATCAGGCTCTGCATACACCATCAAACAGCCCACAGCCTCTCTCAGATCCTACCTGGTCCCCATACTGCATATGTCCCATCTTTCAGGGGGCAGTGCTGCTCCCCAAAATAATGTCGCCCTAGGCAAATGCCCTGTTTGCCTTGTGGTAAATACACCCCTGCTCTTCACGCCGACAGTATGCAAATATGCGGCCTCTCAGCGGCTGGGCCTTGACACAGAGCGGCCGCATATTTGCGTACCATTTGTAAACAAACATGTGCTGAGAGCGTGCACCTTGCACACTCCCAGCACATGTGTCAGCGTCCCACTGAAAGGTCCCGATCTCTGCTTGCGAACGGGACCTTTCTGATCATGTGAATGCTGTGACAGTCAATCACGGCGGTCACATGACCCTAAACCCCGCCCCACCTCTCGGTGTCAAAAACCCCTTAAAGGACTGGGAGGCACTGGCGTGAAGGGGTTAACATAAACTTCCCAATCCTAAACATAGCCTAACCGTTAACCTACTATATAGCATGAGATTGCCCCTTAGCTGTGCAGTTATGCTGAAAAGTATCATATTTTTTAACCTCCCAACTCCTACACAAAGATCTAGTAGAGCTGAGATTGCGGCACAAAAAACAAATTATTCACACCTTTGACTAAAGAACACTAAGCTGTGTGCTTTAGCTGTGGTCAGTGACTTGTGGTGACCTAATAGAAAGAATTATCTAGCTATCATTGTTTCAGAGGTTGTAAGAGAATAAAAATAAGGATCCAACATAGGTGCTATTGTGGATTCTGACACTTTATTTCAGGTACATTTGGTACATGAAATTGTATTTAGTAAAGATAAGATGAGAGAATACTCTAATGGCAAACCACATCTTTTGCGAAAAGGAAAGAATAAGAGAAGGGAACTTGACTTGCAAATATATTCTTCTTGACAAGCACACTATTTAACAGATACAGTAGTGCCAGGGATTACACCATATGGAGTCTGAGTCATTGAAGTGAGGTTCAACCAGTTGTGGCAGTAACTGAAAAAGAAAACAAAAAACAACTTTTTCGACTGTGTTGTCTTCAAGAAGTAATCGAAGAAACTTACCTTTGGCAAAAAACACGTTATCCCAAAGGACTAAAGTTACAATCTTCATACATCTTCATACATTTTATTTCAAAGTTTAAAGTATAAAAAAAATCTGAAAAATCTGAAAAATTTCCCAGAAAAAGGAAATCAGATTTGAGTTGGAGCTGATTCTACTAAGCCTCACAAATCATACTTGAGTTCTTCAGCATGTTTGACTTAGACACCACAGTTGTTGGGATTCACAGTACACTTTTTCTAACAGGTTTATCTGGAAATATTTTTATCCTGATAGTTCACTTTCTAGACTGGCTTAAGACACATGAGAATAATCCTTGTGAAATCATCATCAATAGCATTGGGACTTCCAACATCTTTCTTCAAGGAGCTGTTGCTTTCCAAGAGATTTCTTTCTTCATGTCTCCAGAGCTCTTCAGTCAAGCATGGGTATCTTTTTTACTCATAGGTATCATGACATCCCTGGCATTATCCAGTCTTTGGTGTGCTACATGTCTTTGTTTCTACTACTGTGTAAAGATCATCAATATCAACAGACCTTTCTTTTATAGGTTGAAGGCAAGGCTTCCCAAAGTCGTACCTTGGCTAATAGTTTTCTCGATAATTCTATCATGGTCATCTGGAATGCCAGCCTACTGGGACTTATACTATAACATCTCTTTTTTCCCAGTTAATATCACAGGAAATGTAACAATAGGAATGTTTTATCATAATGGAGACAAATGTAATTGTTTTTTTCAGATGAGTATGTTTCTCGCTTCTTTGGCCTTTGCTATAATTATCTTGACAGGGGGAGGTATCATAGCCTCTCTTTGTAGGCATATGTCAAGGATGAGACAGAATAATGAAGGGTCTGGCCGTTCCAGAATCCAAACTCACTTATCAGCTACTAAAACTGTAATTTCTCTCCTACTGCTTTACCTGTTTTTTTATATAACTTTTTCTATATTAAGCAATCCCACAGCTAAGATTGATAGCACAACCATCACAGTTGGTTTCATTATGGTTGCTTGTTTTCCAACAATAAATTCTATCATTTTAATCTTGGGAAACAGGAAACTGATAAACATCCTGAAGAAGATTTTGTGTATAAATTCAAGCTTGACCAATATTGAAGTCTCAGTTACTACACAATTAATTTTACAGAGCTGTGCACCAAAGCAAACGTAGCCCATGATTGAACTTACTCACTATGTTCAAAATAGGAGTCTACTCCAATTAGAAGAGAAAGGAATTTAGAAGACCTGTAATTGTTTTAGAGAACATTGTGTATATTTTTCTGGTTTTCTACAACTGAAACAACCATTTATTGCAGGCAAGTCACCTTTATTGACTAATCTTTATAAGTCATGTAAAAGGTCCCAGGCTAGGTTAGAAAAACTAAATCAATTTATTATTAGTCAATGAGGTAATTCTGGCCTACCTAGTGGTCAGATCTATTACACACGCACACACCATTGTTGTAGTTTATTAGTAATCATCTATTAGGTTAATATGTTTGAGTGACTTTTTCCTGGCAGGCTACCTTTTTTTCATACTTTTGCCAATAACATGATTGCTGTGAAGACTGAAGCGCCTTCTTTTTATGTAATTACTCTTGTTTTCCTACTTTTTTATTTACCTTTAAGTCCTTAAGACCAAACTCATGGTAAAAAACCCCAAAACAGGTCATGTACAAAAGTTCAAAGACTTTAAAGCAAACACTTGGCCACTACAGCCTCAGCCAGTCGCTGATAGGGACCTAACTGTACCTGCACATAAATGCATGACTATCCCTAACATATAGGATGCTGTATCAGCAACCAAATCATTAAAGGTTACTGTGCAATCGGTGAAAAAATGTAAACCATTTTTCATTTTCTGCTTATATTTTTTAAGTTATAAGGTGTAAGATTTAACCATTACTTTAAAGCCCAATTGAACCACCATATGAAAGAAATTAAAGTTGAACTTTTGGTAAAAAGATAAAAATGGGTGGACAGGAAGGATTTTTAATGCAGAAGAGACATGCTTTGTCTCTTCTGCATTTAAGCTACTTACCTACCGTAGTGAGCACCAGGATGCCACATTGCTGGAGATAAGGTGAGTATAGTTCCTCTATAAATAAATTTCCAATTACATCAAAACAAAATCTATTTAGTGTATTATAGTTTGATTTCTCTCTGAAGCAACCAGAGCCTGAATAGAAAAGTCTACCATCTGTTAGCAGCTGCAGAGTGGGACCCTTGTATATGAAAATGATTGCTGCGCTACCCCAATAACGAATATTAAATAAGTGAAATGAATAGGATGATGAAGATAAAGGAAATTACAACAGGTGAACAAATAAAAATGATAAATATTAATATTAAAATTACTCAATTCAGTGGGTGAAGAATAAATAATATGAATATACCATAACTAATCGCGAACTAATAGGTGAACACAAAAAATAAATTTAATATAAATCAGCGGCTGCCGTCCGCACCGGAAATGATGTCACCACGCTTCCGACGGCAGCCGCCATCTTGGTACACCTATGCAATACACCCATGTGGTTTTTGCAGTTTGTATGCTTGTGGGTCTGTGGACCCTTCGTTTTTATGTAAGTAAGCACTTTGCTGCTTTCATTCAATAAATGTTTTATGCTTACTACACTATGGGAGTCCTTTCGATTTAACTTTCCATGTGGGGGCCGCTTGAGAGGAGATTGGCTGATCAATTTCATGAGGGGATACCACCACTGTTAGTACATTTATTAGAGCTGTATGGTTCCACCAAGAGGATTCCATGGTTTACGGTCAAGGACATATGCTGGCTGGTGGTGGATTATTCGTTGCAGTGATCACAGGATTTATTACGATTTATATTATGATTTATTTTTTGTGTTCACCTATTAGGTCACAATTAGTTATTGTATATTCATATTATTTATTCTTCACCCACTGAATTGAGTAATTTTAATATTAATATTTATCAATTGTATTTGTTCACCTGTTGTAATTTCCTTTATTTTCATCATCCTATTCATTTCACTTATTTAATATTCGTTATTGGGGTAGCGCAGCATTCATTTTCATATACATTTGTTGTCACTATTTGGTAATATAGATCGGTGCTTGCAGCCACCCAGTGTTTTTGGTTTAAGGACTGGAAGCGCAAGAGGGTTTTTGTTTATGAGAATGGGACCCTCACTCTCTGTAAGGAAGCAGTTGTCTTAATTCAGAGGTTAAACGCACCCCTTCGGAATTAGAACTGTAACTATGGAATAGGCAAAGCGTGCACTCCTGATCTGAAAGCAATGATTCTGACAGGGGATGTCTGGCCGCTTTAAACTCCCTTCCTTACCCAACCCCCAACGGCCATTGTAGTAAAACTACCGCTATAAGGAGGGGTCATTCTGAGCAGGAATTTATAATTGTCCATTTTTTGGCTCAGCTTAGGTTTAGTATAGGCTAGGTGAACAGAGCTGATCGGTGCCTTGTGGTCGTTATGATAGCCAAGCACAGCGATCACCAATGTAGTCAGTACTACTGTGTACATTTGAGAGCCTGCACATTCAGCTCACAATGGAAGAAGGAGATAATAGAGGATTTAAAGAATAACCACCAATGATTGTTGGATTGTTTGGCAGGTTTTATTGTCACTGAACACCAATGATGGAGGGGGTCAGCAATTACTACCTTTCTAAATCCCAACACATTTGTGGTTTTTGAGATATATAAAGACCTACTGTATATCCCCATTAATCATAAAGGATGGTGGAAGAGTTTACATAAAATGTGAAATCACATAAATTTGTCTGTTTAATCAAATATGTACCATGTGCACTGTTATTCATTTGATTAAATTGATTATTACATTGTGTTATGAACATTCTAGCATGTGTCATGTTGGAATCCTTCTTTGTGAAAATCAAAATGACTTATTTACACTTGTTAGGGAAGGGGGGGCAGAAAAGAAAAAAGGTGGTTGAGCCATGTTTTACTGGCCCCTAGTTTACAAAGTCAGCCAGTTGGGGTTGTACACATGCAAAATGCCCCCCCCCCCACCCACCCACTATATAGTAAGAGAAAACCCAGAACTTTAAGTAGGTCATCTCTTTATCCCTTTGCTTTTTCTTCCTATCACCATGCTCCTTGTATTGCAACATAATTGACAGGCTCCTCCCCCCAACATATTGCTAGCACTCTCATCTTTATGACCAGGACTGCCCATAGACTATAGGCAGACGTCCACTGCCAGACTGGGCTCCATCGGGTCATTGGGAGGACCATCAGGAGCAGCCTCTGACAGCTTTCTTTGCCCAGCGATCAGCCTCCTATTACTGGCAGCCCGTAGAGACTCTCTCTCCATCTGCAGCTTCTCTGTGGGCTGATCAAGATGGTGGGTGAGGAGGAGGTGTGGCTAACTTCCCCTACATACACAGGTGGCAGCTCTACTAAAAATGATTGAGGACAGGGAGGAGGAGCAGCCCCTGACGAGGAACTGCTTTTCTTCTGAACAAATTCTCTCCATCTGTAATGATTCAGTTTCCTATCCTGCTTACTACACTGTACACAACATCTTGGAAGAGAACTGCTTTCAGCAGTGCCCCTGCATACTGCCCCCACTGCAACCTGCCCCCACTGCATACCGCTTCACTACATACTGCTCACTCCCCCGCTGCATACTGCCCCCACTACATACTGCTCTCTCCCCCACTGCATACTGCCCCCACTACATACTGCTCACTGCCCCAACTGCATGCTGCCCTTACTACATACTGCTCACTGCCCCAACTGCATGCTGCCCTTACTACATACTGCTCACTGCCCCCACTGCATACTGCAACTGCCACATACTGCTCACTGCCCCTACTGCATACTGCTCACTTCCCCCACTACATATTGCCCCACTTTTTACTGCTCACTGCTCCACTACACACTGCTCATTGCCCAACTGCATACTGCTCAATGTCCCACTATATACTGCATACTGGCCCACTGCATACTGCTCACTGCCCCCACTACATACTACTCACTGCCCCCTTTACATACTGCTCACTGCCCCCTTTACATACTGCTCACTGCCCCACTACATACTGCTCACTGCCCCACTACTGAAGGGGTCAAACTGACTTCTATACTCCTGGAGGTTAATTATTATTCAATGTTGGGAGTTATTATTGTGTAGTTCTTGGGGTTAATAATGTACAGTCCTGGGGTTTATTGCAGTGCTGGGAGTTACTATGCAATGCTGGGGTTTATTATTGTGCCTTGCTGGGAGTTAATTGTTGTGCCATTCTAAGGGGTTAATTGTTGTGCAGTGTTGTGCTGTGCTGGAGATTAATTATTGTTCTGTGCTTGGGGCTAATGATTGTGCTAGGATGGGTGTTTATTTTATTTTTATCCAAGCCGTGGGTTATTTATGCCATTCTAGCCTTAAGCTTGTTGGGGTTATTGCTGACCCTGACACTTGCTGGGGGGTATAATTGCTGGTCCCAATTGGACTTATTTTACTCCAAAAAACTTTTTAGTGTGTGCCAAGGCCCTGTTTTGTCTATACAGTGGGACAGACCATGAAAAACACCCGCTTTTTGGTCCCGAACACCTTTGGTCACACCCACGTTTTCAGCCATGCCCGCACAGGGGCACAATGCCGCCCTGGAGCTCTGCTAAATAGTGGACTGCAATACCAAATCAAATTCAGGTATTTATACTGCTTGCATTTAAAAAATAAATCTAAGGATGTATTAATGATCACAGAGCTGCATTGATGTCTATCATTTATATCTGCCTGGAGTTCAAGTAGACAACTAAACCTTTCATGTCCTTATAAACATTGGTTCTGCTGTTACTGACATGTTTTACAAGTTGCTAGCTCCCAGATAGCCAGGCTAATCCTATAGCTGTGCTACTGAGTGAATCACCTGGAACAAGCATGCAATACTTCTATGCTCACTTGTTTCATGTTTGTGTAATATGTAAATGAGTAAAACATGTGTGGCCAGTTTCCCACCTCTGGCACAGAAATTGTTTGTAAGGCATGCTTAGGATGATTAACATCCCAACAAACAAAGTGTGTGGAGGTGTAGCTTGGTGCGGGCAGTAAATACATAGTCAAGTTGCATTAAAAATTGGTACTTGTATTAAAAATAATGCTAATGTTACAAACACAGAGGTAGGAGAGCACCACTAGGGAAATAACTCACAGTTCAATGTAGTCAGATATAGAGGAGGAGAGGTGCCGAGAGCATTTGTTTCAGAGGGTGAAGCATGGATAAGCCAGTCCAGTCCCAAATTGGAAGCTCCTTTCCAGAATAGCAAGTCCCTAATCTTTCCCTCCTCCTCGGGAACCTTTCCCTACCACTAGTTACTTTCCCTAACAAGCAGGGTCTCTCTACCTACACTAGTCACATGCCAGAAGTGCGCCAAACCCCGGGGCAGGGGCTTAAATAGCTGACAAAAGATGGCCGCCGAGGGTAACATAGGCATAGTGTAGCCAACCAGATCGGTGCTCCATTGACACAGGAAACCATAGAGAAATGCTTTCTCTCCAAGCTGAGGTGCCACTCGATTTGAGCACAACCTGCAGTGAAGAAAACAAACCGCACCTGCGTACAAACAGATAGGGGAAGGGATTGCCTGTTCCCCTTGCCAATGGGTCAGGACTGAGAATCGAGCGATCACATGACCTCTGATCGCTCAGTTTTCGGTCTTCAGTGAGCAGAGCGCTACTGGCTCTCTGCTCTGCCCCTTCAGCAGAGCGCTGAGCCGGGGAGGAGATGGGAGTGGCTGGCTCAGGCTTTCAGTGGTGCGCTGAGATGCTGAGCTAGCTTCTGGTCCAGGCATCTGGGTGGATCCTGACTTTAAGTCGGGATCTCTCCAGAGCCTGGACAGGCTGAGAGACGTCAGCTGACAGTAGACTTTAGCCCGCTGTCGGCTAAATATGGGTCAGAACTACGTGCACTCCTGTGACCCACAGGAGAAGTAGAGCCAAAAGAGCTTTGGCCCAACTTATCCTTTAATGGACGAGAGCTTACAAAATCCGCAAACTCTAAGGTGGAAAAATTAGATAGCAACTTTAGAAAAGGAATAGAACAGAGAAAACAATTAACAGATACCATTTACAGTAACTACAGGGGAGACATTCACTTGATCACAGAGCATGGCACAACCATTTCCTGAATTGTTTCATCATCTCTGACCATCACACACCAGTAGACCATTGCTATCCAGTGCCCAGATTTACAAATAAAGCAGTCTAAGCTGCTCAACACTGAGATCTGCTTTTTGCTCTAGGGTCACGAGATGTAGCGCCCTCTAAGGTAGCTATGCTTTGTTGTTGTTTTGACAGAGACTGGGTAGCAGCCTGGGATTAGTCAGCCTTGGATTGAAGCAGGAGTTCACCTCAGAACAGACTGGGAGGCTCTACAGGTCAGGGCTTCTGAAGATATCATTCTCTTCAAGAAACTCAAAGAACTTTCTGGAAGAAGGGCGGAGGAGGGGAGGAGGCCCAGATCTGAATGTTTGAGGGACCTTGGCCAATCTCCAGGCAGGAGGACAGATATAGTAACCATGGACAACCCTTAAATTTGTCAGAGCCTGAGCAGCAGGGGAGTTGGGTGGAAGATGGACTGAGAGAAGGATGGGGTGTGGAGCCTAGGAGGGGGCCCCAGGGAGGGGAGCCTATCTACAGGCTGGTTGCTGGACAGAAGGATCTCCACTGTCCCACCGTCTCCTAGGGAGGACAGCCTGTCAGATATGAAGGGGCCAGCCAAGCGAAAGGCCTGAAAGCAGCTTCAACCCACCAAGCTAACAGGACAGGACAGTGTGAGTACTTCTACACCCTCTGGACCAGATAAAGGGAAAGGGCGGTCAGGTGCAAGACCCAACTAGTTCTCATCTGGGACTACTTAATTGGCAGATCTTGGAATCTCTTGCACAGGGAAACCCCCAGTGCAGCTGGGTGAAGAGGAGGATTCATCTGGGATCTGAGGAAATACACCAAGGGGACGTTAGTGCTCCTTAACAGAGACAGTTGCTATTTTTGATCCACTTTTTTCTTGTACAGTATTGTTGCTAAGTCGTTTGTGTTCAAGTTTGCAGTTCCTTGGGCATCCCATATACCCCTAGACCGCATCCCAGTTGTTAACCCCTTAATAAAAACAACTAAAAACTAGCTTGAGGGCTGTTTACTGACTCTGAATGTATAAGTATGGAAAAATGCATGTTGTCTGGCAGTGCAGAGCTTAGGGGACACAAACAAATCCAGCAACCCTCAAGAGGGTAGTACTACACGAGCTAATACTGCCAATTCATACAGCAAGATTTTGGGCCTTATGCCTCACTTGCATGGCTGCTGAAGCCAATTCCATCATTAGATCTAGCTGCCGGAAATACTCCAGTGGGAGTGCTACCTGAGCATTTTGATTTGAGAATGCTTTTACCGAGTGCTGAGCTGATATTGATATTTTTTGACAGTCACCCACTAGGAGAAGAATATTACATTTGTTTAAAATGTTCCTTTATCTTGTATAGGAAGCTCACTTATATATACCAACAACCTTGGAAATCTACTGAAATTATTTTTTTTTGTGCTGGGCAGGAAGAAAACTAATTGTTATGCAATATCAAACTTGTCAGAAAGAAGGAGTATCTTTACATTCAGCATTAGAAAAAAAAGTCAAAGATGAAGAAGCCACATTGTTTGTATGTGTCAGACAGAAGCAGGGGAAGTAAACTGACAAATGCTGTATTGACTTGCAAATATATGTATCTCCTTGTCTCTATGTTGTTTTGTTTGTTCATGGATGGTAAAACAAATTTTGTTAATGACAAATCCTAAATTTACTTTGAATTATGAAATTGAAAACAGGATGCAGCTAGAGGGAAAGACAACCTTGTCCATCGCTGGTCACAGATAAATAATGAGAGCACTAAACTCTTCATCTGAAAAGGACAGATGGATGATGAATATATTTAAACTAAAGCTGCTGTTTTCTTTAGCAAAAAAGCCAGTGATCACCTTCCAACTAATGCAATAATACATCAAATTTAGGAATTAATTTATAACATACATTAATCAAGACAGGCTGTCCAAACGATAGCTATCAGGAACCATAACCATAACTCATCAAGCTTGTGAAGACTGAGGCCTTGTTTTATCTTGATTCAGAATGCCGGAATTAAACCCTATTTTGGCAGTGGTTATTCACTGTTCTTTTTTTTTGTCAGGTGTAACAGGAAACATGTTTATTCTGATTGTCCACTTTGTAAACTGGAGGAAGACTCGGGAACTCAACCCCTGTGATGTGATCATCAACTGCATTGTCATATCCAACATGGCCTTCCAAGGAACAATTCTAATTAATGAGGTTTGCTTTTTCATGTTTGTGACATTCTATTTCCATGATAGGGTAGTCAATGCCCTGGCAACAGTTATGTCTTCGTTGGCATTCTCCAGTCTCTGGTGCTCCACCTGTCTGTGTTTTTACTATTGTGTGAAGATTGTTACTATCAGTGGGACATTTTTCTACAAACTCCAGGCAAAGCTTAAAGTTATAGTACCTTGTCTGTTGGCACTATCATTTGTTATGTCTTGGACCGTTGGGCTGCCAGCCTATTGGGATCTTTACTTATATATGGCCTTAACAAATGCCACCTTCTCTGGGAACATCACACATCCCATGGTTTACAATATTAAGAGCAGTTGCCATTGCCTGTTTCAGGTATACATGCTGTTTTCCTCCGTTGCATTCACCATTGTTTTTATCACAGCTGGGACAATCATCGCCTCTTTATGCAGGCACATGAAACGACTCAAACAAAACAGAGAAGGATTCAGCAATGCAAAAGTCAGTTCTCACTTGTCTGCTGCTAGGACTGTTACCTTTCTTCTTATACTTTACTTAGCTTTTTATGGAGCACTTAATGCCATATTCAATGACACTACAGAAGTAGGGACCTTGATGTTTTCTCTTTGTTTTATAATGATTTCAACTTTTCCAACAATAAATTCTATTATATTAATCACAGGAAACAGAAAACTAACCAACGCTATAAAACATGTCTTGGGTTTGAAGTCCAGTACTGACTGTGGTGAAACAAATGCTACTAACATCTAGATACATTAAATACTCTATGTTTTTCTATATGTATTGCTAATACTGCTTTAGAAATATTGTTTTCATTATTATAGGGGCAGGCGTAGCACTCTGTTTTTAGAAGTTTCTATGACAATTTTTCATGTGATTAATCAATTGCAAGATCTAAATTTAGTTTTTCTGTCTAGAATATAAATACATGTGATTACTTTGAAGATTAGATATTAGTCTTTGCAATATTTAGAGACACAAACTGATCTCCTTGTCTCAGACATCACAGATAGACTGCCAATTTAGCCTCTTCACAGTCTGGTTGATTGAAGTACCAAACATCTGGATCCACCTGATTTGTTTGTCATGTTCAACTGCCAAATCTAGCATTGGGTGGCTGTACTCTCAACTTGTGTGATATATGGCTCCTTTTTTTTCTTGATACTGTGGACCATGATACTTGTATATTTGCTTACTTACAGTATCTTGGTGTTAATTCATAACAAGTTAAGGAAAGAAGGCTCAAGGGTAATCTTTGATCACACAGATTAGATGATATATGTAACTTCTGCTAAAGTGTTCCTGACTTTTTGCTTTTATACCTCTGCATCAGAACTGGTATTTGTTTCCATTCTTGTCAAATAAAGCATCCTCTTTATTTATCTGTGTATACATGTTAGCAGTGGCAGACTGACAACTCATGGGGCCCCCGGGCAATAGGGGATCATGGGGCCCCTGTGTCCAAACTCAAAAAAGCCTATGAAAAAGGTACCACGGGCATCTCATGGGGCCCCCTACTGACCCCAGGCCCTCAGGCAGTGCCCGAGTTTTCCAAATGGTCAGTCCGCCCCTGCATGTTAGTTTAAAATAGAACTTGAATAAAGACGTTGAAATATGTAATTAAATTGTTTCTTTTAAGCAAATTAATAGAAATATGAATATTTTTCTGTAGAAAGTTGTTTTCATTTTTTCTTAAGTTTAATGTGAGATACGTGTTTTGTGTGTTCCTTTATCTATAGAACGAAGTACAAAAGATATTACAGGTAAATGGGAGTCAAGGACATTAGCTTTACATTAACATATTTACAATAATCTCCTAATCTTCAAAAAATTAAATATAGTGTTTAACATGATTTTAATTGTATTTGAAATTAAGGTTTCCATCCTTTTTATTTGAAATTGCAAATGATCCAGTAAGAGAAGCATTATGTAATAGTGTATATATTCTATATATATTTTTATTTATTTCAGGTACTTATATAGCGCTCAATTCATGCAGCGCTTTACATATATATATATTGTACATCCACATCAGTCCCTAACCATCAAGGGATGTACAATCTAAGGTCCTTAACTTACATTCATACATATACATAGTAGGTCCAATTTAGACAGGATCGAATTAACCTACCAGCATGTCTTTGGAGTGTGGGAGGAAACCAGAGTACCTGCAGGAAACCCACGCAGGCACAGGGAGAACATGCAAACGCCAGGCAGGTGGTGCCGTGGCTGGGATTCGAACCAACGATCCTAGTACTGCCAGGAGAGAGAGAGAGATTGATTGTGTTTCACATCAAGGAAAGAAAGAGAACACAAACTCAGCAAACACTCAGAGGTGCTCCGTAGTGACCAGCTCTACCCCAAAAGCATACAGTACATCTAGATACCTAAATGCACAATACATAAAATGAATAGTAACTGGAACAATCAAACATAATGTTCACCTGAAAAACTATTTTATATGACAAAAATCATACAATTAGGTAGCATCATAGAACATATAAGTGTTATACTGTTATACACAGTATATATCGTACTAAATACTGTACAATAGTCATTGTATTTGAAATAAACATAGAAGTCTAGCTGAAAACAAAGAGGAACAAGAAGACATACGGATCAAGGATGAAGCCCCACACACATAACAATATGTATTTTGCTCAATAATTATCCTTAAAGTTTATGTATAACCAAAACTTGTTTACATTTTGGATAGAACATTTAAGGGTTAAACCCCTTTTCAGCTTATTTTTTTGTTGTCTGTGTCTTATTGGGAAGTTTTACCTTCACTTCCTTTACTGGACAAACAGAAAGCAGAAAGAAATTTCTACAAAATACTGTAAGTAGAATTGCCCTCTTATAGAGCTGTCAACAGAACAGGAGCTCCATGAGAATATTTCTCCTTAACTTTTGTTCTGGTGGCAGCCTTAACACTTTGAATTTCTCATCACTCTTTGCCCTGGTGACAAAACTCACAAGATAAATAGAGGGTAAAGCACCACAACAGGGGCAGAGTCAGGAATAAAGAACCTTATAGGGGTTTAAGCCCTTCCCCACTCTATCTAATACAAAAAAAACCCTTTGGAAACGAGCGTGCTGCTCGAAGCATGTCAGGGGATCCACCCAATTGACGCCTTTTACCACCAGGGAACCACTAGCCACCAGGTAGCCTGGGAATCTGACCTGGATGTTTTTGCTTATGCTCGTTTATGATGAGCTTTGCAAGGTGGTGTTCTGGAGTGAAGGGCCATTAGATACCTGGACAACGTTGGACCTGCTGGTGAGTCTGAGGGGACCCTCGAGAGTGTGTGTACCATCATCCCTGAGTGTCCACTATGGTGACCAGATGCTCCTCATGCTGCTGACCAGACCTTGATGTCCAGCTTATGATGATTTACATACAATGCCCAAATTGTATGTCTATGTGGTAAGCGCATAACCACACTATATCTTTTTCCATTTTATCAAGCTGGATTTGAAGCACATTGGGATTACATCCAATACCTCTCCTGATATACTATATGAACATTTTACGTCTATTTGACCTTATACCTCTATAATAGAAGTGTTATGTATTAACTTATTATGTATGGTGATACATTTTTTTGATTGATTTATATACTCTCTAGCGCTACATACCCCATTTATATTTTTACGATTCAAGGTGTTGAGGATTACCCTGTATGTTAGCTGCTCACTCTTTCTGATTGCGCTCACTTACCTTACCCCTAATACAAAAAAATGGCTATACATACACTTTAAATCCCAACAACCATTTCAGAAAAAATCCTAAATAAACTGTAAAGTGCCACACCCCTGAATTGTACATTTCTAGTAGTGTATTGTGAAAGATGGGATTTTGGAGGCACAACTATTAAAAAATATACTTTATTCATTCAATATAAAAACTACTAATATACAATATTTAATAAAATCAATCCATAATGCAGTCTTGTTCATCAGTTTCACCTAACATTTTATAAAAATGGTTTACATTTGCTGGTCTTTTGTGGTCCGACGCGTTTCATGGAATACTCCACTTAGAGGTCCCAAAAGGTATATGAAAGGAGCCTGGAAGAGGAGTAAATCTTAAAGAAGATTTTATTTATAGGCTCTCTGCAAAAAAAATCCTTTTTTTTTTAACTTACCTTGTTTTTTTACTTCCCTTTCACATGATTGTGTCCAACATGAACACAAATTCAACTTATTTACTGCAGATGGCTGTACAAAAAAACTTTTCCATTACTTCTGTCTTATCTCCTGCAGAGACTTTAGGTCATGACACAGGAAGGAGTTGACCAGCTGACCTCATTAGTACACATTGTATCATCTACCCTCCTACCTCCCACCCACTTCCAGGTGCATGAATGTTAAATGAAAAACAATAAATCAGAGATCACTGTTCTCACTAAATACACAGTCATCGATTTTTATTTTTCTACCTTAACTTTCATGTTGCATAGATCATTCATTTGACATGCTGAGTGAACATATAACAGCCTATGTGGATGTAGCTGTAGTATTGAAAACAGGAGAATTGTGTTCTGGGATCTGTAAAGTTCACATAAACTATACAATCTGATTGTACAATCAGACTGCATTGTGTATGGCCATCTTTATACAAGTACATAGGAAGGAATGGACAGAGACACTCAGCTGTCAAGCCCAGTTCACATCTCTGCATAGTGGGAACTCACATTCCTGCTTGCGTTTTTTTGGGGTGTTTTGGAGCATTTTCGCTTGTCACACATAGAGCAGCTCATCCACTTGAATGGGCTGCCATATGCGTAATAATTGCCCCAAAGAAGCTCCAGTATGTTTTTGTACAGTAAGAGTGGAGAGTTGTGCTTTTCTTACTATGATTTTTGTTGCAGCGCATTTCTGAAATGCAAGGCAAAGCGTGCATTTTCTGTTCAGTGTGCCATGCGTTTGGAAACACACAGATGTAGCCTCGTTGTTCTGTGTAAACAAACCAATTTCACTTTCTGGTTCCATTTACATCTAGCATAGTGAGAGTGTTTTTTGGCTTGTTTTACCCGTGACACACTTAGGGCTCTTTCACACGGGTGTTCCGTTTTTTTCATCAGTTCAGTCACATTTTTTTTTTTAAATTGGAGCTAAACGGATCAAGACTTCACTTTTTACCTCCTTTTTCATATCCGTATACATCTGTTTTTGATCCGTTTACATCTATTTTTCATCCTTTTACATCCATATTTTCATCGGTTTCTAGTCAGTTTTTACATCATTTTTTTTACATCCTTTACCAATGCAAAAACAGGTGCAAAAAAGAACCCTATGTCTGCTTACATCCGTTTTCCCTCTGTTCTGGGTTTTGTCACAGAAGAAAAATAGGGTTTTCTTCCATTCAAAAAAACTGATGTTAACGATAAGGACATTAACGGATGTAAACGGATGATCATCCATTTACATTCTCTAGTCCAGTGGTGGGCAACCTTTTTTTTCAACTGAGCCAAATCTCGCCAAAACCACGATTGAAATTTATTTTGAGAGCCACATTTTACAAACTGAAAATACATCCCCCATATAGTAATTCATCCCCCATAGTAATTCATCCCCCATAGTAATTCATCCCCCATATAGTAATTCATCCCCCATAGTAATTAATCCCCCATATAGTAATTCATCCCCCATATTAATTCCTCCCCCATATAGTAATTCATCCCCCATAGTAATTCATCCCCCATATAGTAATTCATCCCCCGTATAGTAATTCATCCCCCATAGTAATTCATCCCCCATATAGTAATTCATCCCCCATACTAATTCATCCCCCATATAGTAATTCATCCCCCATATAGTAATTCATCCCCCATAGTAATTCATCCCCCATAGTAATTCATCCCCCATATAGTAATTCATCCCCCATAGTAATTCATCCCCCATATAGTAATTCATCCCCCATAGTAATTAATCCCCCATATAGTAATTCATCCCCCATAGTAATTCATCCCCCATATAGTAATTCATCCCCCATATAGTAATTCATCCCCCATAGTAATTCATCCCCCATATAGTAATTCATCCCCCATAGTAATTCATCCCCCATATAGTAATTCATCCCCCATAGTAATTCATCCCCCATATAGTAATTCATCCCCCATAGTAATTCATCCCCCATATAGTAATTTATCCCCCATAGTAATTCATCCCCCATATAGTAATTCATCCCTCATAGTAATTCATCCCCCATAGTAATTAATCCCCCATATAGTAATTCATCCCCCATATAGTAATTCATCCCCCATAGTAATTCATCCCCCCTATAGTAATTCATCCCCCCTATAGTAATTCATTCCCCATATTGTGTCAATTCACCTACCTTTGCTCTGCGCGTTCCTCTCGCTGTGTTCCCGCGCCGTTCCGGTCTTCAGGGCGGACTGTGAGAGGAGAGGAGTTCGTCACGCTGCCCCGCCTACATCCTGACAGCCAATGTTTGCCACGCTCCGCGGGCCGGATTAAAAGGTCCGCCGGGCCGTAGTTTGCCCATTGCTGGGCTAGCTGCAGAGTCTTGACTTTTGGGGCGGCCGCCCGAGAGGAGGGAGGGGAGCGGGTGCCCGGCACACAGAAGAGCCGCATTAAAGTGTGTAAAGAGCCGCATGTGGCTCGCGAGCCGCGGCTTGCCGACCACTGCTCTAGTCCATAGAAGTACAAGGGTGTCCGTTTTTCATCCATAAACGGACAGATGAAAAACGTTCATAAGAAATGCCCATGTGAAAAAGCCCATAGGGCAGCCCATTGATTTCAAAGAGCTGTGCTACATGTGACTCATGGTACATTTTAGTGTGATGTGGGTTGCATGTTTTTTACTATGCATTTTGCTATATCTGCCACTCGTTTTTTTTTACATGGAAAAATGTGTTTGCTTCTGTGTTGGCGTGCCGTTAATAACTAATGGCACCAAAAGTGCAACTAGTTAATTTTAGGTGTATAAAGGTGGCCATACACAATGCAATCTGATTGTACAATCTCTGTACAATTTCCTTTTGATTTTCCAGAACTATGGCACAGGGAACAATCTGGTTGTTTAGTAAAAAGCAACACATATTACACACATTAACACTTGGTTAGGCACACACTTAACTCCCGAGATGTTAACCCCTTCCCAGCCAGTGACATTAGTACAGTGACAGTGTATAGTATTATCACTGATCACTGTATTAGTGATGTCAGTGTCAGCCAGTTAGTGTACCTCCCAGCCAGCGCCAGTTAGGGTCAGAGTGCTTTCTGCACTATCAGTTCCACTAAGTTGCTGATCACCGCCATTACTAGTAAAAAATAGATAAATAGATCAATAAATAAAATTGCAGTATCTACAGTTGCAAGAAAAAGTATGTGAACCCCTTGGGATTACGTGGAGTTTTGCATGAATTGGGCATAAAATGTGCTCTGAACGTTATCTAAGTCACAACAATAGAAGAACACAGTCTGCTGAACATAATACTACACAAACATTAGATGTTGCCATGGTTTAATTGCACATAACATGTAAACATTCACAGTGCAGGGAGGAAAAAGTATGTGAACCTTTGGACTTAATAACTGGTTGACCCTCCTTTGGCAGCAATAACCTCAACCAAATGTTTCCTGTAGTTGCAGATCAGACCTGCACAACAATCTGGAGTAATTTTGGACCACTCCTCTTCACAAAACTGTTTCAGTGTAGCAATATTCTTGGGATGTCTGGAGTGAATCACTCTCTTAAGGTCATGCCACAGCATTTCAATCGGGTTGAGGTCAGGACTCTGACTGGGCCACTCCAGAAGGCGTATTCTGTGCTGTTGCAGCCATTGTTTTGTTGAATTACTTGTATGCTTTGGGTCATTGTCCTGTTGCATCACCCATCCTCTGCGGTGCTTCAGTTGGCGGACAGATGGTTGTACGTTTTCCTGCAAAATGTCTTGATAAACTCTGGAATTCATTTTCCCATCAATGACAACAATCCGTCCAGGCCCTGAGGCAGCAAAGCAGCCCCAAACCATGATGCTCCCTCCGCCATGTTTTACAGTGGGGATGAGGTTTTGATGTTGGTGTGCTGGGCCTTTTTTTCTCTGCACATAGTGTTGTGTGTTCTTCCCAAACAACTCAATCTTGGTTTCATCTGTCCACAGTATGTTTTGCCAGTAGTGCTGTGGAACATCCAGGTGCTCTTTTGCAAACTTCGAACGTGCTGCAATATTCTTTTTGGACAGCAATGGCTTCCTCCGTGGTGTCCTCCCATGTACTCCATTCTTGTTTAATGTTTTCCTTATTGTAGATGTGTCAACAAAAATGTTAGCATGTGCCAGAGATTCATGTAGGTCTTTAGCTGACACTCTGGGATTCTTCTGTACCTCATGGAGCATTCTGCGCTGTGCTCTTGCAGTCATTTTTACAGGACGACCGCGCCTAGGGAGAGTAGCAACAGTGCTAAACTTTCTGCATTTGTAGACAGTCTGTCTTACCGTGGACACATGAACATCAAGGCTTTTGGAGATACTTTTGTAACCCTTTCCAGCTTCATGCAAGTCAACAATTCTTGATCGTAGGTCTTCTGAGAGCTCTTTTCTGCGAGGCATGGTTCACATCAGACAGTGCTTCTTGAAACCAGTAAACCCAAAACAGGTGTGTGTTTTTTAAGGGCAGGACAGCTGTCAGCAACACGTCCAATATCATCACACTGATTGGAGTCAAGGTTGGCTCACTCCTGGCTCCAATTAGCTCCGGGAGAAGTCATTAATCTAGGGCCTCACATACTTTTTCCTCCCTGCACTGTGAATGTTTATATGTTATGTGCAATTAAACCATGGCAACATCTAATGTTTGTGTAGTATTATGTTCAGCAGACTGTGTTCTTCTATTGTTGTGACTTAGATGACGTTCAGAGCACATTTTATGCCCAATTCATGCAAAACTCCACGTAATCCCAAGGGGTTCACATACTTTTTCTTGCAACTGTATACCATATTTTGAAAATGCTATAACTTTCACACAAACCAATCAATTTATTATGATTTTGTTTTACCATAGGCATGCAGTAAAATGCATTTTTGGCCCAAATTTATGAAGAAATTTGATGTATTTATTTATTTTTGTATTGGTTATGTTTTATGGAAGAAAGTAAAAAAAATAGTTTTTTTTGAGAATTTTCAGTCTATTTTCATTTTTATGATAAAGAAGAAAAGACACAGTGGTGATCAAATACCACTAAAATAAAGTTATATTTGTGTGAAAAAAATATGTTTTATTTGGGTACAGAATTGCATGACTGCGCAATTACCAGTTAAAGTAGTGCAGAAATAGCAAAAAATGGCCTGATCATGAAGGAGGAAAAACCTTCTGGTGGACACATGGCTGTACTACTGGACCAGTATGTGCATGAAAAGGTTGCTCACCCTGGGGAGTGTTATACCTGCTACCTATCCCTAACTCAATATACAGTGTATATATATACAGTGGGGATCGAAAGTTTGGGCACCCCAGCTAAAAATTTGTATTAATGTGCATAAAGAAGCCAAGGAAAGATGGAAAAATCTCCAAAAGGCATCAAATTACAGATTAGACATTCTTATAATATGTCAACAAAAGTTAGATTTTATTTCCATCATTTACACTTTCAAAATAACAGAAAACAAAAAAATGGCGTCTGCAAAAGTTTGGGCACCCTGCAGAATTTATAGCATGCACTGCCCCCTTTGCAAAGCTGAGACCTGCCAGTGTCATGGATTGTTCTCAATCATCGTCTGGGAAGACCAGGTGATGTCAATCTCAAAGGTTTTAAATGCCCAGACTCATCTGACCTTGCCCCAACAATCAGCACCATGGGTTCTTCTAAGCAGTTGTCTAGAAAACTGAAACTGAAAATAGTTTATGCTCACAAAGCTGGAGAAGGCTATAAGAAGATAGCAAAGCGTTTTCAGATGTCAATATCCTCTGTTCGGAATGTAATTAAGATATGGCAGTCATCAGGAACAGTGGAAGTTAAAGCAAGATCTGGAAGACCAAGAAAAATATCAGACAGAACAGCTCGCAGGATTGTGAGAAAAACAATTCAAAACCCACGTTTGACTGCACGATCCCTCCAGAAAGATCTGGCAGACACTGGAGTTGTGAATTCTTATACTGTACCGCGCTCCAATATTTTGGTTGTGTGAATTTCTTAATATACCACCTATAATCCAATCATTACTTACTTCTATGGTGCTTAAATATACAATTAACATTAATTAATTTATAAATATGAATTAAAAAATTATATGTGATTATAACAAATATTAATAAAAAATTAATGAAAAATTGGAATGTCAATTCTATGTGAATAAAATAATAAAAAATTAATAAAACATAAAAAAAAAAAAAAAAAAAAAAAAAAGAAAAAAGGGAAATGTCAATTATTTCCTTTGAATTTGGGATGGTGTTGTTATTCAATTTAGTTAATGTGATAAGTCTGTGTTGGCAGCTTGAACCTCTCCCTCGTCTCCTCTCCTCTCTCCTCAGCTCAGCTTTCTCAATTGTGCTTTCTTCACTGGCTGCTTTGTTTATTCCTCCATATACGGAACATGCAGAGAAGGGAAAAGAAACATAGTGTCTTATCCGGGATATAAGTGATTTATTGCTCTTTGATCTCCCACTCACATTGTGTAAATGTAAATAACGCTTTGAATACAATGTAACAAGATCCTGCTTCAGACAGCCTGGCTGATGTGTTTGCTTGCAGTAAATATACTCGCCGTTCCTCTGTGGATGCGTGATAACGTCACCGCCCCTCCCCTACGCGTTACGCTACAGGGACTCGTAGCTTCCCCAGAGGAAGCTACGAGTCCCTGTAGCGTAACGCGTAGGGGAGGGGCGGTGACGTTATCACGCATCCACAGAGGAACAGCGAGTATATTTACTGCAAGCAAACACATCAGCCAGGCTGTCTGAAGCAGGATCTTGTTACATTGTATTCAAAGCGTTATTTACATTTACACAATGTGAGTGGGAGATCAAAGAGCAATAAATCACTTATATCCCGGATAAGACACTATGTTTCTTTTCCCTTCTCTGCATGTTCCGTATATGGAGGAATAAACAAAGCAGCCAGTGAAGAAAGCACAATTGAGAAAGCTGAGCTGAGGAGAGAGGAGAGGAGACGAGGGAGAGGTTCAAGCTGCCAACACAGACTTATCACATTAACTAAATTGAATAACAACACCATCCCAAATTCAAAGAAAATAATTGACATTTCCCTTTTTTTTTTTTTTTTTTTTTTTTTTTAATGTTTTATTAATTTTTTATTATTTTATTCACATAGAATTGACATTCCAATTTTTCATTAATTTTTTATTAATATTTGTTATAATCACATATAATTTTTTAATTCATATTTATAAATTAATTCATGTTAATTGTATATTTAAGCACCATAGAAGTAAGTAATGATTGGATTATAGGTGGTATATTAAGAAATTCACACAACCAAAATATTGGAGCGCGGTACAGTATAAGAATTCATAGTTTAATTTCATACACCTAGAGAGGGTGTAATTAGTGCCTGGCGATCCAATATTTAATTAATATTCACTTAAGCACACAATTAACACTAATAATAGAGTAAGTTAACTCCTGGTGGCTCACAAATAACTATTCTATTAAAAAGACACTGCAGTTGTGGTACACTATTCCACTATAAAGAGATACTTGTACAAATATGGTCTTCATGGAAGAGTCATCAAAAGAAAACCTCTTCTACGTCCTCACCACAAAAATCATCGTTTGAACTTTGCAAATGAACATATAGACAAGCCTGATGCATTTTGGAAACAAGTTCTGTGGACCGATGAGGTTAAAATTGAACTTTTTGGCCGGAATGAGCAAAGGTACGTTTGGAGAAGAAGGGGCACAGAATTTAATGAAAAGAACCTCTGTCCAACTGTTAAGCATGGGGTTGGATCAATCATGCTTTGGGGTTGTGTTGCAGCCAGTGGCACAGGGAACATCTCACGAGTAGAAGGAAAAATGGATTCAATAACATTTCAGCAAATTTTGGATGGTAACTTGATGCCATCTGTGAAAAAGCTGAAGTTAAAGAGAGGATGGCTTCTACAAATGGATAATGATCCTAAACACACCTCGAAATCCACGGGGGATTACATCAAGAGGCGTAAACGGAAGGTTTTGCCATGGCCTTCACAATCTCCTGACCTCAACATAATTGAAAATCTATGGATAGACCTTAAAAGAGCAGTGCGTGACAGACAGCCCAGAAATCTCAAAGAACTGGAAGACTTTTGTAAGGAAGAATGGGCAAAGATACCTCAAACAAGAATTGAAAGACTCTTGGCTGGCTACAAAAAGCGTTTACAAGCTGTGATACTTGCCAAAGGGGGCAGTACAAGAGATTAACTCTGCAGGGTGCCCAAACTTTTGCAGACGCCATTTTTTTGTTTTCTGTTATTTTGAAAGTGTAAATGATGGAAATAAAATCTAACTTTTGTTGACATATTATAAGAATGTCTAATCTGTAATTTGATGCCTTTTGGAGATTTTTCCATCTTTCCTTGGCTTCTTTATGCACATTAATACAAATTTTTAGCTGGGGTGCCCAAACTTTCGATCCCCACTGTATATATATAGTGAAGTAAATAAGTATTTGATCCCCTGCTGATTTTGAATGTTTGCCCACTCACAAAGAAATGATCAGTCTAAAAATGTGTTAGACATGCATTTCTTTTGAATTTTTTGTTGCTATTCTGTCTCTCAGTGTTCCAATACACCTACCATTCGACTTTTAGACTGATCATTTCTTTGTGAGTGGGCAAACATTCAAAATCAGCAGGGGATCAAATACTTATTTCCTTCACTATATATATATATATATATATATATATATATATATATATATAAATATATATATATATATAATTTTTTATTTTTTTCTATTATTTCGTTCAGCTTAATCAGACAATGGAAATATATTTTCATTGTAAATCACTTCACTCATATCAGCAGCATTTTTTCAAAACAAAACATGGCCTTTTGTTGTCACGCTTTCACAAAAATAAGAGCTTTGCGTTCCCTAAACACGAATGCAGCAAATGCTCCGAGTTTGCATAGGGCAATTAACTGTGAGACAGGATGTCATTTTGGTTATCCTGCTAATATACATTTGGTGTTCTGTGTTGTGGGAAATTTTAGCAGGTGTTTCTAGGTGATTTTGCATAAACAAAGCACTATTTTAATGCGGTAATTAATTCTGCATGCCATGTCCCTACTTTGCACACCACAAACCAGTGTCTCAACAGAGTATAAACTTCAAGATTCAAAGAAGGAATAAATTCGGTGTGCAATAAACACCCCCATCTATTTTCACAAAAATAAATACATTTGGACAATAACGCATTAAGCAAAATAACTCTTTTATCAAGCGATATCAGTGACGGCCATAAATGGATGGAATCTCAGTCTGTTCAGCAGGGACTGTGTGAGGTTCGATCCATCTATGGGCAGGCTGGTTGTACTCAAGTCGATCCAACCAGCTATAGCTGTCAGCCTCAGGGCCTAGCCAGTGCACAATTGCATGGCCACTTATTTATTTTTTCCTCACTGTTTTGTCACCTTTCACTTTTGGGTGTGTTCTTTTTTTCACTAGGATGGAGGGCGTGGGTTCTCCGGCCTGCCCTGATGTCTAGGGGGAGGATGTGTGGCCATAAGGTTCCTTTTTCCCCTGTTCCTGGGGGTTCTCTATGTGAGAGCTCCCTGACCTAGTACTTGGTGGTTGGCTGTGGCTAGCCACAAGGAAAGGGGTCCGCCAGGCATTTTGGCTAGGTAGACCATGTAGGAAACCCTTTGTCCTTGTCAGGAGCCTTGCGCCCCAGGGGATCAGGGTAGAGGTCCTACCCCTTCGGGGGTGGACAAAAGCACACCCTTAAGTGCACTTTTTTGTGTTTTTGCACTTACGGGTTTTAGTTTTTCACATGACCCCTGCACTCTATACATTGTACACTCCTGACCCTTGTATGTTACATACTTTTGACACCTGTGTTCTGTACTAGTTTTAAATCCCTCCCACTGTTGCAACACCCAAATTTCTCTGCTTTGCACACTGCCTCCGGTGTCTCTGCATGGACACTGCAGCCCATTCATTTTAATGCGCTGCTGTGCCCGTGTTTCACACAAAAAAAGCAGCATCAGGGGCGGACTGACCATTCGAGCACTCGGGCACTGCCCGAGGGCCCGGGGTCAGTAGGGGGCCCCATGAAAGGCCCCTGGTACCTTTTATAGGTTTTTTTGGGTGTGCTTTGATTGCGGGCAAGGAAACAGGGGCCCCATGATCCCCTATTGCCCGGGGGCCCCATGAGTTGTCAGTCCGCCCCTGAGCAGCATGCATCTTTTCCTAAACGCATCCGCATGGAAACCGCACGGTCTTTTTAACCATGCAGTTTCTGTGCGGTTCTCACAATCGTGCTACTCAGGATGAATGGGACCCCCCACGTCTCATAACAGAAAAGCGATGTGACTGCAGGTGCAGGAACATGTGTGATTCCTGCATCCGCAACCAGCCTGTAGCCTCAGGTCTCGTGTGAAACAGAAGTAATATTGCATTTCACCCTATAACAGCTGCAGAATCAGATGGCATACAAAGGCGCACTCCTCTGACAGAGAACCAAAAGACCACTACCATCTTTATTTAGACCCCGGCCCTTAAAGCAGAGCTCCACTCTCTGGTGAAAAGAATAAAAGTCAGAAGCTACAAAAACTGTAGATGCTGACTTTTAAAAAACAGAGACTCACCTGTCCTAGGAGCCAGCGGTGTCCTCACCGCAGCCGGGTTCACCAGCCGTCCTGTGTCCCTGGTGCCAGCATCTTAAGTTTGGGCACCCAGCTGTGACAGCTTCACACTCAGGTGCCCACTGCGCATGCGCATGCTGCACATTGTGAATGATCCCACAGTCCTCTGGGACCTGCGGGGGGGAGGAGAACTTCCTCTTCTGATCGCCCAGGCGATCGCAGCCTAAGTGGGAGCAGGTACCTGTCAAAATCAGATACCCTCACTCCCCAAAGGCACCAATCCTTAACAGGCAGAGGGGGTTGAGGCCTTACACCCTGGTCGTACTGGGCGCGACTTGGCATGCGATTTGCATGCCATGCGACTTCCAAATTGTATGCCAAGTCACACCCAATTGTCCACAATTACAGCGGTCAAATCGGTGCAGTTCTGACTTGGTCGGAGCCACACTGATTTCTAAAGTAATACATGCACTACTTTTTGTGTGATTTGCATAGACATCTGTGTCAGATGTCTTACAAATCACACCTGAAATAGTCATGTCTCCCGACTTTGAAATTGTGCGACTTCACTGTAAGTCGCACGATTTCAAAGTCGGGCTTGATGTGACCGGGGTGTTAAGGTGGAATTTTCCCTTTTAAAAGGGTGGATCTCCACTTTGAAGGATAAGTTCACTTTTCGTGACATGTTACATGTTACACCCATATTCAGTGTGTTACGGTCAGACCCCTGCTCCTCCCCTCTCATTGCTTTGACAGCTAGCGGGGGATCTTCTCCCTCCTTGCTAGCTATCAAATTTTTTAAAAAACGTGGCCATGTGTGCTCCTCTGTGAATGAGAAACTACAAGTTTTGACATCCTTAGTAGCTATCAGCTTGTAGTTCTCAATGAACTACTGTGGTAGTTCATTCATTCTTCCTGTTAGTATATCTGCTTGCCTGTACATTCTGTATGGGCAGGCAGATACACTGACAGATCTGTAGGAGACCTGCATAGCACCAGCGATCAGCGGATCACTGGTGCAATACTTTAGAGGCTCCTGCAGACAAAAATAATAAATGCACATTTTTTTAACAGCAAAAAAATGTGCATTTATTTTTTTTTTGTCAAAATGTGAACTTATCCTTTAAGGACCTGTTCAGACCAGAAGGTGGTGCTGTAAAGGTGTGGTTTTTGCACGTTTCTGCACAACACCTGAATGCGCTACCCTTGCGACAATTGCACAGGTACCAATGAACTGTTAATGGCACCCCAAATCAGGGATGGACTGACAACTCATGGGGCCCACGAGCAATAGAGGATCACGGGGCCCCTGTGTCCTCGCCCACACCCAAAAAAAGCCAATGAAAGGTACCAGAGGCATCTCATGGGGCCCCCTACTGACCCCTGGGCCCTCGGGCAGTGCCCAAGTGCTTGAATGGTCAGTCCACCCCTGCCCCAAATACATCTACCAAAAACGCAGCACATTTGTGTCCAACAAACTGTGTAGTACTGCAGTACAATGCGGTTTGGAATGGTGTGATTTACGTTTTGCACATTCCAGTGTGTTCTGCAGTCCATTCAGATGAACAGGCTGTCAAAAATGGAACAAGGGTGCAGCATAAGAACACGCATGTTCCAGTGTCAACTGACCATTAAGAAGCTTGCGAGCACACAGGTAGGTTTATTTTATTGCATGTCCCTATTGATATAAACAGTCTGCCTGCTTGCAGTTTTTATTTTTCAGTTTTTTTATGACCTAAGTTCCACTTTAATAACTGTCCCCAAGTCTGAGTGGTGGAGACATGCTGGCCAGTGGATGCACATATAGAGGCTGATTTACTAAAACTGAAGCCAGCAAAATCTAGTGCAGATGTTCTTGTCAAAGTTTAAAGTATAACTAAAGGCAACACTTTTTTTTTTTAGTTTTGGGTGGAGTGGAGATAGATTAGAACATCTGTCCATTTCTTACTGTAGTCTGTGCCCCCATTAGGGGGATTCACCCTCTCTATTAGCCCTGGTGCACATAAATGCGGCCGTGCGGGCCACATTTTGCGCGGGCACGAGAGCCCATTCATTTGAATGGACTCCTGTGCCCATGACATGCAGAGAAGAAGTCCCTGCACTTCTTCTGAAAACGCAGTCCGCATGGGAATCTCGGTTACCAGTACGGTTGCATTTTCCAGTGCGGGCGGCGTGATGCAGCTGCACGGATTTTATTGCAGATCCGCAGCGGCACCACCCGCACAGATGTGAACCTAGGGTAAGTCTTGTTTACCATTATCACTGTAATAGAGAGTGAAAAACCCCACAGATTTTGGGTTGTCGCCAGAAAAGTAATGAAGGGGAAATTTTCCAATGGAAACACTCATTTTGGTGACCTTGGGGGGGGTCCCTAAGGAATTCTCTTAATTTGCAGATATTTTCTCACTTTCTGTTTTGGCTATAGGACAGGAAGTGAAGGGAAATCTCCCCAAAGGGACTCAGATGGCAAAAAATAAACTGACGGGTTGTAACTCTCCCTTACTGTATCCAACATAAAAAAAAAAGTTTTGACTATAGTTCTACTCGTGCACACTGGACGTTTTGATAACGCTGGCAATGTTAGCTTTGTAAAGTCACGTTTGGTCAAAAGAAAGTCCAAAAAACGCCGTTTTGCCACGTTTTTCGGTGTTAAGCGTTTTGTATAGCTAAAAAACTCCTCCAGAAAACCACTAGTCCTGGGTTTTATTTCCAGCCAAAAAACGTTGATTACAGTCTATGTGTGCATGGACACATAGGATAACATGCTGGGGAGTTTACTGGCTGTAGAAAAAAATGCCAAAAGCCAAAAACAGCCGCTGTAAAAACGTCCAGTGTGCATGAGGACTAAAGCACACACAGCACACAGTAAAACAGCATCCAGCACACAGTTAACCCTTTGATAGCCCCTTCCTGCCCAGTGTCCTTCCTGCCCATTAGTACAGTGTCAGTGCTTTTTATTAGCACTGATGACTGTATTAGTGTCACTGGGGATGTTAGTGGCAGTTAGTCAGTCCCCCCCCCCCCCCCCAGTGTCAGAATGCCCGCCGCAGTCCCGCTATAATTCGCTGATCGCCGCCATTACTAGTATAAAAAAATAAATTCCAGTGTATATATAACGCCATTTGTAGATGCTATAAATTTCATGTAAACCAATTCATTTACACGTATTGGGATTTGCTTTTAGCAAAGACATGTTGCAGAATACAACATTTATGAACTTTGATTTTTTTGTTTACTGGATATGTTTTCTAGCAGAAAGTCAAAAATATTATTTTTTTTTTCAAAATCTTGTCTTTTTTGTTTACAGTGCAAGAAATAAAAAACGCAGAGGTGATCAATACCAGTGAAAGAATGCTCTATTTGTATGGAAAAGGACATAAATTTCATTTATGTACAGCGTTGCATGACTGCGCAATTGTCAGTTAAAGTAACACAGCGCCATATTGCAAAAAATGGCCTGGTCAGGAGGGGGGCAAATCCTCCACACGGCAAGTGGTTAAACAAGCTGACATTAGCAGCTGATTGGCTACCATGCACGGGTGCACCAGATTTTGCACTCTCCAGGTTTAGTAAATCCCCCCAACAGAGAAAGCCTGAACGCCTTCTTTCTTGCTGCAATCACTGCAGTCCCCAGCAGATGGCGGCAGGCACAAGGTCACACAATTTGCAGAAGTGTAAAGTCCGTCCTTTCCCACAATGCTCTCCGGCGTGTAGTGGGTGCAGACATGTCTCAGCGGAAGGTTCTGGAGCTCTTCTATGATGTGGTCTCCCCCTATTCCTGGTTTGGGTTTGAGGTGAGAGCCTGCAGGGAGAGGGACCAGGACAAGGCAGCTCTGCGGTCCTGCAGTTCTGTGTGGAATGAGAGCGGACCGCATAGTGACAGTATAGGGGGGGGAGGTTCTGCTCTTCTTACAATGTATTCTGTTACAGTGTGGGACATCACCTGTCATGCCCTTTAAAGTTGTCCTCTAACCTCCCCCCCCTTTGCTGTGTTAGTTGGTATGACCCAGCACAGTAGTAAGCAGTGACCCTTCCCTCCTCCTTCCTGCACTGTACTCTGTGCCAGTCCAGGGGGGGCCTTTATGCTGGCAATACACAACCATTTTATATACAGAGGGCTTTTACAATCAATTTACTGACCGATTGGAATAATGGTTTGATGAACCATACAGTTAAAGTGGAAGTAAACTGCAGGAAAGGGGGGGTCCCCTGCAAGGTCATGTCATAATGTGCTAGTATGTATCGCTAGTATGACGTTCCTTTACCCCTGGTTCACATCTGTGCGGGTGGTGCCGCTGCTGATCCACACGAAAATCCGTGCAGCCGCTCCACCCGCACAGAGAAATGCAGACCCGCGGGTGGGTGCCATTAGTTCTAATGGCACGCCGCTCACACTAGAAAACGCAACCGTACTGGGAACCGAGCTTCACGTGTGGGCTGCGGTTTCCAAAGAAGCGCAGGGACTTCTTCCCTACGTTGCACAGGAGTCCATTCAAATGAATGGGCTCTCGTGCCTGTGCTAAACGGGGGTTGGAGCGCATGTGCCAGCTTAAAAAAAAAAAAAAGTATCTCCTTAACCTTGCACGTTTAGGAGATATGCATTTTACCTACAAATAAGTTTACCTGTAGATAAAATTAAAAAAAAAAAAAGTTTATTACCACTTTAATGATCAATCTGCTCTCCCACAATCCGAATTTTCATCCAGACTGCCTAGATCCGATCATATTGTGAAGAATCGTTCAATTAGATTGTGTGTATGGTCACCATTAGTGGCAAAATGGTTAGCACTTCCACCTGGCAGTACTAGGGTTGTTGGTTCAAATCCAAACCATGGCACCACCTGCCTGGAGTTTGCATGCTCTCCCTGTGCCTGCGTGGGTTTCCTCTGGGTACTCCAGTTTCCTCCCACACTCCAAAGAAATGGTGGTAGGTGAATTGGATCCTGTCTAAATTGGCCCTAGTGTGTGTGTATGTATGAATGTGAGATAGGGATCTTAGATTGTACGCCCCTTGAGGGTTAGGGACTGATGTGAATGTACAATATATATGTAAAGTGCTGCGTAACTTGATGGCACTATATAAGTACCTGAAATAATAATTAGGTTGTACAATCTGGTTGTGCGATCTCCTTTAGCATCACCATACACACTACAATCTGACCATACAATTGAATTTAGATTCCTCAGAACTGTGTGATCTGAGCACCTACCTAATCTAACCAATTATATATCCAAAACAGACATTGCAGTACATATGTAATGGTAGATCAACCAGATTTACTATCAGCTCTGTAGTGTATGAAGCTGCCTGATTGGACACAGACTGAATGGATTTTTTGGTCTTGTATTGTAGAATTTTGATACCTCTAAATGATTGTACAATCAGATTGTATAGTGTATGGCTAGCTTTAGTTTGCAGCCTGTTCTTTTTTTTCTATCCAATGACTGCTACCCTCTAATACTGGTCATACATTATACAATCTGATTATAAAATCTCCTTTAAGCTGGCCATACACTACACAGTCTGATTATATCATGTCTATACAACTTCTGTAAGATTTACCAAAACTATGTAATATGTGGACAGACCTAAATTTTAGTTTCTATCCAATCAGGCAAGCCCCTCATACTAGATCGATGATAGATCTATAGGGAATTGTGCAATCAGATTGTATAGTGTATGGCTAGCTATAGATTGCAGCCTGCTCTGTATTTTTTTGATCAATGACTGCTACCCACCCAATGCTGGTCACACACTCTGCAATCTGACTTTCTGATCCCTGTATCTCCTCTAGCCCTGGTTCACACTGATGCGGTTTGTAATTCATTTCAGACCACTGTAAATTGCATGACATGGTAAATAAAATGTTTTCCTATGGAGGGCCTTCACATATATGCAGTCCACACACACTGCATCTTTAAAGAGGGTCATGTGTGCAGGGGAGTATCATTTTTTTTTTTTTAAACTACTTGTCAAAAGGACTAAATTGGGGTCCAAATCTACTTGTCCTGATAAAATAAATGTTTCCCGGAATTGACAATATGAAGGGTTGATATTTACTAGCCACTGGACTGTTTTGTGCACCACAACACACACGATATGCAGTGTGCTGCGCTCTTCTGTTCAATGAGCTGGGTTGCCATTCACAATGTATGTTTAACCTCTGGGCTAAAAATAAAAATCTATAAATAATTGAAAAATCTACTCAAGTGAATCAATAACACAAAGCTGCCTCACCCCAAATGTGTAAATAATTATGTGTAAACTGAACCTCTCCAAAACCGAGTTTCTTGTCTTCCCCCCCCAGCCCGGACACCACCCCCTATTGACTTCTCCGTCACATCCAACAACGCCACCATCAAACCCGCCCCGCAGGCCAGAGTACTTGGTGTCATTCTAGACTCCAACCTATCCTTCCAGCCCCAAGTCCAATCACTAACAAACTCGTGCAGACTCCACCTCCGCAACATCGCCAAAATCCGCACGTTCCTAACCCCAGAAAACACTAAACAGCTCATCCACTCCCTCATCGTATCACGACTCGACTACTGCAACTCCCTCCTCACTGGCCTGCCTCGCCGCTGGCTATCCCCGCTTCAGTCGATCCTGAATACGGCTCCCAGACTCATTCAGCTTTCCAACCGCTCCGTTTCCGCCACCCCCCTCTGGAAATCCCTCCACTGGCTTCCGATTGCGCAACGGATCAAATTCAAAATCCTAACACTGACGTACAAAGCTGTCCACCATACTGCCCCGAACTACATCACTGACCTAATATCCAAGTACCGCCCAGCACGCACACTCCGCTCCTCACAAGACCTCCTTCTCTCTAGTTCCCTGGTCTCCTCCTCCCATGCCCGCCTCCAGGACTTCTCCAGGGTGTCACCCATCCTCTGGAACTCCCTGCCCCAACCCATCAGATTATCACCTACTCTCCTCTCCTTTAGGCGAACCCTGAAAATCCATCTCTTCAGGGAAGCCTACCCCACGCCCTGCTAACCTGCCGACCTCCTCCACTCTTCCTACCACTCCATCCCCCACAGCTATCTCCTCCTGTGCCACTATCCCCTCCCTCCTAGATTGTAAGCTCGAAAGAGCAGGGCCTTCGATCCCCTCATGTTTTGCATTGTATTGGTATTGTTCTGTCACATGTTCTGTCCCCCTTTGTAATGTACAGCGCTGAGCGAACTATTGGCGCTTTATAAATACTGTATAATAATAATGTATAGCGGACAAAACCACCAAACATAAGCCCATCACTTATAAAATAAATACAAAATAGTACATACAATGTGTCAAATGTAGAACAAATACTTTGCAGAATTGAAAACAACATACAGATGGTGTTTACATATCAGTCCTCCTAATATTTAAATCCATAAAGGCTCCACCCCGACGTACATTCCATGGAGACTGATCCCATTGACAGTGTCTGTTAGGATGGAAGGTACGGTGGGGTGGGGCCGATGCTGACGTCACCACGCTTTACTGGAACTGCGGTGTTTAATACTATATGTGCTTAATAGGAAGATTTTCTGCTAGTAGTTTTTTGGCTTGCGTTAATAAACTCTTTGATGGTACTACTTTATTGGAGGTCTATCTCTTTTATGTCAAGTTATTCATGGGGCATGAGATGGCAGTGGAATTTCCACGAGTGCATTTCTATATTGAACAATCCCATTCTAAATTCATGCAACTTCATGCCATGTCAGACCACCTATAACTTGGGGTCTGAAGATTCGGTAAGAGGCTGTGGGGATTATTTACTAAAGCTGGTTCACTCAGAATCTCGTGCGCTTCTGCATGGAAACCAATCAGCTTCCAGGTTTTATTTCAAAAGCTTAATTGAACAAGCTGAGGTCAGAAGCTGATTGGCTACCATTCACAGCTGCACCAGATTCTGAGTGGAACCAGCTTTAATAAATCTACCCCTGTATGTGTAGGTGGTGGATTCACTAATCACATTTCACCGGGTCTCACCTAAGATATCACGGACATCTGATTTCATGAATGATTCATTTTCTTTTTAACCATATGGACATATTTTTTTTTATGAACACTTGTTGTGGGGATTTATTGTCACTAAGGATGGTACTATTTGGGACCATTTATCTGTATTTACTCAGTGCAACAATAAATGGCTAATTTATATCCTGGAGATATATTCATATTCCACCACCACAAAAAAAAAAATATCCACCTGAGATGCCTTCTACCCGTGAAAAAGTAAATACTCGATTCTGTAACATTTTGAAAAGCTATTTTTTGGGGGTTCGACAAAAATATGGAAACACTACATAATCTGCAGGTGTGAAAGTGACCTGTTTCGCATTAAAAGCAGAAGTGATGTAATCTTTTGCTTCCACTGTGTGATGAGACACCTAGCTAACAGGTGAGAAGCCTCACTTTTATCATTCACTGAGTGCGCTTCTAGTAATACGGAGTCATGTCTGAGCTTCAAAGAGAGCAAATTGTTGATGCCCACTTAGCTGGTGCCTCTGTGACTGAAGTTGCCAATTTATTTGCCGTGTTACGAGATACAGTATCAAAGGTTATGACGGCATATACAGTTTCTGCTCAAATGTTGTCTGCTAAGCAGAAGTGCAGTTAACTGACCAAAAGAGACACAGGATTTTGAACCAGATTAATGCTACGTTCACACCTGACTTTATTTCTAACTCCTATAGCATTTGACAGGCGTTTTTAACGCTCCCCAAATGCCCTATGTGCATTTTTGAGATGTTTGATAGGCGTTTGCAAAGTGTTAAAACCGCACCACAAACGCCTGTAATGAAGTTTAATAGTATTAATGTTCCGCAAACACCTGCCAGGAGTTTGAGAAGCCTCACCATAGACTTGAATGGGAGGCTTCAACACCTCCTGACTGGACATGAGGCATCAGTTTTGCTGGGAAGCTAACGCTTCAGTGTGAACAGCACTGTGTGCTGCCATGTGCAGAATTTTCATAGGTGTTTGAGAAGCGTTAAAACCACTTCTCTGACGCCTGCTGTCAAAGCTAGTGTGAACGTAGCCTAAGAAAACTGCTGCAAAAGTGACTGCGGACCTCAATCCTAATCTTCCAAAGCCCATTTCCACAAAAACTGTGCCGAGGGAACTTTATAAGCAAAACATTGAAGGGGTGAGTTTCAATTGTCAAACCACTAGTGACTGATATTAATACTAAAGAAGAGGAGAGAGAGGTTCAACACCCATAAATCATGGACTGTTGATCAATGCAATACTGCAATATGGTCCAATGAATCGAACTTCGTATTGTTCCCAACCACTGGACATGTTTTACAAACATCATCCCAAGCTTACATCCAGGATTGTCTTGTGCCAGCAGTGAATGGTGGTAGCAGCACAGTCATGGTTTGGGCAGCCATATCTTGGTATTCTGCAAGCCCCATCATCACATTTTGAAAGATAGTCCCTGCCAGTGACTATGTACAAATTTTGACCGACCATGAGCACCCATGGTGTAGACATTGTTTCCCGAAGGCAGCGCCATTTACCAAGACGATCGTGCTCTGATTCACACAACTGGAGGTTTATTTACTAAAGCTGGTTCACTCAATCTTGTGCACGTCTTCAAAGAAACCAATCAGCTTCCATGTTTTATTGCTAAAACTTAATTGAACAGGCTGAGGTTAGAAGCTGATTGGCTGCGATGCACAGGTACACGGATTCTGAGTGAAGCAGCTTTAGTAAATAAACCCACAGTGTTTTCATATCATGGTTTGATGAGCATGCAGACACTCGCCTTCTCTGGGAACTGCAGTCACCGGACCTCAATATCATAGAGCCACTATGATCGATTGTGGAGAACAAGGTTCGGGCTTGTTTTCGGCTTCTGGCATCTCTGCGAGAACTGGAATGAATTTTGCATTGGAAGTGGTATCCAATTCCAATATCCACCATCCAAGACTTATATTTGTCATTTCCAATGGGAATTCAGACCGTCTTGGATGCCAAAGGCAGTCCAACACTATATTTGGTAACTATTTGCGTTTTTACCTAGTGTTTCAGTAATTTTGTCCAACTCCATTATGTGACACATTGTATATATTATTTTGTATTCCTTTTACAAGTGCTGGGCTTATGTTTGGTGGTTTTGTCCAGTGTACATAATTATTTGTCACCACAGCATACTACACATAGTTAACGCTTGCCACCATGCACACACCTATGAATGAGCCCTCAGACATACTGGGTACGTTTCTTGCTACACATGGCTTAAATGGATGAATCAGATGGGGCCTTTCCATTTTTAAAATGAACTTGCTCCATTGCAGTGGAGTTGCCCCTTCACTGCAAGGATTCAATGCTTATGATTTAGGGCTTTAGACAATGCAAAGCCAATTCATGCTATTGAGAAGGTTGCATCTCTATAGAAATCTATAGGATAAAGTAATAGGATAAATCTGAGCTGATAAGCAGTGCACACAATGAACAACCTTCTTACAACACAAACTATATACCAAGGTCACGCTTGTCTGCCTATTCAACACAAGAAACAAGGCTTGTCCTAAGCACTAAACATTATAGTGACGTAGAGGGCCGGTTCTCACCATGCCTGCATAGGGATGCACTGTGTTTCTGTGCGATTCAAATTGCATTCAAAACGGTGTACTTGCGATTTATAGCTGGTGTCAATAATAAATTAGTGGTTCTAAAGGCTGAAGGTTTTTTAACTTCATGCATTCTATGAATGAAGGCAATAAAACCTGTGTGCAGCCCCCCCATACTTATCAGAACTCCCTCTTGATCCAGCAATGTCCTTGAGAGCCTCTGTTCTCTGGGGACTCCTGATTGGCTGAGGCAGCAGCGGGAGCCATTGGCTCCTGCTGCTGTCAACCACAGCCAGTGAATCAGGGAGGGGGTGGGGCTGAACCACGGCTGTGTGTGTGAATGGACACAGAGCCGCGGCTTGGGAGCGTGCCTGCTTGGGTGCCCTCAGAGCAAGCTGCTTGCTCTGGGGGCACTCTGCAGGAGGGAGGGACCAAGAAGAGGATCAGAGCTGCTCTGTGCAAAACCACTGCACAGAGCAGGGAAGTATAACAGGTTTATGTGTGTGTTTATTTTTAAATATCACTTTAACCACTAGCCTACAGGGCACGTATACCCCCTTCCTGCCCAGGCCAATTTCCAGCTTTCAGCGCTGTCGCACTTTGAATGACAATTGCGCGGTCAAACAACACTGTACCCATATGAAATTTTTATCATTTTTTTAATGACAGATAGAGCTTTCTTTTGGTGGAATTTAATCACCTTGGGGATCTTTATTTTTTCTTAAACAAACCAAAAACCACAAAAAATTTTGAAAAAAAAGTTTTTTCTTACTTTTTGTTATAACATTTTGTAAATAAGTGATTTTTCTCCTTCACTGATGTGCGCTAATGAGGCGGCACTGATAGGCTGCACTGATGGACACTGATAGGTGGCACTGATGGGTACTGATAAGGAGGCACTGGTAGGTGGCACTGATGGGCATTGGCAGGCATCACTGATGGGCACTGAAAGGCAGCACTGATACATGGCACTGTTAGGCGGCACTGACTGGCACTGTTAGGCGGCACTGGCTGGCACTGTTAGGCGGCACTGACTGGCCACGCATGCGCAGTGAGAATGGGAGGACGTCATATAACTTCCTCCCAGAACGAGAGAACCACCTTGCGCCCGTCATATTACTATATGACGTGCGGTAGGTGGTTAAACACATCACAAACACAGTGCGTTGGCCCACATCGGATTGCATAGTACAAAAGTACTATGTGATCTGGTTGTGGTGCATTTCTAGTAGTGTATGCACGACTTTTTGGTGCAGTATGATTTTAGCCCATTTAGCATGAAGTGCTTTCCTGTGCAGGCATGGTGTGAGCCGACCTTAACAGATATCCGTATTTTCCAAAAATGATCCATACACATCCAGCATGAGCAGTGCACATTAGTTGCAGTCACGTACAAAGCTCTTCCCATAGTCCATAGTGTGTCTCAGCAAGAGAGGGTGATTATCTTCTACATTCAAAGGGATCATGGAGAATGAAAGTAGCCGTCCTCTAACAGGAAGTCAGATCACAGCAGCCAGAAAAGCAATTTGAAGGAGTCTGAGAGCAATTGAAGGGACTATTTAAGTTAAGAATATATACTTTTATAGAATTTTATTTTTTAAAAGCCAAAATGTGGTTATTTCTTTTATGCATGTAAAGAAAAACATAATTATACAGAGAACCATCTCATTTAAAAACAGATTTGAATGACAACATTTTGTAACTCAGCTGTCCACTTCCCCTGCTGTGTATTTCTACAGCTTCAAAACCTTCTTAGAGCAGAAATAGGTTATGTTTTAGTGCCCTACAAATAGTAGTATGCACCTTGAAGTAACAAAACGCTTCTGTACAAGGATTCTCGCATCTCGCACACATTTTTTTTTTCTTTGTGTCTCTAACAATTTCTGTGAAAGTGAAACTAAACCCATCACTGTAAATGTTTCCCAGTTATGCTGTGAGTGAGAACTGTCTCAGTTGCTTGTGCTGTCACCCAGACTGTCAAGGCATCTAATTGTTGGTGTCATAACTGATCGCATGTGCAGCAGCATTGCAACTTCAGATCAAACAGAGGCTAAGAAGGCAGCATGCTTGGCTGTAAAGGATAAGACGGTTTACTTCTAAACATTCTTCTCTCCAAAGGATGTGTAGGGGATATATGTGCCCAGCACAGGGTAAGGATTGCACAGGATTTAGCAGAACACTTTTCCCAGTCTCTAAGCACTTGCCTGAAACGTGACTTCTGAGGAATGGGGGAGGAGGAGGGGGGGCTGTCAGCTAAAATGTTCCAATCAAGTGCTTGCAGATGGAGAAAAGTGTTGTCTGTCAGAGTAGCCGTCTCCTTGCTAGCTGCGTTGTCATATGCGTGTGAATGTACCAGATTTCATGGCTAGGTAGTATTGTCAATTAATCTATTTTTATATTGCTTTTAAACTCTTGCATATACGCAGTGAAGTGACTGGCCTCTGATATACAGAGATGAAACAAATCATCCTGCATAAGTTGTACCTGTTTTATCTGCAGTCTTCTCTTATCTACATCCATGCAAGAGCTGATTTTATACAGCATGTAAGAGTTCAGAAAAACGGGGGCAGAAAGCTGAAGTTTACTCTGCAGAGCTCAGTGAGGAGAGCTATGAGAACTGATTGGAGGGAAGAGACTACCCCCCCCCCCACCTTCACACAGCACAAACAGAGCTGAGGCTGACAGAAATGACACTTTGCTTTTAATTGAGACAAGTACACTCTGTAGGGAATATGCTTTGTTCATATTTCATGTCTAAGGTTTACAACCACCTTTAACAACAAAGGTATAGAAGCATAGGTAGTATTGTAAGGCACAGGTTCATAACCACTGGTACGTACACCCCTGGATCTATTCCTGATGGGTTCTGGGTTGCTTTTACTTTCTAATATAAATACATTACTAGAGTTTTAACAAATACTAAATCTTATGTAAGAAAGATCTTCGCAAATCTGTTTTAGTTCAACTGAAGCTGAGACAAGGCTGCAGTTGGTAGGATAAGGATTTATACAGTCAAGGTCTGAATACTTTCTGAGAAAAGGGAGCAGGATCCCTGAAACCAGTCACCCATTACCCTGTGGGCTGCATTGTATCTCACAGTTGTAGAGTTATCATGTGGCATTAATGTCAACATCTCTATTTTACATGCTGTATTTCTTGCACGTGTGATTTTTTTTTTTTATTTTTTATTTTTCTAGTTATTACCAGCCATGCACACGGTGTTTTGGTTGCTGTGCATCATATCGCTGCACTTTCAAGCTCCTAGGAAGCACAGATACAATGTCCAGCCCTCCTGCCTGCAAGTTTGTTAGTCTAAGAATGCCTGTGTTCCGGGGGTATATCCCTGATCACATAGGGCACCAAACACAAGTAGCCCTTGGTATAATGTTCAGCTGCAGTGCATTTGTAACCTGTCAGACTTTGGCAGACAATGGGGCTGGATGCTGCACTTATACCTCCCAGGTGCATGGAAATGCTGGGATTTGATGCACAGGAACTAAACATCCAATGTTCTTGGGCCTAAATGGACTAATTACTACACAAGAAATGTGCAGTGTTTTACTGTTTTATTCATGAAAATAAGCATGGGGATATTTAGGAATATGTGATAAGCTACGAGTATGCATGAAATAAATGTTACTTTTCTCTTTTGATCAGGTCTTGTGCCGATATAGAAATATATGGAATGTAGATATTCAGCTTCGTCCTGGATTCCTTGGGGGAATAATACAAGCAACAGGTATGCAAACACAGAACAGAGTAAAAAAATACAGTTAGGTCCACATATATTTGGACACAGGCACAATTTTTATACTTTTGGCTCTGTATGACACCAGAATAAATTTAAACAAAACAATCCAAATAAATTTGAAGTGCAGACTTTCAGCTTTAATTCAAGGGGTTGGACATAAATATCAAGTACACATTTTAGGAACTGCAACCATTTTAATACACAGTCCCTCCATTTTCAGTGGCTCAAATGTAATTGGACAAATTAATATAATCATAAATGTTCGTTTTTAATATCTTGTTGAGAATCCTTTACTGGGGGGCGTGGCTTGGCGCCGAGCGGAATGGCCGCTTAATCTAAGAGCTCCCGCTGGCCGGATCGGACTGCCAAACAGCGTGGTCGGGAGGGGTAAGACAGACCCCTCACATCATGGGGAAACACGACCGGACGCTCTCCGGCACCCGATCGCGGTCCCCAAGGGGCCCCAAGCCAGCAGGGAGACACATTAAGGAGCTCTTTAGCTCCCAGGCACAGAGAGCAGGGCCGCAGCCACCTCCCTCTCTCTCTCAATCCCCCTCTCCCCCTCCCTCTGCAGCCTCAGCCTCTGACACAGGCTGCTCTTCCTGCATGGCTATGCAGGCTGGAAGTGACACAGTGCCACAGCATGATCTCTCTCCTGCCACACAGTCCTTGTCCCTAAAAGATTTACATGCTGTGGCCTCTGATATAAAGGCCTCCCTGGCCACTACCCTGACCACTGCCCTTAATGATTTAAGGGAAGACATCCGCGCAATGGGCTCAAGACTGGATCAGGTAGAAACGGTCTCCAGTAGCAACAAGAATGCTATACTCCACTTACAGCGACAGTCAGGGGTCCACACTGCGACTATCAGAGAGTTCTACAGGCAGATTGAAGACTTAGATAACCGTGGCCGTAGACATAACATTAGACTCCGCGGTGTACCAGAATCCGTGGAAAACCCTGATATACCTAAGGCAGTGACAGCCATCTTTAACGACCTTCTGGGTCGCCCGCCGGCGACCCCTAGTGAGATAGAGCGTGTACACAGAGCAAGTCGGCCCAGGGGGAGCGATGCGGATCCACCCAGAGATATCATTTGCTGCATTGTTCACTTCCCGCTCAAGGAAGATATACTTCGATGCGCTAGGATCAGAAGGCATCTGTCATATGAAGGAGTGGATATACAACTGTACCAGGATTTATCCAGCATGACCCTACAACAAAGGCGAGCTTTGAGGCCACTACTAGAGTCGCTGCGTTCCCATAATATTCTATATAGATGGAGATTTCCGTTTTGCCTTTCAGCTCGGGTTGGTAGCCACACATATGATTTGCGAATTCCTGAAGATCTACCATCTTTTTGCTCGTCACTGAATATCCCATTGATCGACCTGCCTGACTGGCAGGGGTCTCTGAGAGGGCTTCCGACCCTAACCCCAAATTCAGCAGATGGTGCAATGGACTGGCAGGGTCATTCCCTTCGTAGAAGACGGACTGTCCCTTCGACTCCTCCAAGACCTCCCATTGGAGGCGCGGTGGCCGCTTCTAGCCCATCGGCCTCCCCCGCGCACAGAAAGCAACGGCACGAGCCTTAAACGGCTCCCGCTCCCCTTTCATCGGGCCACTTCTATGTAATTTTTTTCAGCTGCCTGTGGTTAATTATACTTCTTCTGTTGTTCCCATGGCCTTCCCTAAGGAGCCCCGAATGCCTCCTCTCTCGCAACCTGTTTTGCGCTGGACTCCCTTCCCATTTGTTAGCTTTTTGGGGAATCTACACCTCTGGACTCTGACCAGCACCCACTAAGGGAAAGACGCCCTGGGGGTGTCTCCACTGTACCCCTGCCTCATTGGTTCCAAGACCTGCTGCGAGTGATAGTCGGTTGCTCCGGTGTGGATTTCTTGACCCCCGGCTCGCTCTCTACTGCTGAGATTTGGCTCCCCGGATCCCCCAGCTGAACTTCTGTCCCCTCCTCATCTGGAACCCGCCCAGTGAACTGGTCGCTCACATATCCGACTTAGTGGTCAGCTTCCGGATCGTCCGCCCACCTTTTGCTGCATCCTCTTCGTACCCAAGGGACCTCATCCTGCCTCATTGTCTGACGCTCTGTTATCTTTGAAGCGGCTCCCAGCTGAACTCAGCCTCTCCCTGGCGTTCTGTGATCTGCTATATCCAGTTGACTTCTTCAGTGGGGGCGCAAGAGGGCTGAGTATTGTATGCACTGTATTTGGGGCTGTGGAGGTGGGCTGATGTCGGGATGGGGGGTGGATTTGGGGGTGGGTGTGGTGGGGGGAGTTTGGGGGGTGGTTCCTGGGGTTACTGCTTCTTGCCTGTGGTTAGATGAACGAGCATCCCCTTCCCTGCTTCCTATAGGGTTGTCCCGCCTGGCCTTGCCTTCTTCTCACTGGGTTATTCCCGTTTCCTGCTCTTGCTGTCAAGCTGCTTCTAGGGATAATAGCATGGGCGGGGCCTCCTTGAGGTTCATTTCCCCTCTGCTCTAAGGATCTTAGTGGCCGTGCGGTTGTGGGGGAGGTGATGCTCGTCCCTTTTGTGATGATGGGGGCATTGATTATATTACTTATATACACTCGCAGTATAGGGTCAGTGCTTTGTTTAGTATCGGCTTCACTGGTGCTGATCCTGGGATGTTGAGTCTGTATTTGCTAACCACTTGGGGTTCCATTGTGTTTCTAATTGTTAATGCCTTGATTTTCGTTTGTTTTGCCTCTGCTAACCCGTTGATAACTTTGTTTTTTGTTAAGGAGATGCTTGCAATACTCGTCTTGGCCCTCCACTCTCCCACATTTGTCTTCCCTCGTTTCAGGCCTTGCGACCGTCTCCACATACTCTAACCCTTCTCTTATATACAGTCAGGTCCATAAATATTGGAACATCGACACAATTCTAACATTTTTGGCTCTATACACCACCACAATGGATTTGAAATGAAACGAACAAGACGTGCTTTAACTGCAGACTGTCAGCTTTAATTTGAGGGTATTTACATCCAAATCAGGTGAACGATGTAGGAATTACAACAGTTTGCATATGTGCCTCCCACTTCTTAAGGGACCAAAAGTAATGGGACAGAATACTAATCATAAATCAAACTTTCACTTTTTAATACTTGGTTACAAATCCTTTGCGGTCAATTACAGCCTGAAGTCTGGAACGCATAGACATCACCAGACGCTGGGTTTCATCCCTGGTGATGCTCTGCCAGGCCTCTACTGCAACTGTCTTCAGTTCCTGCTTGTTTTTGGGGCATTTTCCCTTCAGTTTTGTCTTCAGCAAGTGAAATGCATGCTCAATCGGATTCAGGTCAGGTGATTGGCTTGGCCATTGCATAACATTCCACTTCTTTCCCTTAAAAAACTCTTTGCTTGCTTTTGCAGTATGCTTTGGGTCATTGTCCATCTGCACTGTGAAGCGGCGTCCAATGAGTTGTGAAGCATTTGGCTGAATATGAGCAGATAATATTCCCGAAACACTTCAGAATTCATCCTGCTGCTTTTGTCAGCAGTCACATCATCAATAAATACAAGAGAAGCAGTTCCATTGGCAGCCATACATGCCCACGCCATGACACTACCACCACCATGCTTCACTGATGAGGTGGCATGCTTAGGATCATGAGTAGTTCCTTTCCTTCTCCATACTCTTCTCTTCCCATCACTCTGGTACAAGTTGATCTTTTTCTCATCGGTCCATAGGATGTTGTTCCAGAACTGTGAAGGCTTTTTTAGATGTCGTTTGGCAAACTCTAATCTAGCCTTCCTGTTTTTGAGGCTCGGCAATGGTTTACATCTTGTGGTGAACCCTCTGTATTCACTCTGGTGAAGTCTTCTCTTGATTGTTGACTTTGACACACATACACCTACCTCCTGGAGAGTGTTCTTGATCTGGCCAACTGTTGTGAAGGGTGTTTTCTTCACCAGGGAAAGAATTCTTCCGTCATCCACCACAGTTGTTTTCCGTGGTCTTCCGGGTCTTTTGGTGTTGCTGAGCTCACCGGTGCGTTCCTTCTTTTTAAGAATGTTCCAAACAGTTGTTTTGGCCATGCCTAATGTTTTTGCTATCTCTCTGATGGGTTTGTTTTGTTTTATCAGCCTAATGATGGCTTGCTTCACTGATAGTGACAGCTCTTTGGATCTCATCTTGAGAGTTGACAGCAACAGATTCCAAATGCAAAGAGCACACTTGAAATGAACTCTGGACCTTTGATCTGCTCATTGTAATTGGGATAATGAGGGAATAACACACACCTGGCCATGGAACAGCTGAGAAGCCAATTGTCCCATTACTTTTGGTCCCTTAACAAGTGGGAGGCACATATGCAAACTGTTGTAATTCCTACACCGTTCACCTGATTTGGATGTAAATACCCTCAAATTAAAGCTGACAGTCTGCAGTTAAAGCACATCTTGTTCGTTTCATTTCAAATCCATTGTGGTGGTGTATAGAGCCAAAAATGTTAGAATTGTGTCGATGTCCCAATATTTATGGACCTGACTGTATGTGTCCTAGAGTTAACCAGACACTCGGGCTTGGATAGCGTGGGGACGGTTTTTGACCTGATTTACACCTCTCAGAATTTATTCCTGTCCCAGCCTGCGCTTTAGTGCCCCACACATGGCTTACACTTTGCCACTTCATGGAGTTGGTATGAGACCCTTCCTACGCACGTTTTTTCTAGAACCTCCTAAACCTTATGTCACTACCGAACTCCTCCCTCCTCTTCACATAACTTCTCACCTGATTACATATTTTGGCGTGACCACCGGCCGGTGGTGGCGTTTATTCTCGTCTCGGCGTCCTCCTCGTTCCCCACACAGTGGGCTCTGTGAGCTCCTACTGATCGTCTGTACGGCGTGTTTTACTATATCGTTTGTTTCCATTTCTTGCCTCTCTTTCTTTTCTTTCTCTTTCCACATACTTTCTCTCCTAGTCATCTTCCCCTTTTTTTTTTTTGCCCCCCTTCTTTTCTGGGTTTTTTTTTTTTTTCTCATAGGGAACAGCGGGTCTCTTCCTCAAGCCGTTTATCTTTTCCACTTTTTCTTATTATACTCCCCCCCCCCCTTTTTTTTTTTTTCCCTTTTCTCCCTTTCCCCTCATCCCTAGTGCATTTTACTGACGGGTTATCATGTCGGCCTCCACCTCAGTCTCAGGACCATTGTCCTTGAAATGCCTATCACTCAATGCCAAGGGCCTGAACGTGCCCGAGAAGCGTTCCATGTTGCTCTCCTACGTGCGTAAACAAAAAGCGGATGTGGTCTTCCTCCAAGAGACGCACTTTCGCCAGGATTCTATCCCCAAACTTTTCAATTTCCATTTCCCTACAGTTCTCCATGCTGCTAACCCTCTAGCCAAATCAAAGGGCGTTGCCATCTTACTCGCTAGATATTGTCCTTTCTCGGTGTCGGACTCCCTTGTTGATCCAGAAGGCAGATACCTGTTTGTAAAGGGTTTTTGTGCTAAGCGACCTGTTACGCTGGCCAATGTTTATGCTCCTAACACCAAGCAGGTTTCTTTCATGCGCTCAATTACCACCGCCCTGGCTGGGTTCCAATCCGGAATGTTGATTTTAGGGGGCGACTTGAATATCCCACTAAGCCCACTGTTAGACTCCTCTTCAGGTAGCTCCTTTCTGCCGTTCAAGGCCCTTAAACAAATACGCACACAACTACAACATCTACAATTGCATGACTCCTGGAGAACCCTTCACCCTTCTGTGAAAGACTACACATTTTACTCTGCTCCCCATAATAAATATTCCAGGATAGATTATTTCTTCCTGTCGCAATCGGATCTCCCACTCCTCCATGCTGCTTCGATAGAACCAATGGTTCTTTCCGACCATCACCCCATCACCATGACCTTGCGGTTCCCTGATGTGTTCATTCGCTCGAAATTCTGGCGCCTGGATGCTTCCCTTCTTGCAGATTCTGCTATTTTACAGGAGATACGCTCCAATCTGACGGAATATTTTTCCCTAAATTCCTCTCCTGATATCTCCCCCCTTACGCTGTGGGAAGCCCACAAGTGTGTTATCCGTGCTTCCTCATTGCAGCGGCGACAAAGCGCAAAAGAGATAGACAAGAACATTTGAAATTCCTCACGGGCAGGATACACTCCTTGGAGAGGGCGCATAAACGGTCTCTGGCCGCGTCGACCTTATCTGAACTAACGAGTCTACGCTCACAACTTCTTACTGAACTGGGCAGGGTGGTTAAGAAATGGTACATTCTTTCACAAAAGCTGTACTATGAATTTGCTAATAAGAGTGGGAAGTTTCTCGCCAGAGCTCTCCGTGAGAAAAGATCCAGCATGACGGTGCACAGAATCAGGGGTTCTGATGGCACTATGGCCACATCTAACCCTGACATTGCCACCCACTTCGAACAATTTTACACTTCCTTATATAATCTCCCTCCGGAACATCCCCCTCTGCCCACTGACACTTCCAGGGCCTCCCTGATTTCCGAGTTTCTCCGCCTTCACGGCCCGGCGGCCCTCTCGGAGGACTTGGCTGCATCGTTGGAAACAGACCTGAATGAGTTGTGTGCTCTGCAACGGATGAAACCGGGTAAGAGTCCGGGCCCGGACGGCTTTTCGGCGGCCTATTATAAATCTTTCCTTGACATCCTGGGTACCCCTTTCCTATCGGCATTCAACACTTTCTCTCAAGACCCTCAACCTCAAAATCGCCTTCTTGAAGACCATATCACAGTTATTCCTAAAGGTGACAAGGATGCCACACAGGTTTCTAATTATAGACCCATCTCCCTGCTGAATGTGGACATTAAAATCTTTGCAAAAATCCTTGCCAATCGACTTCTTCATCTGCTCCCCTCCTTGATCCACTTGGATCAAGTTGGATTTATCCCGGGTAGGGAGGCCAGGGATAATACCATTAAGGCCCTCAACCTCCAACATTGGCTCTGTAAATCTAACTTTCCCGGTTTCTTCCTTTCCCTGGATGCGGAGAAGGCCTTTGATAGGATCGCCTGGGACTATCTGAAGGAGTCTTTGGTGCAATTGGGTCTGGGTGAGAAGATGCTCAATTTTATAATGACCCTGTATTCAGGCCCTACTGCGCGTGTCCGGGTCAATGACCATTTGTCAAACTCTTTCCCTTTGGGCAACGGCACGCGTCAGGGTTGCCCCCTTTCTCCACTCTTGTTCGTCCTTTCCTTGGAGCCCCTTCTACGGAAGTTGCGCTCTAACCCCGACATCAAAGGAATTGCGGTCTCGGATAAGGAATATAAGCTTGCGGCTTACGCGGACGATATTCTTCTTTTCCTTGCCGAACCGCATATTACTCTGCCGAATTTACTAAAGGACTTTGCATTTTTTCGTTATTTGTCGAACTTTAAGATTAACTTTTCCAAGTCTTTCGCTCTCAACATCACCATGCCTTCGGAAGTAGTTTCTGATTGCGAGTCGCGTTTCCCATTTCATTGGGAAAGGGACTCACTTTCTTATTTAGGTGTACAGCTTACCCGCAACCCCGACGATTTATATGCTAAGAATTTTTTACCCGCTCTTCGTTCTCTCCAAGGGGATCTGAATAAATGGCACCGTCCTTGCTTTTCGTGGTTTGGAAGAGCTGCGATAATTAAAATGAACATCCTTCCTCGCCTTCTCTACCTCTTTCAAACTCTGCCCATCCACATACCGCTTGCCTTCTTCACATCCTGTAGGAGGCTCTGTTCTCTATTCCTATGGAACCATAAACGCCCGCGCATTGCTTATTCCCAACTGATTCTCCCTAAACTTAATGGTGGTATTAGCCTTCCTGACCTTCACCGTTACTATTTGGCGTGCCAGCTCTGCCGTGTAGTGGATTGGCACGTACATTCTCCTTCTAAAGACTGGGTGCAACTAGAACACGCCTTCTCGTCCGCACCCCTGATTTCGATCCCTTGGCTGTCGCTGAAGCATACGCCTCAGGTCCTTCTCACTCACCCTTTGGTAGGCCCTACCCTGAAAGCCTTCCGCTATACCTGCAGATCAGCATCTATTTCTGCGTCTCCGAATTGTCTCACTTCCATCCGACTCAACCCTGACTTCCCCCCTGGAATGCACAAGGACTTTCTATCTGAACATTGGCCGCTTGATCAAATTTTGGCCAAACACTTTCTCCACGAAGGCAAGATGAAATCACTCCACGAACTGCATGAAAGCTTGGGTACCCGCGATTTTCCTCTCTGGGTTTATTTGCAAATAAGGCATTATCTGCTCTCGCATAAACCTTTCCGTGATTGGACCCGCCCTCTTACCCCTTTTGAGGATATTTGCTCGAAAGGAGAACCGCGTAAGCATTTGATTTCAGAAATTTACTCCCTCTTAATTGAGAATAGGGCCTATAACTCCCTGCCCTCCTGTCAGGCCTGGAATAGAGATTTGGATGATAATTTGTCGGATTCCGACTGGGCACGTGTATTCAAATATTCTCATAAATGCTCCCTTAATGTCTCGACGCAGGAAAACGGTTACAAATTGGTGTCGAGGTGGTATCGCACCCCTTCACGAATTTCTCATTTTAATCCTTCTTATCCCAATACCTGTTGGAGGTGTGGGGCTGCGGACGGATCATTTTTACACATCTGGTGGTCCTGTCCGAGCATTCAACCGTTTTGGCAAGAGGTCCATAGGATTGTAGTATCGGTGACGACCGTGCCTCTGGATCTGTGTCCGGCCCAGTTTCTCCTCCATCACTCCTCCCTTCCGGGGGGACAATATCATAGATCTTTGGCCATGCATATGGTCAACGCGGCCAGACTCTGCCTTCCCGTCCTTTGGGGCTCTTCTCGCCCCCCCTCTGTTCGTGATTGGCTTGTCCGTGTGGGTAAAATGGCAGACATGGAGGAACTAATTGTGTCGGCCCTTGACACTCACACTAAATTTTCCCACATTTGGGCCTGCTGGATCTATTTCACAACTACTCCTACATACAGGTCTCTTATGGACCATCAGGTCTGACTTGGTCCGGCTTTCCTGCTGATGTTACTTCTTTACAGTAGTTTTTGTGGTAGGCACTGAGACTCTCTTCGACAATGTATCCCTTCCCACGCGACTCTGGCGTTAGCTTAACTCCTATCCCCATACATGATTAACCCCAGATATTGCTGTCATTACTCACCCCATATGTTCCCCCCCCCCACTATTATTATTATTTTTTTTTTTTTTTCCTTTCCACCCCCATCCCCCCCTCTCTGCTTCTATCATTTTTCTCTCTACCTCCCTTTCTCTCTTTTCTCCTTTCTCTTTTCTTCTCGCCTCTCGCTTTGCTATGCTACCTGGAACACTAGACATGCCATTCTTTCACTCTCCCCACTTCCATCAACGGCTCCTACCGCAACGTATGCCGGTTTTGTAACTCTCCCCATGCCATAAGCTTTTGACCGAATCCTACGTTCAGGTGCCATGACCACTCTTCCTATTGCTACAGCCCTGCATGGCGAAGCACGAGCGCAGGGAATATGATGCAATTACACCCCATACTATACTATATTGGCTCCAGTTTGTTGCAAGCATAACCTTATTGTAGTCGGGTTTTGTATCATTGCATTGTCTGTGTTTTCTTGTTTGAGTTACTGCTGTGTCGCTGTAGGTTGTGCCTGCTGTTTCGCTTAGGCACACTGTACATGTCTTCTGTACCATTATGTTCTTTATTAATAAAGGCTTTCTTTTTGGAGAATCCTTTACTGGCAATGACTGCCTGAAGTCTGGAACCCATGGACATTACCAAAGACTGAGTTTCCTCCTTTCTTATGCTTTTACCAGGCTCTAACTGCAGCAGTCTTCAGTTGTTCTTTGTTGGTCTTTCTGCCTTAAGTTTTGCCTTCAGCAAGTGAAATGTATGCTCAATTGGGTTGAGATCAGGTGATTGATTCAGCGATTGCAGAATATTCAACTTCTTTTCCTTCAAAAGCTCCTGGGTTGTTTTTGCAGTGTGTTTTGGATCATTGTCCATGTGTACTGTGAAGCGTCAAATCAACTTTACTGCATTTGACTGAATCTGGGCTGACAGTATCTTTTTAAACACTGCAGAATTCATCTGGCAACTTCTGTCTTCTGTCACATCATCAATAAACCCATGGCATACCCATGCCATCACACTGCGTCCACCATGTTTTACAGATGACATTGTGTGCTTTGGGTCATGAGCTGTTCCAAGCTTTCTCCAATCTTTTTTTTTTTTCTTCCTGTCATTCTGGTACAGATTAATCATTGTTTCATCTGTCCAAAGAATGCTTTTCCAGAACTGGTCTGGCTTTTTTAGATTTTTTTTTTGGCAAAGTCTAATCTGGCTTTTCTATGCTTCAGGCTTTTGAATGGTTTGCACCTTGTATTTGCTCTCTTGAAGTCTTCTCTTGATTGTAGACTTTGACAATGATACGCCCACCTCCTGGAGATTGTCCTTCATTTGGCTGGATGTTGTGAATGGGTTTTTCTTTACCATAGAGAGGATCCTGCGATCATCCCCCACTGTTGTCTTCCATGGACGTCCATGCCTTTTTTATGTTGCTGAGCTCACCAGTGCGTTCTTTCCTCAGAATGTACCAAACTGTTGATTTGGCCACTCCTAATGTTGCTGCTATGGATTTGTTTCATTTTTGAAGCCTAATGGCCTGTTTCACTTGCATGGACAGCTCCTTTTGAACGCATGATGTAGGTTCACAGCAATAAATTCTAAATGCAAATACCACACTTAGAATCAACTCCAAACCTTTCACCTGCTTAATTGATGAAGAAATAACGGAGTAGCCCACACCTGGCCATGAAACAGCTTTTGATTCAATTGTCCAATTACTTTTGGTCCCTTTGAAAAAGGGGGGATGGCTTCTCTTAAGATCTGTAATTCCTAAAACCATCCTCCAATTTGGATGTACATACCCTCAAATTAAACCTGAGTGTGCCCATATCCATTATATAACTGTAGCTTGAATATGTTTTGGTAAATACCTGAAAAACTAACATTGTACCTGTGTCCAAATATATATGGATCTAACTGTAAATGCACATCTTTTTGCAGGTAAAAGTGGGTGCCATGCAGGACTGCTGCAGATGTGTCAGTGTGCTGGTAGCTCGTAAGGGCAGGCAAATACACACTGACAGGAGGAGACTATGAACTACCACATCACTCAACAGTGCCATGGTAGTTCATTAAGAACTGCAAAATGACAGCCAGATAGGCTGTCAGTACTTGTAGTTTTCCATTCATAGAATTCTGTGACTGATGCGGGTGGGCGGAGCTAGCAGGGGGAGAATATTTCCTTCAAGCTGTCAGTAGATGGAGTGGGCAGCAGCTCCGGAAGTGGGAACATGCTGCGTGTTCCACCCAAAAAATGGTTGGAACCTGTAGCATGTTCTCACGGGTGAAGTTACGTAGTCTGACTGAAAAAAGACAAAGTCCATCCAGTTCAACCATAAAAAAAAAAAAAAAAAAAAAAAGTTATAATCCTATACCCACAGTTGATCCAGAGGAAGGCAATTTATCCTTTAACAAAAAAAAAAAACTATATACTTAGTCTATTGACATTTCCTCCTAGGGAATGAGCACAGAGGTACAATAGTACCCCCTTCCCAAAAAAAAAGTACACATACAGGATTTTAAAATTTTAAGTTTTTATTAATGTCCCCAGAAGTAAATCCAGCATCAGTCACAGCATTCAGCAAGGTAATCTGTGCTAATTTACTAAAACTGAACTCAGAATCTGGTGCAGCTGTACATGGTATCCAATCAGCTTCTAAGGACAGCTTATTCAATTAAGCTTTGGCAATGAAACCTGGAAGCTGATTTTTTTGCAGAGTTACACCAGATTTTTCACTCTCCAGTTTCAGTAAATAAACACATTGGTGTCCAGCGAGATTGTTCATCTCAGTCATGACCTACCACCAACCAAGGTGTACATACCACACTACTGCTGCTAAATGGGAGATTCCCAGCTGCCTTAATTAAACGTTTACCTCCAGGAATCCCAATTTACGTCCTTGACTAAATTTGGTCATTGTTGTCAACTGAGGTTCCCATCGGCATTACTGCAACTGAAATCAAACATGGACTAGCAACTTTAATTGGAGATTAAAAAAAAGGTTGTGAAAGTCAGCTAATTTGTAAGCAGATATAAAGAGAGGCAAGCTTCCCATTCAGTTGACAACAGAAAATTTTTTTAGGTGTTTGCAACCTTTTATATTTAATACTAAAACCACCTTCAGTTGCAGCCTAGTGCTGACTGGTTAGGTTTCCCTGCTGAGACCTCATCTGAGGTTGTTTATTTCAAGAACCAGTACTAACATTGCTTTTGAGTTTAGATCTGCTTTTTCTTTTGGTTCAGTTTTTAGCTTGGACCTCGAAAGTGCTTGACATGGTTCTGAACCAGGTGACCCTAGCCAGGAAGTGAAGGTTGAAACCCCATTTAAACATTTGGTTGCCAACTCTGATGTTGCATTACTCCATCCTGACCCTTGTTGTGATACAGTATATAGGGCAATGGTTACATCAGGTAATTCAGAAACTGTGACTATACTATGTGTGTAAAATATATTTATTTTTTTAATAGGTAATTCTCCACCTGCATTGGTTCCCAAAAAAGGAATCTACATGAACCAGGATCTGAATAGACTATCTGAATTCTTCCAGGTTCCTCTGAAACATCCAAGTGATTTCTTTCAAGTAGTTCTTAAAAAAGGTTAGTCCATTGCTGACTTTAGTCTGTGCTTTTTCTGACAAATAACTGTAAGAGATCAATGCACCTTTTTAAGGTATTGCAATTAGTGCAATTTTTGTTTCCATACAAGTGACATATTACCTTTTGGAACCTGACTTTTTTTTTTTTTATATTGAGTTCCTTCCAGGACCTCAAAATCACACAGCTACGTGGGCTTTCATAATGTGTCAAAAAGGCTTGGGAGTCCCTAGCAAAAAGTCCATACGAAAAATAAAACACAAAGGATAGTTTAGGACTCTAATTCAGATCTGTATAGAACTGGGTTCCTATGAATAACCGAGTAAACCTAGACCAATGTACTATACAAATCAATCTTTATTGTACACATCATAAGCACAAATATAAAATCATACATAATTCCCATTCTTTTTTTTTTTTTTTTTTCATCTATGTACAATATAGTAGTATAAAGGCAGATGTCGGGTAATATCTGCTACAAACAGAAGCATACTGTATAAAGTCCCATGATGGATCTGTATGGAACATAAAAAATGGCATTTGGCTCTGTACGTGAACCAATGGTTGAGAAGGCATCTGAATCCATAACTGACAAGGTGTGCTTATATGCAATAGTCTTTTCCAAAGGGATAGTCTATATACTTTTTATACACTTTCAAAGAATGTCCTATATGGTGCAAAAGCCCTATCCAAAAGAGAGCCATATATACTACACATCCAGGTGTATGTTCCAACTCAAATCACCACAATATAAATTTCCTATGCAGGAAATTGAAGGTTGTAGGACTGTCCTATGGACTTTACTGAAGATACGTACAATGGCTCCCGCTGCTTTCTCTGCTAATGAGTGTGAGACCCAGGACAGCTGAGGCTCCCAAACACATTGATGGATCAAGAGGGTGCTTAGGTGAGTATTGGGGAGCTGTGAAGGGAGCAACACACGGAAGGTTTTCTTTTTCTGTTTTTTTTTTGCTTTTTTACCTTCATGCATAGAAGAACAGTGCAGAACCTTCAGCCTTTACAACCACTTAAACTCCATGCAAGAAAAGTAGCTTCTGGCAGCAATATATTCTGAATCACAGACTTGGAATAAGCATGCATATTAGAGGTCAAGGTAAAATCGTAACTCCTATTCTGCATACTTGTTCAAGTCAGGACCTAATATGACAGTCAGGCCGCTTGAATTTTGAAAAGGTTATCTGTACAGCCTCCATATTTTTCAAGCATAGGTTAAATTTTATGTAACTGGAGATTTTATTGAAGGCCCACAATACATAAAATTTAAACATTTTGTGAAAGATTTACCTGTATCATCTTATTATTTATGGGTGTAGAGTTGGAATAAAACAAATGATGCAAGTTGGGTATTGACCTATAACAACTGTAGAAGCTATTCAGTGGCATCAGCCACTTTTGTGCACACATTCCCATTACAGACAATGCAATCTGTTCCATCAGTAGACACCTCTGGACACTGATGATTGCAAATGTTTTCAGCTGATAACTGGCCTAGAACCTTAGGAATTGGGAGCTAAAGAAATCCTATATAAAAACAGTGCACATAACAGGACAATATTGTCATTTGTTGTTAAATAAAACAAAACCTAAACATAACTGAGTAGAATTGCATAGTTCTCCTATACACTACAATTTAGGGTGGAACATGATTGAGCTATGGAGAACTGACAGATCCAGCTCTCTCTCACTCATACCAAACTGGTTAATTAATTACCAGATTGCCAATAATAATAACATGCAGTCTTCCTACAACGTCAGTCCTTTTAAAGATCATAAATGCTCTGGGCTCTCAGCTGTGGTATAGTAACATGCACTCAGCACAGGTCTGGCCAACCAAGCTGGCATATTGTTTAACAGTAGTCTCATCATTTGGCCCCTTGCGTTTTCTCTTGTATACGCTATAAGGCATTGCTGTATGTTTGTGGAGGACTCGAACCCGGCCCAGTTCTGTCAAGTGATCATTGTCCCATGTGAAATGGAAAAAGGGCAAGGGGGTGATTCCCAACAACTGGCTAATGAATTGCATGCAGTTCTAGGCCATCTGATGTATACCACAATACTTAAATTGCATATTTCTCAGACTGGTATGAAAGATTAGTTTCCAAGGGCAGATGCATTGACTTCAGTAGGGCTGGTAGGACCAGTCCAAGCACACCTTTTGTAGCACAGATGGGGCCAGTTACCCAATTTTTACATAGACAAAATAGTCTCCTGCTTTGCTATTTTTTGGGTGGAATATTCCTGGGCTTCTTTTCCAGCTGATACACAACATCAGTGCCAGTTGACCACTTCTCCTCCAAACAGCAATAAATGTGAATTTAGCAAACATTCACTGGTGGTGAATTGTTTTGTTTATTAAAACTCATTTACCTTCAGTGAATGTTTGAATGTCACATTCACTGCTTTATATATGTCTCAAGTGATAAGAGTTTAAAATCACCTGTAAAAAACGCCCCCTCCCCTCAACCACTGTAAGTGTAGGGGCCGTATAGTGAGGATTGTTGCTTGGTACTGAAGGCAAGTATAACACCTAGTGGGCATTAGAGGGGTTGGAGGAAGTAATTTCAATAAAAGTAAAATACAAGTACAGTTGTCTTTCTGTGTGCCTATTACATGGATGCTGTCATTGATTAGTCCAGTAGATGGCAACAAACTCAAACTCAAGGTATAACACTTGCAAAGAAAGGGGCAAGCACCATTGTTACCAAATACAAAACGCACGTTTACCATTTTTCCTATCCCCGGAGATGGGTTTTAAACATAACTGTATTAATTTCTTCAGGTTTTTTTTTTCCATGTATTGCAATCTATTAATTTTGACCAGTAATACTCTTCTTGCCATAGTGTAGCAATGCTCACTCATTATACTGTATCTGTGGAAGAGCAGTACAGCCATCCTAGACTGTCCTTGAAGTATTATTTCATGCAATTCCGGCCATTGTTTTGCTTGTTTGACACGTCTGATCCAACTGGAACTTCCGCGGAGCTGAGGATTGTCCCTTTCATGTTAATAATACTGGACCAATCGCCCAGCACTTTTGCATTCTAGAAGGGTAAATGAGTCACATGCTTCTCCATACTAAGTACCTGTTGGTTTTTCTTACAGGAAGTCTCTCAGCCATGCGCTTTGTCACAGCTATTCAGATGTCGCATCCTGAATTTTTAGAACCAGTTTCAAGGGAGCTTTGGATTCGAATCTGGTCTGAAGTCAGTTCTGCTTCATATACCTATTATTTTTTTCTGTAATTGATGTATATGGTGTCAGTGCTTATATTTTGTTATTGATTTTATAGGATAAAGATATTACTGAACCAGAGAGCATGCTGGAGGTAAGGACTATCTTATTATATGTATTCTTTATTAGTAATAGTACTATTATTACTCTCCTGTTATAATGGGCTGTGATTATCTGTATAAACAGCACATTCCAATGTCCAAGTTCTGTTTGTGGGGTGATTTTTATGCAGTGACCACTGTGTCCCTGTTGTGCTTCAGTATTTGTCATACTGTCACATATATTCCTGTTTAAAAAAAAAAATATAAGGAGCTGTTTTTGTGCAGGCATACAACAACATTGTCGCTAGTAGTGTGTGTATGTGTGTGTGTGTGTAAACAGCCATAGATTTATGACCACTCACCTAGTATTGAGTAGGTCATCCTTTGCCACCAAAACAGCCCTGACTTATCGAGGCATGGACTCTGCTAGACCTCTGAAGGTATGCTGTGGTATCTGGCATCAAGCTATCAGTAACAGATCCTTTAAGGCCCTGTAAGTTGCAAGATGAAGAGCCTCCATGGATTTCACAAATTTTTCCAGCACATCCTACAGATGTTTGTTTGATATTGAGTCCTGAAGAATTTAGAGGCCAAGTCAACATGTCAATCTAGCATTCCTCAAAGCATTCTTGAACCATTTTTGCAGTGTGGCAGTGCACATTATCCCTCTGAAAGAGGCCACTGCCATCACGGAATACTGGCTCCATGAAAGGGTGTACTTTGTCATCAACAATATTTAGGTAGGTGGTGTGTAATAAGTAACATTCACATGAATAGCAGGATCAAGGTTTTCCATTAGAACCATTCGAGCACTCGGGCACTGCCCAAGGGCCCCGGGTCAGTAGGGGGCCCCATGAGATGTCCCTGGTACCCTTCATTGGCTTTTTCATAGGCTTTTGTGGGTGTGGGCGAGGACACAGGTGCCCCATGATCCCCTGTTGCCCAGGGGCCCCATGAGTTGTCAGTCCGCCCCTGATTAGAACATTGCCCAAACCATTACACTACCTCTGCCAGTTTGTCTTCTTGCCATACTGCATCCTGGGGCCATCTCTTCCCAGGTAAGTGACGTACACGCACATGGATATCTACATGATGTAAAAGAAAACATGATTCATCAGACTATGCCACCTGCTTCCATTGCTCTGTGGTCAGGTTGTGATGCTCATTGTCCATTGCAGGCACTTTGACTGCAAACACAGGTCAGCATGGGCATTCTGACCAGTCTACAGCTCCTCAGCCCCATACACAACAAACTGCAATTTCCTTTTTTTTTTCCCCAACACATCAACTTCAGGAGTTATTTAATAAAACTGTAAAGTGTAAAATCTGGTGCAATTCTGTATTGAAACCAATCGGTTTCCAGGTTTTATTTTCAAAGCCGAATTGAACAAGCTGAAGTTAGACTATGGCTACCATGTACAGCTGTACCAGATTCTGAGTGCACCAGTTTTAGTAAATCTACCTCAGTGTGTTTACTTGCTGCTTGATATATCCAGCTGACTTTCAGATTGCATAACAAGATAACCATAATGTTCACATAACCTGCCAGTGGTCATAATGTTATGGCTGATCCATGTATGTATGAGATCTGGGAAAACCAAAGTGTTAAAGTGTAAATAAAATATAACCTTTTAATCACAATCTATTAAATTATACATAATTTAAAAGGCTTTAGTCCAGTCTGTAGGCAGGAAGAAGCACAATGCTATTTCATCATTTCAAAAAGACCCCCAAATCCAGATGGCATAGGAAATGTCAAGTGTGAGCAATAAGCTCCTGTTTTTTTTTTTTTACAAAAATGCAAAATGTCAGTTCACACCAAAGTAGTGCATTGGTGTGAAATGAAACAATAGGAAATGTGGCTATTTGCCTTATCCTTGCATATGGTCTGTTGGGCAAGGCAGCCCTATGTCTGCTGGTGTGAACACGCTTTAGAGCATGATCAATTATGTATGAGTGAAAAAAAAATTAGATCTGCCCACTGATTACCTTTTTAACTAAACAAGGTTTTGGAATTCTTTAATACACCCTGATAAGATTTACATTAGGCTGCCCCCATCTTTCAAATCTATAAAACCTAAAGAGGAGTAGTAGTATAGGGAGTAAGTCTTACTCACATATTTGTGTGCCTTCATTTTTTTCATTTCCCAAGCCTGCAAACAGTTTTAGATTTGATTTATTAGAATGGCACACTTATCTCTTAGTAGGAGTTTTGGAGATTGAGTGTGTGCTCTGGTAGCAACTTATTAGGAAAAATATATTTTAATAATTCAAAATCTTAAGTTCTATAAATGTTTCCTTTTTCTTCCTTTAGTATATTTTAAAGTGATAATATTTTAAAGGCAATTAAAAAAAAAAAAATGTCATGCCTACCTGCCCTGTGCAATAGCTTTGCACAGAGGAGCCCCATCCTCCTCTTCTCGGGTCCCCACTGGCGCTATTGGCCCCTCCCTGCTTCCAAGTGCCCCCAGAGCAAGTAGCTTGTTATGGGGGACATCCAAGCAGGCTTGATCTTGAGCCGTTGTTCTGTGTCCATTCACACACAGAGCCTCTCCCCTCATTGGCTCACTGGCTGTAATTGACAGCCAATAAGGAGAGAGAGAGGTCCTGGAGAGCCAAGGCTCTCGTGCGCATCACTGGATCATGATGGGGCTCAGGTAAATATTAGGGGGCTGCTGCACACAGGTTTTAGTGCATGAAGGTAAAAAAACCTTGAGCCTTTACTAGCACTTTTAGAGTCATTTGTAAACTTTAGTTTAATTTATGTAATAATCTGCTTCCTCTGATTTTAAAGTACATTGGAAAATTGTCCCCAGCTCGATGTGAAAACAATTAAGGACCATAGCAGTTAAGGGGTTCATGCTGTAAGCCACAGCATTTTCTTACAGGGCATGCTTGTACTTCTCATAGTGTTTTGGTTACAATTTTTACATTTCCATTATTTTGTGTTTCCCTTTTAGGCTGCTAAAAAAGCAGGCATGTCGGAGGACAATGCTAAAAAGGTTTTGGCCACCATATCTTCACCAGAGGTTAAGAACAAACTCAAGGAGACTACTGATATTGCTTTAAAGTATGGGGTAAGCTTCAGTAATGCTTGTCAGATTTTGCTTGCAAGGAAATGGAGACAAACGTTTTCGCAAGAACACTAGCAGATTGCTTTAATTCCTTTCCCTAATTTTTGTTTTCCTTGCAGGTGTTTGGTATGCCTTCTATTGTGGCCCACATAAATGGAAAGCCAGAGATGTATTTTGGATCTGATCGCTTTGAACTTTTAGCACACAAGCTAGGTGGGTTTCCAAACATAATTTATTAAAACCACATATGAAAATGCTTTGTATCAGCACAGATACCAGTATCTTTGCAACTGTAATGAGTACTCGTAGCTCGTTCAGATACCTGAAACTGATACCTTTTTATGGTTGCAACTTGAGCCCATACAAAATGAATGGGCTCAAATCGCACTGTAAAGAATCACTTGTGATTTGGACAGAAATGCATTGTGATTTCTGTCTGACTTGTATGCCGTTTCCCTGTGGGTGCGGTGTAATTTGAGTCATTCATTTTGTAATCGCACCGTGTTGTGATTCGGACAGAAATCTCAACACATTCCTGTTCAAATCACATGTGGTTCTTTGCAGTGCAATTTGAGCCAATTCATTTTGCATTGCTTCAAATGGCACTGCAAAGATTTCTGTATCGGCAAGTACTTGAGCACAAGTATCGGTACTTGCTGATGGGGAAAAAAAAAAATGTGCATCTTTGCAACTCTACTACATGTTATTAAAGTGGAACCAAACACATTTTTTCCAACAGGCAGTCTCTTTGTTGCTGAAGATGTGTTTTTGTGTAATAGTGTAGATTTTTCATTGAAAGCTACAAGGCGACAGCCGCTAAGGCTGTCAGAACTTGCAGTTCATTAATTCACAGAAGTCCGTGAATGATGCTGCTGTGTGGACAGAGCCCTGCACGGCCGCACATTTTTAAAATTTGACAGGTAAAGAAGTCTCCCAGTAATATCTGTCGGAGGGAGGGAGGGCGGTGGCCCAAAGGTGAACTTGTCCTTTAAGCGGATTTTGCTGTTAAGCAGAAGAGGTAAAGTGGAGCAGTTCAGTATTGTGCAGTCAAGAAAGGGCCAAAAGTTGGCGGTAGCAATAACCCTGGTGTGCTTTTGATATTTACAAAAAAAAAACCCTGTTATTCTTACCTGCTCTGTGCAAGGGTGTTTTTTTTTGTTTTGTTTTTTTAATAGAGAAGCCCCAATCCTCCTCTTGGGTCCCCTGCCAATGCTCTGGGCTCCTTACCAATGCCAAGTGCCACCATAGGAAGCTGGTTCCTCTGAGGGCACATGTGCATGCTCTCTCCAGAGCCCCACTCCCTCCTCACTAGCTGTGATTGACAGCAGCGGGAGCCAATGAGGAGGTGCAGGGGGCTGCGAGGAAAGCTGACTGTATGAAGGTAAAAAATATTCAGGCTTTAAAACTACTTCAACTTTGTCCTGCTAACAATGTTTTACCAGACAGAAAGTAAGAGGAACTCTCCAGCAGCAACAGACAGAAAAAAAACACGCTTTTCTTATTGTACATTCCAGGACATAGGATATCTTCATCTCTATTACGATAAGATTACACTGCCACTTTCATAGATGGGAAATTTCTTTGTAAACATAACCCCTCCCCATTAGGCAAAGCTTCAGTGGGGTTTTTTTTTGTTTGTGTTTTTTTTACCCCCCACTGTCTTATGTCTTTCTAATTCAGAAGGTTATTGTTCTGGTTGGCATTACTTTGGCTTGGAGAGTGTCAGAATTGGTTGCTCTTTCCTGTAGGGAACTGTTCCTGGTGCTCCACTACTACAAAGTGGTTCTCCAGTCTCGGCCATCCTTTTTTACCTAACATGGTTGCAGTGTTGCTCTTCCCTCATTCAGTGCTTTGGGACATCCCTGTCGTAGTGGAGTTGAAAATACCCTGTGTCCTGGAATATATGGTAAGAGTGAGATTTTTGGTTTACCTGTAAAATCATTTTCTTGAATTACATCACAGGACACGGAGATCACACTCATCTGCCTTCATGATTTATGGCTTGCTACAAAAACTGTTTTTTGGTTTTGTTTTTTTTTGTTTTTTTGGCAGTATCAAGTCTCCTGAAGTTGGCAGCATAACCCTATTGTTATGGAGATTGACCCTGTGTCCTGTGATGTATTCCAAAGAAAGGATTGTACACATATATCAATATTCCCCCTTTTTTATTAGTAAGCTAGAAGATGGCTAGACCCCAGGTTGAATGTATATTTCTGTGTTTGGTCCCTGTTGCAGATTTTTCCTTGCTTCCTGTCTATTGAAACCATTGTCATCAGGACAGGAGATGAGGGTACATCCCTTTTTAATGGAGCCCTGGATAACTGTGAATATCAGACAGGAGTTCTAATCCTTCTCCTTTCTTTTCAGTGCTAGAGAATTATTTTTGCTTGATGTACACTTTACTAACAGTAAAAGCACTTTATAGTACCTGCACCAGTCCGTAAGGGCTTGTTTTAGAGTATTTTTCAAAGATCATTCCAAACTACTTGGTCAGCTTCCAATATAGCTAACGGTATTTGCTGTATGCTTGCTTAAAATGTCACTGAACTATCCAACTAGAGGAAACCTCCCAATGCTGCAAAATGTTGTAAAGCACATCTTTGTGTTGCAAATGAGAAAAGATACAGTTGTTTGGGTCTGTTGTGTGCTTCCAGTTGTGGTGTGTAGGTGTGAATATAGATGGATATAATTTATTTTTTTTTCTTTCCTGTTATTTCTTGAATAAGAGCAGTGTGTGTGCATTCTAGTTTAGTTTGAGTAGAGCAGCACATGTGACTGCAACACCCATGAATCATTGTACTAGTGTACACAGTTCAAAGGAAACAGCTGGCAGCTCCGTGAAGAGTTGTTAGAGGATCCTTTTAGTGTTGAGGAACCGTAAAAAAGAGAGCCACATGAGGAGCCTTTGTGTTCACCCATTCGGGACGTAGTCATATCTACCTTACAGACAACAAACACATTACATAATCTCCCATGTGGGAAAAGGAAATGGACAGCCGACCTGTGCTGATCATATAGCCTGATATATTTGCATTTTTATGCATCACATCGAGCTGCAAACAAATCTTCCACCAGATGATTCCTCTGTACTTCACAGAGCACTCTTAATTTTGTAATCACAGGGAGCGCATCTGTTAGTAAAGATCATTTATTTGCACTATCTTCATCCAAATTAACTATTTAAGTGACAGTTACCAGTTCTTAGATGAGATGGCCGCATTAGTTTCCTTTCTAAGGCTTTCTTTCCTTTACTTTTCACCCGGTGATCTAGCCAGTAAGTTTCCCCCCCAAGAGAATAAGCTGTACTGCAGATATAGCAATTAGAGGGTTTAGACAAGCCATTTAACACTGGTGTGGTGCACTGATCAGCTTTTATTCATGTAAAACCTTTATCTCGAAAGGAACAAAACTGAAACTGCTTAACAAACTGAAGCCAAACTCCGGCTCACATTTTTAGTGTACCTAAATTTGCTAGTCCATCTAGCTCTCCCCTCAAACCCCCCTCAGTTTAGCCTTAATATTGTTGCTGTCCAAAGGTGTTTCTGTTGCTCCTTTCATCCAGAGTGTAGGCACTCTGATACAGGAGGTATGTTACTGGCTGGATAACCAGGTGAAAACAGAGGGAAGAAAGCTTAAAAACGAAAACTAATGCAGTCACTACATCCAAATGATTGATTGATAAGCTACAATATATTTTTTTTGTTCAGTAAGACTTTATTGTAAGCAAATGAGGGTTTCATGTTATCCAGCATGTTCTATTTCTTTGTTTTTAGGTGAAAAGTGGTATGGACCAGTCCCTCAGAAATCCCATTTGTGATCTCTAGAATGGGAGAATACCAAAATCTAAAAGAGCTTGATGTGTTACCAATGTAGCATAGAGTGCATCAATATTTTGTAAAATTGTAGCTAAATTTCTAATGCTGTAAAAAATTGTATACAAGTAAACCTAATTGCCATTAATAAAAGGAAATGCCTCTTTAATACAAACATGTTTGTGAATCTTGAACTGCCAAGCCAAAAGTGCCATTATGTTTGTGTTACTTTGTGTGTTTTTTAAATAAAATACACAGCAAATGACCGTGGTGGGTTTGTTTTTTGTTTTTTTTTGTCGTGAAATAAAATAGATATCACTGAATGTATATAATAAAAAGCACACAGCTTCAGCAGCCTCCTGCTACATTGCAGACACGCCGAATGTCGTTCTTCAGAGCCCATTTATGATCCATTAAAATACAAGTCAAAGAAAGGACTGCACCATGATACCCTCACGGACTTCAGAAAGTGTATTCAAACAGTGCAACATGCTCCCACCCCTCCGTGTTTCACCATTTCAGGCTTAATCATAGAAAACTATGAATTCTGTGAAGACTGGGGCAATCTCTATCATTAGGCCCATAAGGTTGAAACATGTTAGAGAGGGGTGGATTCATGTTGCACTGTTTGTATGGGGGAATAAACTTCTTAGAGCCCAGTGACATGATACACATACAGCCCTCCTTTATAGATACCACTGAATGTTTGATTACTTGCTGTTGGGTTTGCTTGCGTGTTTATACACTTCTCAAATAAATTAATGGAACACTGTTTAATCAGAGTATAGCATCAAGTCAATTAAACACCTGGGATATTGAACTGGTCAGTTAATTAGCAGCTAATCAGTTTCAGCTATTTTAGTGTTAATGAAATTAACAGGTGCACTATATGGGCAACAATGAGACGAACCCCAAAACAGGAATGGTTTTACAGGTGGAGGCCACTGACCCCCCCCCCCTTACTCATCTTTTCCGACAGTTGTTCACTAGTTTTGCATTTGGCTTGGGTCAGTGTCACTACTGGTAGCATGAGGCGATACCTGGACCCTACAGAGGTTGTACAGGCAGTCCAACTCCTCCAGTATGGCACATCAATATGCGCCATTGCCAGAAGGTTTGCGGCGTCTCCCAGCACAGTCGCAAAGCATGGTGGAGATTCCGGGAGACATGCAGTTACTCTAGGAGAGCTGGACAGGGCCGTAGAAGGTCCTTAACCCATCAGCAGGACCAGTGTCTGCTCCTTTCTGCAAGGAGGAACAGGATGAGCACTGCCAGAGTCCTAAAAAATTACCTCCAGCAGGCCACTGGTGTGAATGTCTCTGACCAAGCAATCAGAAACAGACTACATGAGGGTGGCCTCAGGGCCCGATGTCCTCTGGTGGGCCCTGTGCTCATTGCCTAGCACCATAGAGCTCGATTGGCATTTGCCATTGAACACCAGAATTGGCAGGTCCACCACTGACGCCCTGTGCTTTTTCAGATGAGAGCAGGTTCACCCTGAGCACATTTGACAGAAGTGAAAGGGTCTGGAAAAGCCATGGAGAACATTGCGCTGCCTGTAACATCGTTCAGCACAACAGTTTTGGTGGTGGGTCAGTGAGGGTCTGGGGAGGCATATCCATGGAGTGATGCACAGACCTCTATAGGCTAGACAATGGCACCCTGACTGCCATTAGGTATCGGGATGAAATCCTTGGATCCATTGTCAGACCCTACGCTGCTGTAGTGGGTCCTGGGTTCCTCCTGGTGCACGACAATGCCCTAATAAAAAATGTGAGTTTATTAAAATAGGGTGTATACTCACAAACGTAGCAGTATAAAATGCATGCAAAATCCAAAATTGGAATACGCGACACATGCGAGTCCTACCAAATGGGAGATACTCAGAGTACAGCTGATGCGTTTGGAAGGGAGATTCCCTCTTCATCAGAGCCCTTTAAAATGCGTTAGGGTACTCTGAGTGTCTCGTATTCCATTTGATAGGACTCGCATGTGTCTCGTATTCCAGTGTTCCAATTTTGGAATTTACATGCATTTTATACTGCTACGTTTGTGAGTATACACCCTATTTTAATAAATTCACATTTTTTTTATCGAGGTAATGCACAAGGTTGGTGCGCTTTCTTTTGTTCTCATTTGTAGTATTGGTTGGGCTCCCCCAGCCTTGTTTAAGGGCTGCACAACCTTTGCTCCGTTGATGGTCAAACTCCCATAGAGGCTGATCCATACACCTATTTCTGATCTGGGTCCCTGAGCGCAGGAGGTGGTGTTTCTGCTTGCACGACAATCCCCGGCCTCGTGGTGAGAGTATGCAGGCAGTTCCTGGAAGATGAAGGAATTGATACCATTGAATAGCCCCCACGCTCGCCTGACCTAAATCCAATAGAACACCTCTGGGATATCATGTTTTGGTGCATCTGATGCTGCCAGGTTGCACCTCAGACTGTCCAGGAGCTCGGTGATGCCCTGGTCCAGATATGGGAGGAAATACCCCAGGACACCATTCGTCGTCTCATTAGGGACATGCCTCAATGTTGTCAGGCATGCAAACAAGTGGGGGTCATACAAATTACTGAGTACCATTTTGAGTTGCTGCAATGAAATTTAAGCAAAATGGACTAGCCTGCTGCATTTTTTTTCACTTTGGGAGCAGAAAAACAGCTGTAACATTCTGTAATTAGTCCCCCTTCCCCCAGGTATGTATACATGTCTCAGGGGGTGCTAACTACAGACAGTTGCAGCACAACTTTGCTTTCTAGGACAAGAAAAATCAACACTATTAACTGGAGAATTTGTGTGAGTTTGTGAGAGAGTGCCAGGCCCTGCCACTGTAGTAGTGGGATTGAAGACAACCCGTGGTTCTCATGTAATGCAGAGTGAAGGGTTCCAGAGTATTGTTTCTGAGTGGACAAAATGGGGTTTTCTGATTTCTTTTCCTGGGTTTTGTAATTCCCAGATCAGAGTTTTAGAGTTTTCAAAGAGCTTTTGGAGGAAAGAAGCCTCTATCCCTGTGTCGGTGTTGAGCTGGAGACCAACAAGTGAAGTGTGCAGGTGTGTACATTGGTTTAAATAAAGGGCATAGCAGCCTTTAAGTTCTCCATCCTCCCCAGGAGCCCATGAGGTGGCAAGGTAGTAGCCAGAGTGTGTACATCTTCACAGTGTAGGTGTAGTCTGTGATGGAACAGACAAGTCCTAAGCCTGAGGGCCAGGAGCTGAAAGAGAGAAAACAGAGCTTAGTGTAAGGTACAAGGATTGCACAAGTGTGAGGTGATCTGTTGCTGCAAAACAAAGTCAGGAGCCCTAAAGAATGTTTGTTTTCATATTTTGAAATTATGGTGAAATCTCCTGCGAAGGCAACCATCTGTTTTGAACAAATATATATACACACATAGCGGGTAAAATAGTAATGAACATGTCACCATTTTTCTATGTAAATATATTTCTAAAGGTGCTATTGACATGCCATTTTCACCACATGTTAGTAACAACCCATGCAATCCATACATACAAAGAAACCAAAACAAATAAGTTCAGAAATTAAGTTATGTGTAATAAAATGGAATGACACATGGAAAAAGTATTGAACACATGAAGAAAGGGAGGCGCAAAAAGGCATGGAAAGCCAAGACACCAGCTGAAATCTATCAGTAATTAGAAAGCAATCCTGCCCCTTGTCAGTGCAAATTAATATCAACTGCTTCAGTCTCAACTGATGGTCTATAAAAAGGTGTCTCATTACAAAAAACATCTCATGATGGGTAAAAGCAAAGAGCTCTTGCAAGACCTCTGCAACCTTATTATTGCAAGACATACTGATGGCATTGGTTACAGAGGGATTTCTAAACGTCTGAATGTTCCAGTAAGCACTGTTGGGGCCATAATTCGGAAGTGGAAAGAACATCATTTCACCATAAACCAGCCACGACCAGGTGATCCTTGCAATATTTCTGATAGAGGAGTGAATTATCAGAAGAGTTGTGCAAGAGCCAAAGACCACTTGCAGAGAGCTTCAGAAAGACCTGGAATTAGCAGGTACACTTGTTTCAAAGAAAACAACAAATATTGCACTCAACCGCCATGGCCTGTATGCACGCTCACCATGCAAGACTTCATTGCTGAAGAAAAAGCATGTTGAAGCTTGTTTTAAGTTTGCTGCACAACATTTAGACAAGCCTGTGAAATACTGTGAGAATATAGTCTGGTCAGATGAGACCAAAATTGAACTCTTTGAATGCCATAATAGACACCCCCAAAGCACCATACCAACAGTGAAGTTTGGAGGGGGGAACATCATGGTGTGGGGCTGTTTTTCAGTATACGGTACTGGCAAATGTCATTATTGAAGAAAGAATGAATGGAAAAATGTAGCAAAACATTCTTGATAAAAATCTGCTGTCATTTACCAGGATGATGAAGATGAAAGGAGGGTGGACATTTCAGCAAGACAATGATCCCAAACACAAAGACTTGAATCACCTGACTTGAATCCAATAGAAAATCTATGGAAAGAGCTAAAGATCAGAGTTCATAGAAGAGGCCCATGGAACCTTCAAGATTTGAAGACCATTTGTGTGGAAGAATGGGCCAAATTCATACCTGAGCAATGTATGCGACTAATTTCCCTGTACAGGAGGCATCTTGAAGCTGTCATTACCAACAAAGAATTTTGCACCAAGTATTAAATACATTTCAGTAGCGTGTCCAATACTTTTTCCCTGTGTTCCATTTTATTACACATACCTTAATTTCTGAACGTACTAGTTTTGGTTTCTTTGTATGTATGGATTGCATGGGTTGTTACCAACATGTGAAAATTTAATGTCAATAGCACCTGATATTTACTGAGAAAAATGATGACATGTTCAATATGTTCAATACTTATTTTACACGCTGTATATATATATATATATATATGTGTGTGTGTGTATATATATATATATATATATATATATATATGTACACACACACACACTGTCACTTTGACCCTTTAGGGCAAACTAACAGTGTCTGAATATCCTACCCCTCCAAATGTGCATACGTAGGGACGCAGGAATGTAACGCTGCCCAATGGGGATAGGCATACCCCATAATATTTTTCAAATTGTAACACAATTTGTTTTTTTTTATATGCAAATGTAATGCATTATACAAAACCAAATTGGCCCTATGGCAGATGATATAGTATCATACATATGGCATAAAGAATGGTACTTTCCACTCACCGATCGCAACACACTTAATGCTAAATGTTGCATCTATCAAACCGGGGGCCTGTGTTTTGCCATATGATGAGAATCATGGAGCCTGCACAATAAAAATAAAGTAAATCAGCAATGGTAGGTGTATTTCTACCCTGACAGATTTGTTTTAAAATGGGATTTACCCCCCCAAAAAAATCTCCCAAAGAAGTCAGTACACAAATAGAGATGCAAGGCCTTGTGATTATGGATACCTAAAATGACCCTTTCAGCACAGGGTCACTTCTATTCAAAAGTATAAATGCTAAAAGTGGAGCACTATACTTCCCTTTCAGGCTGCCTGTGTCTTCAAACGCCGCTGAGCCCCAACAAGTAAATATTCCATGCTTCTTGGTGTGTGTTGAATACCTTCCTCTTCCTTCCCAAACTCACACTGTTATCTCCTCATTGTTGGCTAAATGGGTAATATTGAACACATGGTATTACAAAGGCCCCTTTCACACAATTGCTTTTTGAACAGCAGGGAATCAGCCCACAGATCTTCTGCTGATCAGATCAAAGCAAAGGGATGATGCATCAGTGTCTGCCCAATTTCTGCAGAGCAGACATGGACAGAGCCCACTCTGCTTAATGGGCAACAGGGAGTAAACAGACTCCGCTATCCATTTACACCCAACTGCCCCCTGATCAGCCTAAATTGAAGAGGATGGATCCCCTTCCATTATTTTCTTTTTAGTGAACCGGATTGGACCCGGAGGTAGGTGGGTGCGTGTGGGCTTTATTTTCTAAAGTTGTTCACTCCGAATCTTGTGCATTTCTCATTTACTTCTGCATGGAAACCATGCTTACAGCTTACAAGTTTTACGTATTGCTAAAGCCTAAATGAACAAGCTGAGGTTAGAAGCTGATTGGCTACCATGAACAGGTGCACCAGATTCTGAGTGAACTAGCTTTAGTAAATCTCCCCCCAAATGACAGAAGTCCGATTACAGCTTTGATCCATCCATTCTGTCAAATATGTGCAGTGGCTGGGGAGCAGCAGAGTGGTGGCGTTTCAAAGACATGGCTGCTTGACAGATAACTATTTTCCCTCTTCTTTTAGCAGTGACCCTGAGCTTTGCCCTTTCAGGACAAAGAAACAAGTTTGCTTTAATCCCCCTATGCCCAACAGCACGTGCTTACCTTTCATTTCTTCATACACCACTACATTTTGTACCAGGAGCCAAATTAATTCTCCAGTAATTCCAGGTATAGAGGAGCATGTGATGGCACTTGGCCAATAAGTGTTGTTACATAGGGAGTTCATAGTTCTGTGTAAGCTACTCGGAGCCTACACAGGGCTTTCCCATCACTCCCAGCAGTTGGACAGAGAACCAGGGGAGCAAAAGAAAGTTTCAATATAAAGGAAAGGCTATTCTTTATGGCAGTAGCAGCATGTTTCTTCCTTATGATGTTCGTAAAACAACATGTTAACATTACACTTAGTTAGTATGGACAGCAAGAACACTCCAGTATATTAATAGTTTGTTTTTTCACTTTTTCTAACCAGACACTTCATTTTAGGGAGCAAAGGACGTTATTACTTAATAAGTTCAGACATTGGCCTCAAGTTCAATAAAGATAAAGAACATGAAAGAGAAGATAGATCCCCTTCGGAGCAGAGAGAGTGGATGACACATGTGTCTGCTCAGTTCTGCAGAGCGGACACAGACAGAGCCCGCTTTGCTCTACTTGCGGCTGGGAGTAAACTGACTCCGTTGTCCATTTACACTTGACTGCCTTCAGATCTGATCTGCCTAAATGAAAGAGGAGGTAGGCAGGTGTAAAGAACACAAGTCCATTTACATTTGCCTGTCCATAGGAATGCATGGACTTTCCATTTAGGTCCTCCTGAAAAACTGACAGGTGGACCTGATCTAATCACCCGTGGCATAGGGTCCTAAGAGTAGAAGAAGAGACAATGTTATAAAGTTTAGGCCAAAGTAATATAGACTGCAAAAGTTAACATTTTCATGAATTTCTGTCATATCAGAGCTCAGGCATTAACAGTGGAAGGAAGAAAAGCTGGGTATATACTAAAAGAATTGTGAATGAAAATGAATGTTGTTCAAAAGATTTTGCTTGCTTTTACCAAATGAAATACACCTTAGAAATTTGAACACTTGAGAAAAATTTTCCATCTTGCTCCTTTCAATTTTTTCATTATTGTGGTCGAAAAGTGAACATTGATTTGAACCCAGTAATGATTACAAAAACAAGTGTTACTACAACAAAAATGTAGAACAACATTTTACTAGTGTATACCTAGCTGAAAACATCTGAAGTTATTTTGGGGATCAGGAAATGGCCCTATGTTCCGAGTGTAGATTGGAACAGGTTTAACATTTGGTCTGTTGCTGTTGGCAGCACATTAATATTCATGTTTCACATATTGGTTTTGGGTTTGGACACACTCTAGGTCTAAAGGCTCCATATACAGATAATCCTGATGTACATAGAGTGAGTGTAAATGTTGAAGATCTCTGCCCAGTTTATATAAATTTCAATAAAATGCTCTCGTCTTCTTTAAAGCTGTAACCAAAAATGACTGTTTAGAGACAAAGAGATCTGCTCATCCTTATTTCAGTAAGTCTGAGTGCACTTAAATATTTAGTCTTTATCTTGGATTTCGCATAAACAAAACAGTGTGCCATGAACTTCAAAGCTGTATCTGCAGTGTGAGATCAGCTAAGGCAATGTTCCTCTGACTGCTAGTTTCATGAGATTTGGGGTGGGTTTTGATGATATCACGAATGTGCTGGTCCTTGTTCTTCCTGTATAGCAGTGGTCTCCAAATGGTGGCCTGGGGGCCAGATGCAGCCATTTGCTTGCCTTTTTCTGGCCCTTGAGGCACTTTTTCTGCCACTGACACCAGTGATGGAGCCCTATTCCTCCCACTGATCAACAATGGGGCACTATTCCTCCCAACAATACCAGTGATGGGGCACTATTCCTTCACAGGACACAATGACAGGGCACTATTCCTTCCACTTACACGAATAATGAGGCACTATTCTTCTTACTTACACCAATGATATGACACTGTTTCTTCCAGTGACACCAATGATTTGGCACTATTCCTCCCACTGACACCATCAACAGGGCACTATTCCTCTCTCTGACACAATTGATGGGATACCATTCCTTCCAGTGACAGCAATGACGGGACACTATTCCTCCACTTATACCAAAGATGGGACACTAATTCTTCCACTGACACCAGTGATGGGACACTATTCCTCCCACTGACACCAACGATGGGGCACTATTCCTTCCTCTGATACCAATGATAGGGCATTTTCTGCTCCCACTGTGTAAGGAATTCTCTAGAAAGTTGTTTCAACGTTGTTTGTTATATGTGCATATCTCTTCACCAACACTTGTATGGTCTCACCTTTTTCTTTGCCCCAGGTAACATGCACTTTTCCCCTTTAAGTAGGGTCTTCTACCATGGCTGTTAATCCTCTCTCCAGCATACAAATATTCAATAAGCCACCTCCCTCCTATAATCAACGTTGGTTTGGAACATTTAGCTGACATATGGCAACATCAGACCTGGGCCAATGCAGACACATTAGAATGGGAGATCACTCAACCCAGCACTGCCCGCATGCTGACGAGGTGTTGCTATAATTGCATCTAGTACAAGACAAAAGGGAATTTGCAGTGAGTGCTTCTCCCCCTATGATTCTGATTTCATTCTGTGGCTCTGTGCTTTCAGCACCACTTCTTTTTATATATTAAACCTCCAGTCATCACGGTGCCAGCTCTGGCATAATATAATTGATGGCCCTGCCTCTAGATTAGTGGTGCTCTACTTTCATGATACAGGATGCATCTAATGCTGCCCCTTACATCAACAAACAACCACACATCATTTTTATTGAATATAATACTATAGAAAGAGACTGCAGACCTGCACTAGGAGATGGACAAAGCCTATGAGCATGCAACAAAGGATGGTCAGAGACTGCAGACATGCTGGGAGGGATGGTCAGAGATTGCAGACATGCTGTAGGAGATGCTGGAGGCTAAGGACATGCTTTAAGAGACTGAATACATATTACATAAGACTGATAGAGATCACTGCTATTACAATCTCTTTACAATTTAGTGCTTTCATATTTGTGCCCCCTACAGTTCACTTAAAATGTATTTGAGCCATATTTGATATTTACCTCAGCAAAAACTATTAAAAAAAGAGTAAAGGGACTGCACAGAAAGAAAAAAGATAATGTGAAAGAAACAGACCAAACCATTTAACCACCAAAAACCAGACAAAATAATATTTTTCCTTCACCGCCCTGAGGAAGCACCTAAGTAAAAAAATAAAGACTACTATCTACAGAGACACCGAAGGCCACACAGTAAATGCCTAACGGCCTAGATGATGGGTGCCCCTACACAAGGACACACTGCACAATGAGGCATGGTAAGTCTGTAATGGAGAAAAGACCAACTATAAGGAGCCTACAGACAATACTAGTCACCAGTCCTTTGATCTCTGCTTGGGCACACAATTCCACAATTCTGGTCCTCTTCAAGGTTAGAAATGGGTAAAAAATTATATGTCTGAAAAGGAGAACCAGACAAACAACTTCTTTCAACACTTTAGTGTAATTAGACTAAGATTAGTTGATTTCTGGCTGCTGAGGGTTCCAGGAAATCATTTACTATTTCCATTATTTTTATATTATTATCTCAATAAGTTAATTAGCTCAATGTAAAATGTGCAGAATGAGTAAAAGGTTGTTGAAGGCAACACATGGTGCAACACATGCTGCATGCCTCTTTAAGACAGGAGGTGGAGTAAAATGTCCCTCCATATAAAAGGTCCTGCATGGCCATTTTTAGGGCAGTAAGATCAGTAAGAAGAAGAGAACAAGTGAACTCGAGGATTGAGATCCCTCGAAATACCATCTGCAATCCTCCCTGCCTCTCCCCCCTTATCTCCTAACACCATATAGCAGGGAATAAAAGAACGCTAAGGAATTGCAGCCATGAGTGAAGTAACAGCTGAAGAACCAAAACCCAAGGCTGCTGGGAGTGAACCAAACACAGCTCCGTCTGGTACAGGAGAAGTAGAGAGGAAAGTACTGGGTGAGTAACAATAAAGTTTTATGATTGTGACCTATGATGAAGCTAAAATCCTTCTGTGCCTTATATTTCTTCCCAGTTCTCACTGCTCTACTCTGCCTAATGTTCCTGTCATGGTCTATTTTTGTCCTTGCTGATTCTATGTCTGTTCCACTGTGCCCATATTCTGTGACAAACTTTCCTTCTGTATAAAATTACCCAATTATCTAAAAATTGTTTGTACTTTTTGTTTTTGTAAACCTTCATAACTTTTTTCATAGCTTAAACTTTGGATAAACAGTATTTGTGAAGATACAATGAGTTTTTTTATATTACATTTTTAACATGCCCTGTAGCAATACAGACAGTTCATCCTTAAAATATATGTAAACTCAATTAATAAGATCCCATATACAGTAATCTTTTAACATGCTAATGTAATTTTCAGTCATCTACAGCTTTCAGTATAATAATACCTGGTGATCCTGGGATGAAGGTTCTTGTTCAAAATGTCACAACACTCTATCACTGTCTCCCAATTGCTCTTCTGCAATGTCATCCTGCTTCTAGTGGAGACTTCATGTGGCCATACCGACCCACAATGAGCAAGCAGGGTCCACCTTGTCATTATCAATAATCTGGTTCAGAATGAAGGTTTGCGGTTGACACTGGAGTGAATGCATGTAGACAGGATGTGGCTAAAAAAGCCAGATAGGATCAGAAGTACCGAAATACAAAATGAAGAAAAATACAAGAGAAGCCAATTGTATTTCACACACAGACCAAAAGCCAACTAAATGCCATACAGTTAAATCTATTTTAAGACAGATTTCTGAGTGAAATCCAAATCAAAGAACTAATTATTTAAGTTTAGAGAAAAGGCACAGATTAGAATCGCCAGTAAGATCTATTGTTGAAAGGTGTCTAGATATGTTTCTCAAGGTGCTCTATCTTGGCCAGTACAAGAGGGACGCACTTCTTTCTGAATTTGTATTTAGTAAACAGTACAGAGCAATTGATAGGAAATGGACTCTATGGCAAGAATACTAAGGAAGAACACTAAGGTAGGGGTTTAGGTGGAATAACTGATTGTGATAATAATCTCTCTCTCAGATCCTTTTGAGATCTGAGATGCATGTTGGTGATTCAGTCCATAAATATTAACCTATCCCCATAATGAGTGTTAAAAAGGCACACAAGTCAGGGCAGTAACCAGTCATGATGTATAAAAATGGCAACTTTTTACAACATACAAAATGATTGGACATAACTGGTTGAGAGTTCAAAGCTAATGTTAAGATGGCCTGCTATGTGTCAGTGAAGATACAAATAAATATCTTTTCATGGTCACTGAGTGCTGGTGATTTAATCAGGATCATAAACCAAATGCGAGTCTTTTGGCACCTTTAGACCTCTGAAGACATTGCTGAGGATATAGTCTTGGGTGAATCTCTCCAGTTCCTAACTATTGATTCCTCAATAATAAGTATGGTCTGAGCCTGTTATTCTAAGTGTCAGTGGGACAGTAATTGAAAATACTTAACTACAAACCTGCTCATGAGGTCTTCATTATACAACCTTGCCTGTTGGCCCCTATTCATTCCTATAGATGTGTCTGCACATGCACTCCAGATAGGGTACAGAGCCTTTCATAAAAATAAATAAGGACTGGAGCACTCAGTTATGCCTGGTGCAGGGCCTGGACAGGACTGGGTGATGCCAGGCAGAGTTGCACAGCAGAGAACCCAGGAAGAAAGCTTCCTTGAAGGAAACCACTAAAAGTGAAGCCGTTCTTAAAGATTCAGAATCCTGTGATTACGTTTTTATTGTGTGGGGCAGGAGTAACTCAATTTCCTGTCTAGCCCAGGAAAGGTCACACAAATGGATGAAAGTATATTTTGTCGCTCCGGCAGTGGTTACCTCTAGCTTCTTTTGCAATTGAAGAAGAAATATTTTAACTAGTTAATAAACAATAAAAATGCATTCCTAAATAAATAGCTTGTCTGGTCTCAAACCTTAGGTAAAATATGATTCACAGCATTAATTTGCATTCCAGGACAGGTTCCAAAAATACTGTAGGATTTCGCTGTATTTATTGCTCAATCTTTGGGCCAGAATTGGTTGCAGTAAACAGACATGTTTATGACTTGACTCTTTTACAATCAAAGTATAATTATATTAATAACTCAAAAGTAATCTTTTTTTTGTAGCAACCAAAGTACAAGGAACAGTGAAATGGTTCAATGTGAGAAATGGCTATGGATTCATAAACCGGTAAGATTTGAAATAGTACAAATGTAAATCTTGTGCCATGCCATATCTGTACAAAATCTAATAACGTATCTGTTCATACACACCTGCTGGTTATTCAACATTGAATGCTGGTTGGTTAACTAAGGGTGGACAGCATGTACCTCTCAGAGAGTTCCCATTTCTGGGACTTTACATACAAAGGTTTTATGGCCAGTAGATATGAAACTGGAGGGTTATTCAACCATGCTTAAGCGTTCACTAGTGTAGTTATTACACTGTTCTGTATTGCTAATACATTTTATATCAATGCTACTTAATTAAATCTTTAAGGAGCTTCGTCCTCCCATAGTTTTTACTTCATTGCAATAGACACTGCTGAATTAATTAAAGTATGATGTCCTGGAGAATTTAAAATGGACATGTACTTGAAAACAGGAAGAACTGTACATAATGCTTTTAGATTCATAATTTGTTGATTAATAATATTCTCCATATTATTTTTATAGGAATGACACTAAAGAAGATGTTTTTGTCCACCAGGTGAGAGTGTTACCACTTGTGACTGAATGTTTTTGGGGTTTTATTATTTATGCCAGCTCCTATGCTTAAGCCTGAAGATGCATGTCCATCTATAATTCTGTGTAGATGCACTAATAATTCTTTTCATAACTGTGGAGCAAATATATATATATATATTGGAGGATAGAAGTATGTTTTTGATGCCCAAAGGAGATGGTCAGTTTTCTGCTTTTGTTTTTTATAACCTACAGAGGAAGAATGACACCTGGAATCATGCTGGTTGACATGAAATTTAGCCACTTATTACATTACACTTTCATAAATCAAACATTATATCATTATATAGCCACCTCTGTCTCATTTGTTGTTTTGTACAAAAAGACATACCTCCTGAGACCCAGTTTGTACAGACAATATGGCAACTTGCTGACTCAACAAGATCCACAGGCACTGCCTGACTCAGCAATTGTAGCCTATTAGGGCTACATTCACACTGAGCTGATCATTTTTCAGTGGCTTTTTTTTTAGGTGTTTTTAAGCATGTTTTGAGCATATTTGCAAATATTATAGGCGTTTTTTTCAGGTGTGTTTTATTTAGGTGCTTTTGCTGTGGCTAATAGAAATAGAAATAGCTGCTGTTTGAGCTGAAAATGTCTGAAAAAAGTCTTGAAAAAACACTCATTCCCACTGTTCAGGCATTTTCCATTCAAGTATATGAGGACAAAACACTCGAATCTGCCTGAAAAGTAGTGCAAGTACTTTTTTGAGAGACAGGCATTTTGCTACAGGCGAGAGAACACTCAAGAGTGAACAGGGGCCATTGGAAATAATAGGATTTTACTTGTTGAGTGTATCTGAGCGTCAATCTTCGAGCTGAAAAACGATCAAGTGTGAAAAGAGTCTAAGTCTTGCACATACAAAGGATGTGATTCCTTATCTTTCTCAGAAGTTTGAAGACATTTCTTTTTGAAAGCCTTCTTTACTCCATAAAAGTCCTCTTAACACAATGAGGGAAAAACTGAAACTAACATTCCACATGGTGAAGCAGAGAGTGGCAACTAAGGGCGTTTAACTACTAAATAATAACCAAAAATAATAATAAACAACAATAAAGGAGGCTGTTTGCTGTAAAAAACATACAACACATACACTCACCGGACATTTTATTAGGTACAATTGCTAGTACCGGGTTGGAACCCCTTTTTGCCTTCAGAACTGCCTTAATTCTTCGTGGCATAGATTCAAAATGATGTTGGAAATATTCCTCAGAGATTTTATTCTATATTGACATGATAACATCACGCAGTTGCTGCAGATTTGTCAGCTGCACATCCATGAACCGTTAATACAAGGCAGGATGGATCCATGCTTTCATGTTCTTTATGCTACCATCTGAATGTCGCAACTGAAATCAAGACTCATCAGACCAGGGAATGTTTGTCCAATCTTCTGTTGTCCAGTTTTGGTCAGCCTGTGTGAATTGTAGCATCCGATTCCTGTTTGTAGCTGACAGGCATGGTGTAGTCCATCTGCTTTGGGCTCGATGTGTTGTGTGTTCAGAAATAGTATTCTGCATATCTTGGTTGTAACGAGTGGTTATTTGAGTTACTGTTGCTTTTCTATGATTTCTATCACCTCAAACCAGTCTGCCCATTTTCCTCTGACCTCTGACATCAACAAGGTATTTTTGTCCACACAACTGCCGCTCACTTTATCTTTTTTGGACCATTCTCTGTAAACCCTAGAGATGATTGGGAGTAAAAATCCCAGTAGATCAGCAGTTTTTTAAATACCCAAGCCAGCAGGTCTGGCACCAACAACCATGCCATGTTCAAAGTCGCTTAAATCCCCTTTCTTCCTCATTCTGATATTCGGTTTGAACTTCAGCAAGTCATCTTCACCATGTCTAGATGCCTAAATGCATTGAGTTGCTGACATGTGATTGGCTGATTAGCGGTTTGTGTTACCAAGCAATTGAACAGGTGTACCTAATAAAGTGTCCGGTGAGTGTATATATGCACTGTATCTGTGTGTATTGCCTCAAGCAGTCTGTTTTATTGTTGTTAAAAAAAATAAAAATAAATATATATATATATATATATATTTTTTTATAATTATAACTTTTATTATAGGACCATCATTTAACATATAGCATACAGTTGCATATAATATAGCAGAGTATTTGGGCTACAACTTTATTATTCAGTATAATAATACTGTGAAGTTCAAACCGCAGTAAAACATGGCAACCAGTCAGAACTAAGATTACAGTAGGTTAGCCAAAGAAGAATTCTGATTGGTTAACTGCCCTTTTCACACTTTTGTTCCTATTTGAATGAACTAGACACTCCATGTGCAGTTTGATCCTCAAATATTCATAGTGTCTCATAATTCGAAGTATGATTGACTAGTAACTCCTGACTGCATCCTTTCTGGTCAGTCATCCAAAGGCTTTAGTAACGATCAGCTAAAATAGAACTCAGGGCTTCTGCCAGATCTGTCAGGCTGTAATTTGAGAGAGGAACTAGCACTGACCCAGTTGTCAAGGCCTCAGAGGGATGTAATTTGATGGGTCAATGAGAGCAGTCAGTGGATAATCTTGTATGCATAGTAAATTTATGTTTCCTATGAAGAAAGGGTACAAACAGTCAGACCAAAATTAGCATCTCAAGTAATACATTACATTACATCCTCTGGATCAACTGTGGAAGTAGGATTATAATTTTTTTTTTTTATGGTTAAACTGGATGGACTTTTGTCTTTTCAGCCAGACTAACTATGTAAAAGCATAGTAGCCATGGATAGAAGGTTGACGAGAATTAAAGAGGCCCTGAGCTATAAAGCTGTGCCCAGAAAAGGCAAGAAGAGGGTGAAGATCTAGTCCCCAATATTACCCGTAGGCTCCCTACAGCTAATCGTCTCCTCATTACTAACCTACGATGCCTAATTCCACACTGTGTCTCTTTATGGAGGAGGCTATCTTGGTAGAAGCAGAACTTCAAGTCCTTATATCAGACTGACCCTGATGATTGGAGATCTGATAACTGATGAGGAAATATTTAAAAAGCAGAAGAAGTGAGGGAGCCAAGATCTGCAGAATGAATGAAGTAGAATCTTTAATTTGCAGGTGCTTATGTACTGCTTCCTTTCCAGCAAGGAGAATAGTGAGCAGCACAGTAGCAATATCACCAAATCTCACTCCAAATCTCATTGAACTAGCAGTCAATAGCAGATGTGCCTTAAAGTATAACTTAAGGCAAACCTTTTTTGGTTTTGGATAGGGTGGTGATGGATTACAACCTGTCAAGTTTTTATTGCTTTCTGTGTCCCTGTTATGGAGATGTATCCTTTCTTTGTGTCCTGTTTACCATTTTTGCCAAAAGTGAAAATGAAAGAAAATCCCAAATTTTGGGTTATCCCCAGAATAGAAATAGAGTGCAAATCTCCAAATGAAGACACTCACATTGGAGGGATTTCCTCTCAGTTGCTATTCTGGCTTTCAAGACAAAGGACAGACATTTCAGGGTACTGCTTAGGCACATTAAACATTTCTAGAAGTTCCCTTTATGAAAGAAAAGCTTCACTTTTTGAGTTGAAGTCCACTTTTAGTATTAGAATAATCTATTAGAAACTTGTTTTAAAATATATTGAGTAAGCCAATTTTTATTGCCTTTATTTTTACTTTTGTGAAGAAGGGGGGATAGTTAGGGTGTATTCTTGGAAAAGCTGCAGAATTCAGTCAATATTCCTTTCTACTGCTGACACAGAATATATTGCCTTTTCCTCTGTATAAGTCACCTGTTCCTTCTCATGCTGCCTTATGCAGCAAAGTGCTGACCAAGAGAATGCTGTGGTGGTGATATCTGGGATGTATGTAGAGATCCTTAGCTTGTGCTGAGTTCATCATAAACCCCTTAAGTTCACTTGATATCTTTATTGTATCATGATTTTTGTGTCTTCTTTCATTTTCTTTCCATATTTATGAAAATTTAGACAGCGTTATTTAGTGTAAAAGTGAAAACATTATTTTCCATATTTATTACCCGTGCAGTTTTGATTCTAACCAATGATAATATCCTGTTACTGATAACAGTATTGATACTGTTTGGCTATAGATATTAGGAATTATGCTAAAGCTGTATCTCATGTTTTGAATCTGCAGTGGAAATTAGGAAACTTCCCCTCAGGGGTGGACTGACAACTCATGGGGCCCCTGGGCAATAGGGGATCATGGGGCCCCTGTGTCCTTGCCCAAACTCAAAAAAGCCTATGAAAAAGGTACCAGGGGCATCTCATGGGGCCCCCTACTGACCCCGGACCCTTGGGCAGTGTCAGTCCACCCCAGCTTCCCCTCTAAATATTGCCTGCCTCATCTCCAATCGAGTTTAGGTGGTTTTATTTTAAATTGTAACTATGGAGAGATAATTCATGAGTTCTGACAATGATGTTATATTTTTTGACAGACAGCAATCAAGAAAAATAATCCTCGCAAATACCTGCGGAGCGTAGGGGATGGAGAGGTGGTGGAGTTTGATGTTGTTGCTGGGGAGAAGGTGAGAATATCTGCAATGCCATCATCAAATTTACAGCCCCTACATTTTTCTAAAGGCTAAATTCACCCTGCACACATTAAGCAACTTATAGCAATTTTTTGTGCAGTGATTATTAAACATTATATGGTATAGATGTGCTACAAACACACAAACATGAGAGGTATGCATATGTGTTTGACCATCATCCAATTCAATAAACCTGCTTAAATGCATATAAAAATGTCCAGTCATTTGAAATGCACTAAGATGTAGTGTATACAGTACATATGAACTAGCCATGCAGTAATAAATTGTATAATTCACATTCATACATACCAAGATCAATTTAGACAGGAGCCAGGTAACCTACCAGCATGTCTTTGGATTGTGGGAGGAAACCAGAAAACCTTGAAATATTCCTTAGTGCTCCCTGTAACTAGGGTGAATTTTATCGATTTTATTATACAACAAGGCATTTTAGAACAGGACCAATGTAATTATGAGGGCTAATTTTTAAAGGTTCAAAACTTGCTTCATACATTCTCTGCTGCTCAAATGTAACACTGGACCAAAACTTGCTTTTGGCCACATCTCCTGTACTTTACTTGAGCATGAAAGACATAGAAGTTATAATGCACTACCAGGCATTTTATCACCTAGCGGAAAAACAAATCCTAACAATATGAAAATGTTCACACATAACAACCCATTGCCATTAAATAGGACAGATGTTTCTATCAAAATATCATGGATCAGGGTACTCCATACATTCAGACCATTATCCATACGTGATCCAGGTCCCAAATAAAAAAATTTATTTTTATAGGCAAATCTGTCTTTTTTCTAATGTTGGTGAGTTGGTATGTGCAAACATTTTCATATTATTTGGATCTGGTTTTTATTTTTTTTCAAGTAATAGAACCCTCTGAAGTGTATAAAACTTTTTTATGGCTATATATGTTTTGAAGCTTGCACCACACAGAGCTTTTTGAAGATAACACAATTCCCATGTGAAACCTAATTATATGTATGCAGAGGAGGTGAATTGGGGTCATTTAGGGAGAAGTGGTGGTGTATGTTTTTATTTTTTTGGACAAATCTGTGTTTTGCTTAATCTAGGCAAGTACATTTTATTAGGCCAGTCAATTCTTACCTTTCTTGTGCCACCCTGTGGCCCTGATCTGCTGCCAGTGTTGTTTGAAGTCCTGAGTAAGGGCCAGTTCACACTACATGCGTTTCAGTTACATGTTTTCTGCATCCAAAATGCACAGAAAGTAGGTTATATGGTTGTCAATGTCATAGTTCACATCAGTGTTTGCAGTTCCAGTGCGTTCCAGTTACAGAAAAAAAAGTAGAACATGCTGCATTTGTTTCTGCACAGAACTGTACTGGAACGCAGTAAAATGCACAAAAAATGTACCGGAACGCACCAAAAACACACTGGAATGTGCATGTCCCTATTTGAATTGAAGAAAAAGAGAGGAGAAAAAATGAACTAGAATGCTTACAAAATGCACTGGAACGTGTCAAAAATGCACACGTTCCAGAATGCACCAAAAACTTGTCAAAGACGCACATGCAAAAACGCATCCGGAAAGCATCTGGACTGCGTTTCTATAGTGTGAACCACCCCTAAGTGCAAACTTTAAGTCAAAATTTCCCCTGCACCCACGTGCCCTCACCTTGTGGCTGGACAATTGCATTCTGGGAGGGAGGAAGGAAGAGTACCCAATGTTCATTCATACACAGAAACATAGGGTAGATCTTCCGGCTCCAGAGACAGAACAGGGAAAGTAAATAAAAACTGCTTGACAGTACCTCCATTAAATCAAACTACTTTGCCTAAAATGATCAAAAATTAAGTTTTGCTTTAATTTGCTTTCCGTATTAAAATCTGTCTTACACTTTTGCATAACTGTCTTGGTCCTCTAGGATTGCAGAATATTTTCATATTCTGCAGTCTTGACAAAAGTGATCATCAATGACTAGAGAAGGCAAATCCAACAACTTAGTGCAGATCCATTACAAATTAGTAAAGCATGATATTTTATTGAATTACATCTTAGCACTTTAAATAATACAGTTGATGACAATGATGATGGTACCTCATCCCTGAGTAATTATCATGTGCAAACATGGAATGGGACTTTATATAGGTACCAAAGAAACATAAAAGAGATATAAAAAATTATATCACTTTATTTGTTAACAAAATATTAAAATTATATCACCATTTAAAAGGTTGTACTTGATTACATCAAGGGTTTATATAACGTATACAATCCATCATATACATATGTCTTCAATATCAGTCTGTAAAAACACCTCAACACGTTTCAACTCATACAGAGTCTTCATCAGGAGGTAAAGAATATATTCTGGAATACAAACATGAGTAAATACCAAAGTTCAAAACAAAAAATATTATCAGAAAAACAAACAATTGTACGTCAACAGGATATTCCAATTACTTACGAAGAACCCAGTGATGTATATATAAAATAGAGAGGATGTAAGTCCAAGGAAAAACCACAGAGGTGGTCTGCACATGATAGTTGATGATACCTGACTTATTATTTTACAATTTGTCTGCTTCTGTCTAAATTATATAATATTTTTTAGGGTGCTGAGGCAGCTAATGTAACAGGCCCGAAAGGAGCTCCCGTCCAAGGAAGCCGATATGCTGCCGACAGGCGCAGGTACCGCCGTGGGTACTATGGACGCAGAAGGGGACCTCCAAGAGAGGTATGTAATAAATGTAGTATGTCATATTTACTATATTATACAAAGCACACAAATCAGGCTTTCACAAGTTCTTTTTCCAAAATGTAATGAAGCTCAGAAAATAAGTGCTTTTGGGTTTTAATGAAACTGTAAGTTACAGATAAAGTGTGTTCCAGGACTGTCAGGTTTTTATTGCTTTTTGGGGGTTGACACACAGGAAAACTCAAGTGAGAAATCTGTCTTAGTTCAGGGCCAAAATTTGGTACCTAAGCGACAATTGCGCATAGGGCAGCCCATTCACATGAATGGCCTGTCTTATGCACGACACGAGTTTCCACATGAGAATCGCGCTAACAAAATTACGAGCGGTAATGCATGTTACTGCTATGCGTAGCGTGAACGGGGGCCTAAACCTATAAAAAAAAGATTTTGGCTTGACATACAGGCAGTGCTATATAAAACATATGGTATGAAAAATGATAGCATATCACTGCATTAAGGAATAGGAATGAAACAGAGACTTATGTTACATCTATTTACGGTCATACTTGCTATCTACCAGTGAGATATTATATGTACAAATAAATATCCAAGAACACATACATTATTGCTGTAAGTATTTCTGCTGACTTTTCTAGCACATGTTTATGTCTAGTGAAAGTTAAATGAACGTCAGAGCTTCCTGGAATTGAAGGGGTAGATGAAGAATAAAGTGGAGCAGCTGCTGTTGTTGGAAGTCTAATTTTATCTCCTGAGTTTCATGCTGTGTGAAGGAGAGAAACAGATGCTAGGGATTATAAGAAAAAAAGGAGTGTGAAAGCCCAGTCAAGTGAATCACTCAGATTACAAGCACATGTGTCTAAGTGTCATGCCCACAATGACTTGTCATGTTCTAAAGGCTGCTGATGAGCCCATCAAATATAATATCCATATTAAGGAATAGATGTCCATAAAATGGCTAGCTGCATTTAGCCAAATCTAAAATGGGATTTCTCACTAAGGCAAAGAGGAATGTGCAAACAACAGTAAATTACAGCAATCAATCAAATTCCAGATTGGGTGGACTGATTTCAACCAAATTAAATGTGATTGGGTGTTCTGGGTTCTTGAGTATTGATCCTTGCACTACCTTATAGAATAAAGACTGTTACAGCTGTTGTAATTATGGTTGATGCAGTTGCTATACGTAGGGCCAGCTTCCCATTGACAGAGTGTAACCTCATTTTTCATTTATCATAGGTAGTAGTTGTTGTATTTTATCAGATAGCTAGAATTATACCTACAATTAGTGATGAGTGAACCAGGCAAAGTTTGGTTCACTGCACATGTACCAATGAAAAAAAAATGTTTTTGAAAAATAAAATTATGCGAGGAGAGAGTCCTTTAATTTGACCTAAAGGGCAACATTAAAAATACACAAATCCTTTAAATAACATGCCTTCCTTGAACCTGCACATGAAATGGCTCATCTGTAAGATGTACTGCAGCAAAAGTGACGCTTACAATAAAAACAATCTATTTAAATAACATTTATCCACTAGCTGGAATGATGTATATATAGCCCCCCCCCCCCGTCCTAAAGGGGCTTCCAGATTCTGATAAGTCCCTCATTCAGACACGCACACTACTTTTGGGCAACAGGCTATGTAGGGATGTTTTCCTCTCAACATGGGGACATGAAGACTTGCAAGGGTGGTGAGCTTTGCCCTCCCAATGTTGAAGGCATGTGGCCTGGTATGGAGTATTTTATAGATATAAAAGGGGAATCCATGCCAAATTTTACATTTTTTTAATGGTGTGATAGCCCTTAAACTTAAAAAAAAATCCCCACTCTTCCCTTGCAAGGCACCTTGTTCCCATATTGAGAGGACAAGGACCCCATCCCCCGCATCCTGTCCTCCAAAAAGTATATGGGGATCTATGGTGAAAGAACTCTCGCCATGGAATCTGGAAGCCCCTACATATGGTATCACCTCAAGTTATTAAGTCACAAAAAAAAAATATTGCCATATGATGTGAATCCCTTTGGTCAGTGATGTAGATCCATGTCAATCATGAAGGGCCACACCCGATGATGTTTACCTGCCACCATGCTGCCCTGACACTACTTCCATTGAGAATGACAGATCATACGTGTTCTGTAACATCACCAAAGATCCCAGCAGGATGGCTTACAAACAGAAGTTAAAAACAATTAAAAATGAGCCCACGCAACAAAACACTCTAAAGAATTTTTTAAATACCATAGCTAGCCAGCACACTGTGTGTATCACCCACAGACAATAAATGGTAAATGGATTTCGTACATTTGTGCAGTGCTAAATAATGTGAACACATATACAAAAATCAATAATACACATGTACAAAGTGTATATACAACACATACACATCATTTAGCGCCGCACAAATTTACTGTATTCATTATACAAACAGACGTTTTCTGGGAATATGTCATGTCATTTCAAAATTTAGTGGTTGTGTGGCAACATAAGACAATCCTTTTTAAAAGAAAAGCTTTAACAATTGAACTTACAAAATAATATTCTATCTAAAATTATTATAACTGTGTAGGCTTATCTATGACATAATTACAGTATAACTGTCCTGTTGATGATCTTCCTTTACCTTTTACTCTTTAATCTTCACATCAGGAGTCAGGCTTTTACTGAATATATAAAGCTAAATATGGTGGTAAATATATAATTCCTGCACAATTGTAATAACTTTCATTTGAATATTAGGGTTCTTGCCCTGATTTTCTTTACAACTAATCATGAATGATGCTGATCATTGCTGACCAATTAATTACAGCTTGAAATGCACTTAATGCATACCATAGTCCACAACTGCTCATTAGGATATCTCTACTTGATACAGGGAGGAGATGGAGAAATAAAAGATGGTGCTCCTGAAGCAGCCCTACCCCAGCAACCAATTCGCCAACCTACCAACTACCGAGGAAGGTATCGCCGGTAAGTCTGTCCCATATAAAGCAGTCCTAGTTCTTAGTCTTCTGATTAAGACCTGATTGACATCTATAATACAATGACAATGGCGCTAACGTTTTTGTATATTTGGAACAGACCCGTGTCTCAACCCAGGTCTGGTCTACCTACTGGAGAAAATGAAATGAAAGAAAACCAACTTGAGACAGGGGCTCCAGAACAACAACAGCAGAACCGCCGCGGTTTCAGAAGACCATACAATTATCGTCGTCGACCTAATCAGGCAACTGCTCCAACACAGGGAGGCAAGGAAACAACAAGGGTGTGTAAAGAACTCTAAAGTTTACATATAGTTAATTTCTGATAAAATTAATCTTGTGAAAAACCTTCAGTTATTTTTTTAATTTGGTATTCAGTAGACCAAATTTACCCATAGACAGAAACAGCAGATACTCAGTAGAACAAAAAAAAACATCCAAATTAGGTTACTGCAGTGCTGACTTATACCTATGGGTAAATTTAGTCTACTGGATGACAATGTACCAATTTATTGAAGGTTTTTACTATCTCATGTCAATGGAAAACTGTCCAAGATGGTGTGGAATGTTTGAGGGCCCAAGCTAGTACACCCACTATGGAGTCAATGACTGCTCACCCAGTTTGCATTGCCATTCCTGATCATGTTTGCTCGACCAGGGCAGGAAGAGCCTTACAAGGAAAAATAAATATTATTATTATAAAAAATGTTCATCTCTACATACTATTTTAAAATAAACTACTAATTCCAGTTGCAGAGCCTCTGCCTCTAACTTTAGTTGTGGCTGAGCTTTATTTTGTTCTACTTTATAAATAAAGAAATAAATAAAGAAATGTCCTAAGTATAATGACAGCTATGGTAACGGGGGGGGGGGGGGGGGGATAATATGATGCACCTAACTTTATATCAAAAGTTTGGGGTGACAAGTTGCAAACAAAAAGCAGCTTTTTGCCTGTGTCAACAACAAGTGTACCCTTCCAAGGTAAAAAAGACCCTGAGAAAAAAAACCCAAAATGTACCTGCTTGTCATAGAATTCTTTCCCTCTATTTGCTGCTGACTTCCACCTGCATTATGGAAGAGCAGACCAGTAGGTGTTCCCCCTACAGTTATGCCCCGAGAGCGGGGGATCTTGCCACAGTCAGGAAATGCAGCACACAGTGTTTTTGTACCACTCCTCAAAGTGGGACATTTTGGACTCCCTCTGGGATGATGGCAGTAGATTCTCCATAATTTCCCCTTATATTTGGGAGGGGTGAAACATCCCTCTTGAAGCCCCCCAACAAATTTCTACTTCCATCTGACCTCCAGAACCAAAATAATGATTTCCCAACTTCTAACCTTCAGCACGCCAATATTTTCTACCAGCATTAGCAGTTAAAATGTCTGCTATGCACCCTTGAGTAGGAGGAAAATGGTGCATTACCAGCCCCCATAAAAAAGGGCTTCTATGTACTCTTGAGTAGGAGGAAAGAGGAAAATTGGCAATCCAAAAAATTGGTTGCTATTTTCTCTTGAGAAGGAGAAGGAGTAGGAGGCATTAGCAGCCCCCCCCCCCCCTCAAAAAAAATGGCTGCCATGCATAATTGAAAAAATGGAAGAAAAGAATACATGAACAGCAGTGTAAAAAGAGTAACTGCTCTGCACTCCTGAGAAAGAGAAGGAGGAAAAGTGTGCATGAACAGCCCTGTAGCAAAAAAAACAGTTGCTCTGCGCCCTTTACGAAGGGGAGGAGGAGGAAAGGACATATTAGCAGCACAGTAAAATAAAGTGGTTGCTATGCATCCTTGAGCAGGATCAGGAAGAAAAGAGCCATAAACTTTCTGCTAAATTGTATTGATGGGTTTGAAATGCAAAGAACTTGGCAGATTACTAAAGACAAACATAAAATAAACAAAAACATACAAAAATATGAAAATTAAAATTTAAAAAAAGAAAATGGTGGCTTGTAATCTCCCACTCTGGGGCTACCCAGGCCAGGAAATTTCCACTAGATTATATGGAAGAGGTTGCAGTGCAAAGAGCTTGGAAAAAGGGGACTCAGACTGCCAGACTTGGGGTTGGTTATAGTGTAGCTTTTTTTGCAACTCAAGATGGCATCTGCCATATGGAGTGGCAGTGTCCAGGCACTGTACATTATTTGTTAATATTTTCTCTGAAATAGTACACTATAAAGTTTATTTCATGATAAAACCTGTCTCATATCTACCTGTTTCATTGCTACCTAACCAAGCTGCTTACATACTGTCCAGCCACTATACAATTATTATGTGTTCTTGCATGGCAAGACCACTTACTGTTATCTCACATATATATTCTTATTATTATAGCCAAATTTACCACCCTAACTCCTCCCACAGTTTTTACACTACATAGACAGTAATATACCGAAACGTGCGGATTGTTCCTGATTGGTGTGCTATTACTTTGTGGAACGTTTCACCGAATTGTTCACAAAATATTGGCGTTTTTGTGGTGAAATTCATCCCATAGGAATGAATGGCGGAATGTTCAAAACTAGAGTGGGAGCTGACAAAAGCTAGAGTGTGAGCTGAAAAATCAGGACATGATTTCTAAACTGTCTTCACTACCTCATTTTCATGCCCGCCTACACAAATCTTATTTCAAAACGTTCAGCTATCCCTGCTGGCACTAAAAATGTCCACGGCTAAGCCGTAGTCCTGATAGTTTTCACAATATGACCATTTGTTTGCAACTCAGGCCGCCCATTGACATTCATTGAAACTCCACTCTAGCCACCTGAAATTTGAAGGGCAATTTCTAAACTCCGACTGTGCCTTTATTTTTAATATTTCAGAGACATACTATGCATCAAACTATAGGTCTGGGTCTTGTGATTCTTACAATATAAAGCTCTTCGGTGTAGAATTTATAATTTTTAAACTACAACCATTTGAAGAGGCAACCGCCAGTGAAGTGAGCAAGTTGGAGCAGGTTGTTTTTAACCGCTCTTTTCTGCCCTTACTGTATAGTGAGTTGCCATAGGAACCCAGGTGTGTGAGCGTAATGTTTACTATCATTACTCACTCCAAACACTCCACACAGTTACTCTGCCCACTCCATAAAGTTACTCTGCCCAGTCCAACCTTTTCACAGTTACTCCAGCCACTCCAACCACACAACAGTTACTCAAGCCACTCCACCCAGTTACTCTGCCCACTCCAGTTGTAGACCAGCGGTGGAGGCAAGAACACTTCACACAATTTCCCCAGAAATTGTAGCTTTTCTAGTTGTAGCTATTGTCCCTGAAATAGTACACATTAATGTTTCTTTCAAACCTGCCTTATCATTATCTCTAATAATGTGGCCTAATCTAGCTGCTTACATACTGCCCAGCCAATGAACCATATTTGTGGCTATTGTTTCTTAGATAATGCACTCTAATTTTTATTTTAGGAAAAACCTCCTTTGTCTGTTTCTATTTGTTGTCTATTCAAGTTCTCACATACTGTCCTGATGCTAGCCATTTTCTAACAAACTAAAGTCTATATTTGATTATTTTCGACAATGCAGTGTGGAACTGCTAAAAACAAGGTCACAAACTATATTATCGAACTGTTGTGCTACTGGCCAATTTCTACAAAGTTAATGGCTTTAGCTCTATTTTTTTAAGAGTAAACTTTCCAATAGTGTTTAGATCTGTTGCATCTGGTACTTAAACCTTTTAATTCAAGCCTATTACTGCTGAATACAAAATCAGGTGCCACAGCCAAACTAGCTTAAAAAGCCTTTTTTTTTCAAGTTGTAATGAATTAGATTGGGGTGCTGCTGCTGTATTTATTTAGATAAAAAGTGTTGCACTGTAAATACATATATCAATTTGTGCAATTAAAAAAAAATAAAATATACAAAAATCCACAATGATTTAAAACATATAACCAAAATGAAACACATAAAGTGACTAACAAAATGTGAAAAAAATTATATATAAAGCTGAGTTCCATTTAAATAAATGTAAAGTGATTACGAAGAAAAAAGTCGCTATTAGATTCAATATGGACTCCTGAAGTAATTTCCAAATGGTGCAATATCACCAGTGCCGCCTGTCACCAGGAATAGTGAATAAAATGTGGGCTTACCAAATGTGTTTGACCTCCTTATTCAGATAAGTCAACATGAACTCAAAGCAGCACAGCCTCATTCACATCTCTCCATGCCATTCCCAGAAATGCCACTCTGCTAGTATGCAATATAAATTCCATGCAATCCATATCATGTAAAAAGAGCACATATACGCTCCATAGTATAAATATCATAAAAACAAATTTTATTTCAGCAGAGGTCCGAGTCCCATGTTTGTGCAATGACCCATACCCGTACCCATAAGTGTTACAGCTTTCCCTGGTCAAAACAGCCCAACAAATAGGTACCCTGGAAGCAATTCAATTAGATGCCTGAGACCCTGCCATTGGCGGTGGGTAGAAGCCCAATTGAAGGCAATGGGAGTCTGAAAGCTCATCAAATCACAAACTGCCCAATTTGCAAGTGTGACTTAGGTCTAAGGGCTAGTTCATATTAGATGCAGTCCGATACGTCTTTTTTTCTGCAACAAAAATGCATGCACAATGTTTTCCATGTATTCCAAAGGCCTTAGTTCACACCAGTGCAATCAGTTCCAGGTGCACACAAAAAGTAGAACATGCTGCATTTTTTCTGCACAGAACCACACTGGAACATAGCAAACGGCATCAAAACTGCACCAGAACTACGTGTGCTGAGAACTGTAAACAAAAATGTATCCGCAATGCATTAGGAGTGCCTTTTTGTGGTGTGAACTGGCCCTAATACTGCATGCATTTGTAAAAGTGTTAGCAGCAATGAGACAACAATCTTGCCTTATGGTAGATGTCAGCTCTGAATTTCTGATGCATAATGTGATACACACAAGAATGCCAATTTAATAATGATAAAGACAGTGGTTAACATACAGTAACCAATTACTGTCTGCTCTGAAAGTAGTCAGGTCGGATTATTTACTTTGAGTTACTATGGAACATAAATTATTCTTGCTCTCTAAACACTACATAAACCTGTACATGCAAATATATCCCGAGTAAGTTAGAAATTGTAGTCATAAAAATGCCATATAAAGTAAATGATGTCTGTGTTAAAGCGTCACTATGTGCACCTGCTGTCTTGTGAAGGTTGTTACTTTATTGCCGTAGACATTATTTCATTTAGGACGTTACTATAACACTGTTTTCTGTTTGCTGTGTAGCCGGCTGAAAGCACAGCCGAGAAGCCTGTGCCAGTGGTTGAGAAAAGCAATGCTGTGTAACCCGAGTGACTCCATCGACCATCATGTAAGTGAGAAGGTCAGTTACAGTTACATTATGTGCAGTTGCTTCTGTGCCTTCAGCCAATTTATGCCAGGGATTAGACCATATATCAGATTTCATTAAACATGAAGACCAGACCGTCATTTTACTTTTAATCACCTGCACTCACTATAAACTACAACTGATACCAGAGATTAAGAAGTAAACTGTGCTGTCTAAGGTGAAATCCATAAAAACTGATATTTCAGCTTCTAGCAAATGTTGGTGGGCTTCATCAGGCACTGTTTATTTTTAACCTTTCTTTCCTGACACGAAGTAACTGCTCATTCTGTAGTTACAGTGTAAATGTCCAATTAATCTGCCATAATTTTGTGCAGCGGGTAGGTGGCTCTTTGAATTCAGATTCAGAAATATTTATGATATAGTCACTGTAACGGAACCGGACCCCAGACCACACTTGGGTATATTCCGTTATACCTCAGCTTCCCTGTCCGAACACCATCCACGGACCACACCCTTGATATCCCTCAGGAAATAGACAGCACCTGACTCTTCTTAAAACAGGAAGTCAACTACTTTATTTTACACACACAACAAGTTATATACACAGGGCGGTGAAACACAACCAGGAACAGGAAACACATCATCAGCCCACCCCATCAGTGGGGAGGGCTACAGGAAACACATCATCAGCCCCCCCATCCAACCAAGACACAGAACAATGGGGCAGCACATGGCAAAAGGACAATAGACAGCCATGTGGCTGAGAACAAAGGACAATACACAATAGACATTCACATACACACCCTGTACCCTAACAGGCACAGGGTCACTTAAACATAAGAATTTGGGAAGATGATACAGAGGTTCCCCCCACCCCCAAAAGGCACTCCCGTCACAGTCACTTAGGCTGGATTAATTTTGTGTTCCTGCTTCTCACACACATTACCAGAATGCATTGTAAGGCTACTTTCACACTGATCTCCTGCAAAAACGCATATTCGTTTTTGCAACATTTTTTACTGCATTCGCAATGCATTTTTGTTAAAGGACATACAACTTGAAAATTGTACCAAAAACACAATGCAGGTGCATTTATGCTGCATTTTCCATTGATTTCAATGGGAAGATGCATTACCAAACCTGCAGCTGCAGCAAGCAAGGCTTTGAAAAACGCACTGCATCTGCAATATATCAGTGTGAAGAGTTTCACAGGAATACATGGTCACACGGTTTTCTTATTTTATTGCAAAAGCGGATGAAAAACGGATCAGTGTGAATGCAGCCTAATGCACGGTACATTTTTGAATGTCCATTCATTTTAAATGACACACCCCAGGTTTCTTTGCAAGTGATTACTAGGTGTAATCCTACACTCCCATCTGTCCTTTTAGCCCCAAATTTAATCACTGTCCAAATCTTGTAGACTTCACCTCCGCAACATCTCCAATCACCAATCCTTAACCTCTGAAACCACTAAGCAAGTTATTCACTCCCTTGTTATCTTTCGCCTTGACTATTGTAACTCCCTCCTCATTGGCCTACCTAACCAAAGGCTTTCCCCTCTTCAGTCTATCATGAATGCTGCTGCCAGACTCATCCACCTTACTAACCGTTCCCTCTCTGCCATCCCTCCACTGACTTCCCATTGCCCAGAAAATAAAATTCAAAACATTAACAATAACATATAAAGCCATTTATAACTCTGCCCCAAATTACATCACCAATCTTGTCTCCAAATATCACCAAAACCATTCTCTCCACTCCTCCCACGACCTCCTGCTCTCTAGCTCCCTTGTCTCCTCCTCCCATGCTCATCTCCAGGACTTCTCCAGAGCTTCCCCCCATCTTCTGGAACTCTATACCCCAACCTATTCAACTATCGCCTACTCTGCCCACTTTTAGGCGATCTCTAAAAACCTCTCTCTTCAGGGAAGCCTATCCTGCCTTCAACTAATAATGGAATCCTCTATTCCTCCTATCAGTTCATCACCAACAGTTATTACCTTTTGTACCACCAGCCCCTCCCTCTTAGATTGTAAGCTCCAAGGAGCGGGGCCCTCCTAACCCTCTTGCATTGAACTGTATCGTTGCTGTATTGTCTCCCTTTATATTGTAAAGCGCTGAGCAAACTGTTGGCGCTATATAAATCCTGTATAATAATAAATAATAATGATTAAGGCGCTTGCCCTGCTTCAGTGCACTCGTCAAGCTATACAATAAACATCACTGGGTACAAGCCCAGAACAAAAGCTGGATAGACTAGCTCCAAAATAGAGAAAAGAGAGCAAAATATATCAATACTTATGTATTGGGTTATATTTAAAAACACATTTTAAATTGAGAATTTTTTATTAAAAATTATATTATCAGAGATAGAACATAGACTGTGCCTGAAAGATGCCTGCATGCAAACAGTTTAGTTATTTAGATGTAGTCTACCAATAATTGTTCTGTGTATGTGCTGAAATTGATTCTCTCCTGGATGGGATGGAAAGCCATAGGCACAATGACTACGTTTACTAGTACATGTGGTAATCATATGATGGGTTCTTTTACCTCCTAACATGGAAATTTGAGGTCTGGCAGATTTGTATATTCATACAAGAAAAATGTAGAGTGAACACCATAATTATAGAAATTATTTTCAATGAATCCCTTTTATACTGTGATATGTGTGCAAAGTATCTTCCAAGGAAGGTTCTAAACCTTTGGGACTCAGAAAAAGGGACTATACTGTGGTGTATTTGCACAGGCTCATATTCAGGGTCATTTAGACTAGAGCTACACAAGCCATTTTAATCTCATGGTCCCAAGAACTTTAAAGTCTACTATGAATTGTTCTGTGTATGTACTGAAATTGATTATCTCCTGGATGGGATGGAAAGCCATAGGTACAATGACTACTTTTCCTAGTACATGTGGTAATCATATGATGGGCTCTCTTAGCTCCTAACATGGAAATTTCAGGTCTGGTAGATTTGTATATTTATACAAGAAAAATGTAGAGTGAACACCATAATTATAGAAATGCTTCTCAATTAATCCCTTTTATACTGTGATATGTGTGCAAAGTATCTTCCGAGGAAGGTTCTAAACCTTTGGGACTCATAGGTATAATGACTACTTTTACTAGTACATGTGGTAATCATATGATGGGCTCTCTTAGCTCCCAACATAGAAATGTTAGGTCAGGTAGATTTGTCCAATCATACAAGAAAAGCGAACACCATAATTATAGAAATTCTTGTCAATGATGTGTCCTTGTTTTAACTCATTAGGTTTGTTTCTCTTTGGCAGGTTGTGAGCGGAGGGAATGTGAATAATCAAAGTGGCCATTTACCACAACTAATTCTGAAAATTCTGCAATTGCCTAATACTTAGGAGGGAGATGAACTACAACTTTACTGCTCAGCTTGCCTGCTGCTGATTTCTACACTGTAAACTTTGTACTCTGTGGTACTACCAGTGGAATTCTTAACTTTCCATTACAGCCATTGATGTGGACTATGAGCAGAACAGATTTTGAGAAATGTCTCTTGTTACACATTTACTACTGAAATCTGGTTGGGTCATTTAAGTAAATCTTAATACAGACATCTTCTGCTTGAAAATGATATACAAGACATAAAAAATAGGTTTTATTGATGAATATAGCACAGTTGCTGCAGCAAACTTAAATGTTGCTTAAAGGAAAGAATGGTTAAATGCAAAAATAAAACAAAACCCTCCTCTCCTAGCCTTTGCACATCTGATGACATCATAGGCCATATACTGACCTTGGTTCACAGATACATTGCTGGCACGTTTCTTAAAGTCAAACACAACCCCTGGATGCCTTTGCAATAAAATCAATAGATATGGAACAACAAAAAAATCTGCTCCTGTTTTATTTCCTAATGATAATGTACGGTATATACAGTATGAATGCACCATTTTCTCATTAGCCAGTGGATGAAATGCTTTAATAGATTCATGCTCAGAACATTTTAATTTATAACATCATTAACATACAGTATGTCAGCAAATTCTGGTGCATGACCTTGTCATGTGACCCCTGTTGTATGTATTTTCTGTCTTTAAAGAACAAATTCAAGCAACAAATCATCAAGCAAATGCATACAACTCACGTCCTCCAGAAAAAATACTGCATGCATGCTAATGTGAGAAGCCTACTCATTTTACTACAACTAAGATTTCGTAAAAATTCAGTGCAGCTACATTTAGTTGGCTGCTCCTGGGGCTTTCTTTAACCAGGTCTACCACCTTTTTTTTCATGGTTGTGTTGTGCAGAATCCCTTTTATACTGTGATATGTGCGCAAAGCATCTTCCAAGGAAAGTTCTAAACCTTTGGGACTCAGAAAAAGGGACTACATTGTGTCATAGTTATACAGGCTCATATTCAGGGTCATTTAGGCTAGAGCTACACAAGTGATTTTAATCTCATGGTCCCAAAAACGTTATCCACTTTATGGCAGTCACTTAAGAAAAATGGCTATTCACCGTGAAAACAAACTTCCCTCTTCTCCAACCCTCCTCAACTCTGCTACACAAATATCTCCCTCCCCTTTTTTTCTTTCTAACCCCCCCATCCTCTTTTCTCGCCAAGGCGAATGACGTGCAGTGCTTCCTGTGCCTCCTGAGATATGCACGTCACATATCCCAAGTGGTATAGTTTTCTAATGATAAAAGGAGGAGGGAAGTGGGCCTAGTTGCACATCACCAGGAGGCCCACCGGCTGAACCCAGAAAAGACATTAGTCTCTGGTTGACATCACAAGAGTAAATAGTAGTGTGGGACCCAAAGTGGATCTCAGCAGAACAATGCTGGACCCCTGAGTGGGTGAGTATCTGAACGGTGTACAACCTAGAATCTGGTAAGCAAGGATTTAAAAAAATAAATAAATGTGAGGGGAGGGTAACTGAAGTTCCTATTTAAGTTAGAGCAGTCATTCTCAACTAGGGCTTCTTCACTGGGTGCTAGGGGTCCTTGAGCTTTGGCTGATTGACCTGGCATTTGATGGTATATTTACAGAGTCAGGACCACTTGGCAGAGTAGGCGGCATGACGAAAATAGTTTTTTTTGCTGTTTGCAATGCCGGCATTCTCGCTACAACTGTAAAGGGCATTTTTCCCACTTACCCACAAGAAATTGGTTTAAGCAGAGGTTCCCCAAGACTTGAACATTTGTTCAAGGGTTCCTCTGGTGTAAAAAGATTGAGAAAATGTTAGTTAGCACTATACGTGAGATTCTTTGTAAGTTAATGAAACTAATAAAATCTATAGCAATGTATTGCTAAACAGACAAAACAAATGGCTCCTGATGGGGTAAGGTAAATGAGTAGAATCCAGTTGCATTTTGCTGCAGTCAACCAAACATGACTGAGCATTGCATGATTATGCAAGACTGATCACTACTACATGCTATTTGAGGGTAGAGGTTCAGGTGATTTTGCCAATTGCACCAAATGGATTAATAAATATCTTTATTTACATAGTTACATAGTTAGTCTGGTTGAAAACAGACAAAAGTCCATCCAGTTCAACCATTAAAAAAAAAACTTATAATCCTATACCCACAGTTAATCCAGAGGAAGGCAAAAAAAACCAGCAAAGCATGATCCAATTTGCTCCTGCAGGGGAAAAAAATCCTTCCTGATCCCCCGAGAGGCAATCTGATATTCCCTGGATCAACTTTACCTATAAATATTAGTATCCAGTTATATTCTGTGTATCTAAGAAAGAATCCAGGCCTTTTTTAAAACAATCCACTGAGCTCGCCAGAACCAACTCTTGAGGGAGTCTATTCCACATTCTCACAGCTCGCACTGTGAAGAAACCTTTCCGTGTTTGGCAATTACATTTCTTTTCCTCCAGAGGTAAAGAGTGCCCCCTTGTCCTCTGTAATGACCTCAGGGTGAATAGCTCTACACCGAGTTCACTATATGAACCACTGATGTATTTATACATGTTGATCATATCCCCCCTTAATCTCCTCTTCTCAAGAGAGAATAAATTCAGTTTCTCTAATCTTTCCTCATAGCTGAGCTCCTCTATGCCTCTTATCAGTTTGGTTATTGACTTTTAACTTGCCTTTTTATACAACATTTGCATGTTAAACAGAAGACAACACACTTGAGGAGCCAACATCTGTAGCTGGGTGAGTACAGGCACAAAATCTGAAGTATTCAGATTATTTGATTACATACTACTCTTGCACTGTCCATACGGAGCCATTTGTTTGATTGCTACTCCTAGGAATTAATCACTAGTGATTTTATTAGAATAATTTAACAGCTAAAAATATGAGGTGAGAATAAGCAAGTGGTTAAATCCTAGTTGTAAGAGATTAAAATTGTCAATGTAGTTTAACCCTCTAATGAGGATGCCAGCAACCAAATCATGTCCAAATATTCATGTTGGCAGGAATACACTTTGTATACTCTCATCGTGCAATGTGATCTGCCGCAAAGCACCTCTCCTTCATCCCATAACAGAGATCACTTAGAAGGGTACAATTTGTAGTTTTACCTTCATAACAGCACAGACCTTTGTTAAGATGTTCATGAAGAGGTCTTGGTTTAAGAATGTTCTGCAGTCAAACATTTTGAAATGTCGCACATGGTTTAAAACACGAACTAGTAGCAAACAGATGAAAACATAGCTGAAATATATACTGTATATATTAAAGCATTATTAAATCTAAAATCCAAAATGTAATGCAGCTTAGCAATCACTAGATGTGGCTGCATTAGTTTTCCTTTCTTGGGCTTTTTTTCCCTCTGTTTTCACCTGGTGATTTGGCCAGTAACACACCTCCTGTATTAGAGTTCCCCTCACTCTGTAGGAATGAGCACAGGAGGCACTTTTGGACATTGTTAATCTGGGGGAAGGGAGTGTTAGATGTACTAGCAGCAGTGGTATATTTAGTTGTTGTGCTCCTGCTGCCCAAGGCAACACTAAAATTGGGCACCCCCCAGGTAGGGTTGCCACCTCATCCCTTTAAAGCTGAACATATATTAATTATACAGATTCTGAGGATAATTTAATGCAGATAAGGCACTGAGTGAGTTTAACTATCATCTTAATCAGCCACAAAAACATAATTAATGTGTTCGGTACCACCACCACTCTCTGCAAGCACCCCCCCCTCGAGCCCTGCCACCACCACTCTCTGCCAAACACCCCCCCCCTCCCGGGCATGGCCACCTCCACTTTTGGCCATATCACCACCCCCAACCCCGTGCTCCACCACCACCACTCTCCGCTTAACACATACACCCCCCCATTCTCCACTCCCCAGACCCTACCGATGCCACTCTCCCTTTGCTGAACCAATGCCTACCCCTGCCATTAGTTCTCTCACCAGTTTCGGAAGTGTCCTCCTCTGTGAGCTCTTTTGGTCTCTGCTAGTCTCTGTCTCTGCTCTCAGGACTGGACCCGCTTACTCCATCCTACCCCATACTCCCAGCAGGAGCTTCACATGTATCCGTCCATCCCTGATCACCAGGTCCCTTTTTCTTGGGGGGCAACGCTGCCCCCCTAAAAATTGCTGCCCTAGGCAAATACCTTGTTTGCCTTGCGGTAAGTACGCCGCTGACTAGCAGATGTAAATACATTAGGAGATTGAGGCCAAACTCCAGCTAATACTTTACAGTTACAGGAAACTTTTTTTTATCCAACTGGCAGAAAGGTTTTCAATGAAGAAATAAAAGTAGATCATTGTAGCCCCTCTGCTAGCATTAAATTGTTTGTCTCATCCCTGTAACTGATATATTCTACTGGAGAGCTTGAGCTGGGGGAAAGGGGAGGGGGGGATGTCAAATTAAACCAAGCGACCCTTTTATGATTTACATATTCCAGCATCAACTACCTTTCTTCCTTTGTGGAGCTTGGCATTTGGTTACATGACCTCTTTAAATCGCAAAACAAGCAAGTGTTGGAGGGCTTCCCTCTGCCAGATTACAGGTATCCAGGGGTGGACTGACCATTTGAAAACTCAGGCACTGCCCGAGGGCCCGGGGTCCGTAGGGGGCCCCATGAGATGCCCCTGGTACCTTTTTCATAGGCTTTTTTGAGTTTGGGCAAGGACACAGGGGCCCCATGATCCCCTATTGCCCGGGGGGTCAGTAGGGGGCCCCATGAGATGCCCCTGGTACCTTTTTCATAGGCTTTTTTGAGTTTGGGCAAGGACACAGGGGCCCCATGATCCCCTATTGCCCAGGGGCCCCATGAGTTGTCAGTCCACCCCTGCAGGTATCACAGGTATGAACAGTGAGCAGGTAGCTATATAATGTCTAGTATGTGTCAGTGACTGTGGGTCTCACTCTGATCAATGTTTGAATGGGGATTATTTCCATTCAGGATCATCAGCTCAACATACCTTATTGAGACTGGTCCAGGCTGCACATATCTCCTTGCCACCATCCTCAGTCTGTCTGTGGGGCTTGACTGGTTTACAGGGTTGGCCCTCCATTTTTATGGGTCATATTGTGCAAGAACCATTATAGGAATCTAAAATAAAACTAATTTGGGTATTATATTCTATACTAGCTATATTTTAAAATCTGTAATTTTGTAACCAGATTAATCAGTATTCATATATATCTGTCTGGAGTTCAGCTTCTTCTGCACCTCTAGCTCACATTTAAAGAGCCATGGTCACAAGATTCCACATTTCTAGTATTATAATATCTTACAATATTTGTAATGTATTCAGTGTTTCCCTTAGTGAGACTGTTAAAGTGGAATTTTAGTCAGACAATTAAGACCTGATAGATCACTTCAGGCTGGCCTCTTTTGCAGGAATAGCTACTGTATTTAAAACAATAAAAATAAGTGCCTATACTGTTTAAAATCCAGCAATGATCTGTCTCACCCTGCTTTGCAATTGCTTAGTTGCTCTCTATTCTTGATACTGTGTCTGAAATTAGAGCCACTAGAGGCCAATCAGACGACAGCTTTAAGATTTACTGTTGAAGGGGGAAGAAAGTAATAGGAATGACAAAGATTGCAGGAAGGTAACACAGCTTAGGAAGGTAGAAAAGCAGGAGAGGTGACGGGACAAACTCTGCTGCCAGGGAGACACAAAAGAGCTAAACTAACAAGGACAGTGTCTTATCTCCTTGACATTCTCTGACAGCTTGTGAACTCTGGCACTCTCTCTCTATCTGAGCCAAGACATACAATCAAGGCTGGAAATGCACACATTTTAATTACACAAAGTGACATATAATTTTTGAGACCAAGGAGAGGGGAGAGTTTCTAAACAAATTGGTGGCCTCCCGCAAGAAGAAAGAGGACAAAGCTGGAGGCAATTTATAGCACACTCTAATTTTGGTAGCAAAATTATTAATGTGGAGTGTATGTTCTTTTGCTAAAGAACATCGGTTGTTAAGAAAGCTGTTATGGGTAAAGGTCTAGATGCAAAGAAAACAAGCAGAGGGCACACCGGCCTAGTGCATTACCTAAATGACATTTATTGATAAAAGTAGTAGATGGTGATATACTCACAAAAGACAAATGTATAAAAGCTTATCCTACAGAACAGCAATGTCCAGTCTGCCTGATACAGCTTTCCACACAGGAAAGCACTGAACCTCCAACATCTAATGTTTTTTCGAGGACTTGCCTCTTCTTCAGAGGTCAAGAGGAGGTGACGGCCCATTTGTAGCACTTAGACTCGATATATGACCACTTATAAAGAGGTTACAGGCACTGTGTACACTGGCTCTGAGGAAGAAGCAAGTCCTCGAAACGCGATAGTCATTGTTCCTGTGTGTAAAAGCCATATCAGGTGGACTGGACGTTGCTGTTCTCTAGGATGAGCTTTTATACATTTGTCTTTTGTGAGTATATCACCATCTACTACTTTTATCAATAAATGTAATTTAGGTGATGCACTAGGCCGGTGCGCCCTCTGTTTGTTTTCTTTGCATCTAGTGTTTTGGACTCCCCCAGTCCTTTGAGGGCAGCAAGGCGTGCAATATCCAGGATCTCCAGAATGGATCCATAGCCGCATTGAGTTCACCCCCAAGCACAGGATTATTTGTGTTGAGTATATGGGTAAAGGTCTGCTTTAAAATAGAACTATAGGCAAAACTTTTTTTTACATTTTGGAAGAGTAAGGGAGGGTTATAAACCCTGTCAGATTTTTTTTCACCATCTGTCTCCCATTGCGATTTCCCCAAATTTCCTGACCATAGCTAAACAAGAAGTGAGAGGAAATTTCGCCAAATGTGGTCACCAGAACTAGCTTCCACAATGGAATTACTTTTCTCGGGACCACCCCAAATTTTGGATTCACTTTCAATGACAATGGTAAACAGGACAAATAAAGAGGGTGAATCTTCTTAACAGGGCCACAGACAGAAATAAAAACTGATAGACTGTTATACTTTAAGTTAAATTGTTGAGTTTGAATGCTGAACTCTGCAAGTTTTGCTATGCAGTAGTGCCATATGCTAACTTTACAAAACTTAATCTGCCAAAATCAAAGACTTTAGCCTTATAGGTAAGAATTTTTGGCATTTAGTAAGGTTTTGTGCATTAATTATTGAATAGTGAATAGTCACCAACCAAAGTGTTCCATCTTGGCATGGAAAGTTTTTATCAAATACATTAGGAGGAAAAGAAATTTAATCTCCAAACACGGAAAGGTTTCTTTACAGTGAGAGCTGTGAAAATGTGGACTAGACTCCCTCAATAGTTGGTTCTGGCCAGCTCAGTGGATTGCTTTAAAAAAGGCCTGGATTCGTTCTTAGATACACAGAATATAACTGGATACTAACATTTATAGGTAAAGTTGATCCAAGGAATATCCGAATGCCTCACGGGGGATCGGGATGGAATTTTTTCCCTGCAGGAGCAAATTGGTTCATGCTTTGCTGGGTTTTTTGCTTTCCTCTGGATCAACTGTGGGTATAGGATTATAACTTTTTTTTAATGGTTGAACTGGATGGACTTTTGTCTTTTTTCAGCCAAACTAACTATGTAACTATATTAGACAGAATGTAATTTTACACTATTTTTTCAGTCACTAACTGTTGACATGGGCAGAGCTTGAGGGGTTGCAGGGATCACAATGGCTACCCTGCCCATGTTCCAGGGTAGTCATAAGAAATGGATAGGTACTGTATGCCAAATTATGAACAGTTTCTCCAAAATATTTTGAATTACCCTCTGAATATGTAAGTAAAGATCTTGTGGGGAGGTGCAGTGGCAGTAAACACACAGCACAGATGCCAGCTGCAGTAAATGGAACTTTTATTAAAGTCAGAGTTCAAACTTCACAAACTACCCAGTGGGAAGGCATCTGACCGGGAACTCACAGATTTAACAGGATCAAGTCTCAGATGTGCCGACAGCATCAGGCTTATGGTGCTGTATGTGGTCTTTACCCAAATGGGAGGATTCCAGGAAGGATGGCTTGTCCTTATCCTTTCCCTATTTGTCTGGAACCTTTCCCTATTGCTATTCACTGTCCCTGTCAGATGGGTGACCTGTTCCTGCACTACCAACTTGCAGAAATGCATGCCAAATTGGGGAGCCAGGGTTTTAAATAGACTCTGCCTGACCCAAGATGGCAGCCAGAGTCATATGGGGTGGCTGAATCCAACCAGATAGCTCCCCCAGTGACACAGGAAACCATAGAGGAGAATGTTCCTCTTAACTTCCTCTGAAATGCCATTGTGGTTTAGCACCACCTGCAGTGGAGAAAGTAGACTGCACTTGCCAAAAATCTGAAATAACTCTTTAGCCACTTGGAGTATCTTGGAGTATCTTGGAGCATGGTGGGAGTATCTTGGTGTGTGGCGGGGCAGCTGATGGTAGCGTGGGGCCCCAGGTCAACTTTTGCATCAGGGCCCACAATCTCAAGCTATGCCTCTGTGTGTTAATATAGTTAAATGACCAGTAAACATGTTATCGCTTTTGTAAAATAACAACCACAACCATTTTGCTTGAGGCTACAACCACAACCATTAAAATTATAGGTACGTTGCCCATTTTAGCCTAAATGAAGCCTTTCTAAACCTGCTTACAAGGCTTTCTGGTAGGAGGTAACCTAGTCTTTAGGATTGTTATATGTGTTTATGTAATATTGGTTCCTAAAACATTTAAATGTTATTACTTGCATTTAAAGAAAAAACTTTTTTATTGCTAAAGAGTAACTCAACAAGTTAAAGCAGTGTTTCTCAACCTTTTTTCAGTCAAAGCACCCTTGAACAATCTTGAGGCACCCTTTAAAATTATGGACAGTATCAAGACACCCCATTCTAAAATGTAAAAACTATTCTAATAGTTTTACCTAATTCAGCAACATCCCCACATGTGGGACACCCAGTGTTAGAGGGGATTTATTCCAAAGCGAATACACTTTTGTACATGTATACTGAATAGTATTCCAATACCAGGGATATGGGTTATGATGTATCTAAAAGTGTAATTCCCACCTTTTACTGGAGTGTACCTTTAAGAAAAAACAATACTAGGTTATTTGAGGTCTGTAGTCTAGCAACATATCTCCTTTGTGACTAAGGATTATAATGTTTTCAGAACATGCAAAACAAGTAGAGAAATCATGTCACAGAATGTTTCCAGGTAACATAAATGTACTTTTTTTTAAATAATCAGCAAGAGATACATATTAAATGCTACTAAATTCTACAGTGAAATATCTGTATATTTATCTCTGAAAACTGTCATCCTCCTATCTGGATGGTCACAGTCTACATCCCTATCCCCAGGGCCCTACACTTGAGAGATAAACAATGGTAACATGACACAGAGCAGCCTGTGACTCGGTAATGATATACCTGTGTACGTGTACATTTGAATAGGAAGGTGCTGCTGTTAAGGTAGACTGTGTGTTCTACCCACTCTGCAGAAATGGTCTCTATTTTATATATAACAGCAATTAAAAAGGGGAAATGCAGTATGCAAAACATAGAAAACATACCAGGAATATTTTTTTAAATATAATGTACTCTCTGCATAAATATGAGGCTGCACATTTAAGCTGATCTCTGGTCTTCCCTTGCACTGCAAGTGTTAAATACTCCTTTTGTGCCTAGTGTACCAGTGAAAAACACTTTTACTTACCTTATCCCTTCCTCCCCAGCAGCTGTGGTTTTCCTCTTCTCTTCAACGCTCTGGGTTGTGAGCGGGGACTCTGCTTTCTCACTTACAATGCAGGACCTCCGGTCCTGCATTGTACATGATGATGTTGGAGCTGAAACTGTTTGATGAGCGCCAAAGAGAAGAGGTTTCAGGGGACAGTTAGCATGGAATGAGGGGCATGCAGGACCAAGGGATAAGGAAATGATATTGCTTTTTATTGGTACCTTAGGCAAAAAATGAGCATTTAACCCTAGAAGTTGGGGGGGGGGGGGGCACTGCAAGGGTTGATTTTTATTTTCCACTTTAAAGTATAGTTAAAAGTTTTGTTAGATTTTGGTAGAGTGGTAAGATAGAACCACTGTGTCCCTGTTAGGGATATTTACTTCCTCTAATTGTCCTGATCACCTTAGTCTAAAACAAAGGAAAATAATCAGCAAGGGAGTGCAAATGCCTCACAAACACAATAATGAGTTGGGAACTCTGAATGGGGCAAAGGGATCTTGCTGCTCCCACTCCAGCCATGCCTAAGGCCTGAAATGCGTTGGTTGTTTTCACAGCTTTATACGTGCAATTCAAATAAGGAAGACCACTTTGGGATTTATCCTGGGTGCCCACTGTTCCTCCTGTGGATTAAGCACTGCAGGGCATTGGAAGCCTTACAGTCCAAGCTCCAGGCTGTAGCTGTAGATAGTGCTGTTTCACCTGTTTCCCGATCTTGCTGCTGAGGTCTCTTTCACATATTCTGTAATTATGAAGGCAAAAGGAATAACACTTTGCTTTTTTGGGTTTGCAAAACACAGCAATTGCTACAAAGCCTGGACAAATAATGGTTTATTTATAGAAAGCAATAAAACACACAAACAAGATTTATCTCAAAATAATATATTATGACCAGTGCCAGATTTCCATCAATGGAGCCTGTAGGCACACAACTTTTGATGTCATACATAATGCCCCTCTGCTAAGTTCTCCTCAATAATTTGCCAATAATTCAGTGTAGAAAAAAAGTCATGTGCCTACTGTGCCTAATGGTAAAGTTGACATTGTTGATGCCCAAATAATGTTGCTCTCAGTAACTTGCAGTTTGTTTCTTTCGTGCCTTAAATTGTGCTTGTCTTGGCCTTTAGGTATTAAAAAAGAAGCAAAGAGAATGTATCTTTATTGTTCATAGTAACTATTCAGATGTCAAAAACCAACTTCAAACATAGTAGATTTCTCAGTTTCTGTAAAATGGATACAGGCTTCCTTACCTTGATGAGTCATAAACAGATGACAGTTAGACCCAAGTTCAAACTATGGTTCTCTCCAACTTAGTTCTCCTTACATTACATCAGAAATTGCACTAGAGTGTGTTGGACACTGTGAGGCTGTGATTGACCAAAGGAGATGAAAATCTTCACTCAAAAAATTGTGTGAATACTCACTTCAATTATCCAAACAGTTAATTTACATAATTGCATTATTAAAGTGAATATATACACAATTTTTGAGGAAACATTCTCAGCTCCTTTAGTAAATCATCCTTTGTATGCCTATCTACTGTATACAGTTTATTATCCACATGTATATAAAATTCTCAAAAAGCCAGTGGCAGCGGAAAACTGAGCTCTCAGTTGATCTCCTGGCCTGTCAGGGTTATGCAAGAGCTGTACAATAGTCTCCCCACTGAGATCCAACAGATTACTCAATACTTGATAGGCATTCAAGACCTGCTCTGTTCTACCAATGTTGATTTTTATTTTTTTTTCTTGACCATAAACCTGTCACTAGCTTTGGCAAAAAAAAAGATATTAAAGCTGTAGTAGACTTTGCTTTGTCACTTTTACCTACAGATAAGCTTATAATAAAGCTTATTTGTAGGTAATGAATATGTCCTAAATGTGCACCATTTAAGTGATATTAACATGTTTCGTAGCCGGTAACATTACCGGTGCATGCACACTGCACTCTGAATTGAGGGCACACTGAATATGCTGTCAATCCAGTAGCACTGTGTTGCAACTGTGACTCCTATGAACATGCGCGTGTCACCATCGCAGTTTAGACATTCATAAAGCCAGAGCCCGTGAACCCGGAAGGAAGACCTGGTGAAGATAGAAGCAGTCACAGCAGTAACACTGGAGGGAACCATTTTACAGGTAAGTCTTTCTTTAGATTGTAAGCTCGAAAGAGCAGGGCCCTCGATCCCCTCATGTTTTGCATTGTATTGTATTGTTTTTGTTCTGTCCCCCATTGTAATGTACAGCGCTGAGAGAACTATTGGCGCTTTATAAATACTGTATAATAATAATAATAATAATAATGTGCTAACTAGCACATTATACCATTAACTTGCAGGGGGACCGGTAATTTTTTTTTTCATTTCACGACTTAACTACCGCTTTAAGGATGACTTACTATGAAGTTAACTAAGCTTGAAAATTAAAATTATAGTAAAAAATGCTTAAAGCGGAACTTCCCCCAAAGGGGAAAGTTCTGCTCTTCCTCCTCCCTCCTCCCTCCCCCCCTTTACCTTTTCGCACATATATATTTTTTTTGGGGGGGGGGGTACCTGATTTTGACAGGTACCCTCTCCCACTTTTGCTTGGATCATCTAAGTAATCCAAGTGGGAGTTCTCCTCCCCTCTGCCTGTCTGCATCCTTCTGGGACACATCACGGGTTCCAGAAGGCTACAGGACCATTCATTAAGCACGGCGCTGCTTGCGCATGCACAGTGAGCAGCCGACTATGAAACTACACAGAGTCACAGCCAGCTGCCCACACTTAAGATGCAGGCGCTGGAAACTGAAAACTGGTGAAGAAACCGGCTCGGGTGAACTCGGCTCTGGATTCTTGCGCAGGTGAATGTCTGTTTAGAGTTTTTGTAGCTGCTGAGTTTTAATTTTGGCAGAGTAGAATGAAGAACCGCTTTAAGTAGAAGTTGCTTTGACTTTAAACATGTCAAAATGGCTCTTCCTCCTCCTCCCTCCCCCCCTTTACCTTTTCGCACATATATATTTTTTTTGGGGGGGGGGTACCTGATTTTGACAAGTACCCTCTCCCACTTTTGCTTGGATCATCTAAGTAATCCAAGTGGGAGTTCTCCTCCCCTCTGCCTGTCTGCATCCTTCTGGGACACATCACGGGTTCCAGAAGGCTACAGGACCATTCATTAAGCACAGCACTGCCTGCGCATGCACAGTGAGCAGCCGACTATGAAACTACACAGAGTCACAGCCAGCTGCCCACACTTAAGATGCAGGCGCTGGGAACTGAAAACTGGTGAAGAAACCGGCTCGGGTGAACACAGCTCTGGATTCTTGCGCAGGTGAATGTCTGTTTAGTGTTTTTGTAGCTGCTGAGTTTTAATTTTGGCAGAGTAGAATGAAGAACCGCTTTAAGTAGAAGTTACTTTGACTTTAAAAATGTCAAAATGATCAGTAGATTCAGGAATATAGTTAGCTATGGTTCCAAACAAATTTGACTTGCTAAAACACTGAGATTATACTGTCCCCTACCTCCGTGCCTATTGGTTACTGAGGCTGTTCTTTCCACTAAAGAACCAATATGGATCCTTGGGGGTGAGAGAATGAGGCTAAGATTGACTTTTAAGAGAAAATTTAAAAAAAAGATATTTTATAAAATATTAGCTGTTAGTATCTTTAAACTTTCTGGTCATTTTGACATGAAGGTTTAACTGAAGGTAACTTCTTATCTAGTTTTTTGAATAGTACAGGTGTAACAGGTTACTTTAACAAAATGTTTTTGCTGCTTTATAACAACTCATTTTTATCCAATAATACAAGCATAAATTCACTGCATAACCTAATGAAATGAGTGTACTTTTTATGACACTAAAAATAAAATGAACCACTGAGTCATACATTGCTGTAGATTGTATGAGCCAATAATGAAAGCTATAATTTAAGCCATTCGATGCTACAGAATGGTTCTTTTGTTGCACATAAAGCCTTATTAATTTATCAAAAAAACTAAATCTATACAATCTGCCTGTCATGGAGGTGATGGAGGTGTATGCAAGGATCTACCTTAAGTAAGCTGTTCACTCGATCACATTACCAGTGGCGTGCAGCCAGCAACAGAGAGGCTTACTGAGAGATACTGTATATTAACAGAGATGTACTGCAAGCAACACGAGGCAACAGTCAGCAGAGCCCTGTAACAATTAAGTCATTTTCTTTTCAACAGAACAAAAGAAATGACCTGTGAACGGCATTCATGGTTTGATTCCTAAGTTCTGAACTTACAGAAGCAAGCATTGCCTGGAGTACTCATCAATATCGTCTCTTGCAATACTAACAGCTACAGTTATGAGTGAAAAAGATGTGTCAAGCCAGGATATCCCAGCTCTTCTTCGTGCCTTGGGGACATTGGCATTGGCGGCTGCTACAGCGTTGGTTATTAAATGGTTTATTTCACATGACACTAAGGAGGAAAAGACTGAATGTGATAAGGCAGACCTGAAAAACAACCGATGTTCAGCAGTTCAAAATGAACAGCCAGCTTGTGAAGACTACCCCATACGTGATGGACACCCACTAAAGGATACAAACCCATTGGAGATCAATGATGAGTATGAAAAAAAGTTTGATCTTTCACTGGAGGGTTGTCATAACTCTGGGAACTACAGAAGTCAAGCAGAAACAACTTGTATTTCTCAAAGTACCGCCTCTGAGCAAGAAAATGGTCAACAAATCAACTTCTATTGTGCTATTTCTCCTAAGAAAACAAATCAGATAACATCAGTTGCTTGCAAGTTAAACATGATGGCCACATCTCCAGCAAATAGTGCCTTAATTATCCAAACAGAGGATGGCTGCAATGCTTCAGTTCTCACTTCAACAACTAGGGGCAGTACATATATTGCTACTGAGGATCAAATGTTTTCTGGTTGTCTGACATACAAATGTGATAGTCTGCCCTTTGAAAGGTCACCAAGCATTCAAGAGCTTGCATGCAACTTTGGAACAAGTTCAAGCTATGGTGAGTTTAATGATGACTTGAATACAAGGTGCTCAGGAAGTCAACACAAGCTGAGTGGCCAGGATCTTCCTGTTGCTGAGTCATTTGTACAGCACAGTGCTGTAAGCTTAAGTGGTAGTCGAGATAATTTGATTATTAGACCAAATGAAGAGAATGTTGTTTTAAACTGTGATTCTGAAACAAATGTAATAAAACATACAACTCCAGAGGAACAGAAACACGATATAGACGATCTGGTTATTGATTACAATAATGAAGATAGTACATTGGTAACTAGTACAGGAGTCAGTGAGAAAAATGAAGTCGAAGTACTTTGCAATTCATTTGTTTCTAAAGCAGAGATGAGTACTAGAAATGATGCAGGCATTCTTAATTGTCATAGTGCCCCAGTAATATTTGACAATACTGCACAATTCACTGTAAATTCTGCAGTTGAAAATGACACCTTTTGTTGCACAGAAATGCTATCACATATACAAAATGCCCTGTCTGCAGATGAAAATGTAATATCAGTTGGTGACAACTGTAAAGATATTAAACAAAATGCAAAGTTGCACCATAGAATGGACTCTCAAGATACAACCATTTACCAATCAGATGAGGAAGAGAAACTTACTCTGAACGATTGTAATGTAATAAAAATACCAAATGAGGATCTGAAAGTTTCCATTCAAGATGCAGCACAGAACATTAGTGATGATGACAATGACACTGAAAATATGGTCCCTTTATTAGAAAATAGCTTACCCAATAAAGTAAATAATAACTTCCAACAATTTGGTACATCTATGGATGCTTACGCTGGTAGATTTGAAGCTCAGGAAAGTTTTCAAGGATCATTACACTATTGCTCAATAAATCCAAAAGAAGAAAGCATGACAGACAACACTCACTATCCGAACAATATAAAAGTCCTACCAATATCAGAAAAATGGAAAGCCAACACTCTTTATAATTATACACAAACTGTCTTGATGTATCCCTTGGATGTAGAGGTCTCTGATGCATCCTTTAATATTCAAGGAAAGCAAAGTGAACACGAGTTCTATGCAGAAGAAATGTCTGTTGTTGTAAAGAACATGGAGGTTTCTAAGAATTTATCAACAATTATTATATCTGAAAAACCCCATGAGGATGATGATGTTAAAAAGGAAAGTATTAGGTCACACTGCACAAGCAGCAATGCAGAAAATGCATTGACTACATTTGAGAATAAAATGAATGATTCTACATCACTTGGCACAGTCAGTTCAACGGTGGTCAATGAAGCTGAGTTTATTTCTGGTGGGAAATCAATAAATTGGCATACCGGTACATTTAAAGTCAAACATCAGGAAGGCAGTAATGTCATCACAAATGGATCTCTGGATATCAATCATGCGGTTACAGATGAAAATGAAAATAACACTTGTTTAAAAATGCAAGGGGAACATTGCAGTAAAGAAATGATGTCATTGCCATCTAAGCCTTGTTCTAGCCTGTTGAACACTGTGCTTCCTACTACAGATTATAGTATGGAAAATACAGATTTTTTCAAGGAAAATAATGTTCATTTACCCTTTTTTATGGGAACATCTAATACTGCACAAATAGGTCAACATAATCCAAATGAAGAAAATTATGTTTTCCAAGAAAGTGTTAGCACGGATAGGGATGAGCAACACTCTAGCATGGGTGACACCTTCAGTTCCTGCACAAAACATATTGCAAAGGACAAGCAAAATATCCCAATGTGTTGTGATTCTGATTTCGGTTCTATACATAATCAGAATATGTGTTTGACATTTCATAATGTTACCAATTTATATCCTGGTGATGATGTGACCCATTCCAGAGATGATGTAACCTATTCTAGAGAAAAAATTATGTCCACTATAGCAGAAAATCCAGAACTGATTTTACCTGAATACCAATCAAAATTTAAAATTGTAAAGAAAAGGCCATTAATGGCTAAGAGTTGTGACAACATCCTTTCTGGACATTCATATCAAGAACCCACTTTAAGAACCAAAGCCCAAAGTATGTTATGCTTGCTAACAGAGTATTACTCATCCAAAATGCCCTCAGAGAATGGACCAGTAGAAAAGGTAGCCAGAGGAAGTTTCATTCGCATCCCAAAAAGTCTCCAGAGTACTGGGGAGGCTATAAGGTTTCAGCTGACACTGGGGAATTGTCTAGAATTATTAAAATCAGCCAGAAAAAACAGAGTGCAGGAACTTCTTAAAGCAGTTTATACAGTAATTAGTGACAATTACCTCAATGTACTTAAAAACTCAGCTGTTTACGGTCAATTAACTGGCTTAGAAAGAGAAAAGATTCTTCAGCTACGAATGAGGGGGAAATCGTCACTTTGTGTTGTGGAAACGAGGAGCATATTTGGCTTGAATAAATATATCCCATGTCCAGTGGAAACAGCTGAGTGTACAGCTCAGCTTTACTCGCTAGATATTAAAACAAACAAGTGGAAACCTGTAACTAACATCCCAAAAGAGGCTTCTCTTAAGGGGTGTAGTATTTGCTCAATGCACAACTATTTGTTCATTGCAGGAGGACTCCAAGAGACCACTGAAGGTTTAAAATGCTCTAGTAAATTATTTTGTTACAATCCACTTACTGATATCTGGACCCAACTATCACCAATGAATGAGGGGAGGTCCCAGTTGAAGCTGATCCCATTGGATGGCTACCTTTATGCCATTGGAGGTGAGTGCTTGCATACAGTAGAGAAATATGACCCAAGATTAAACAAATGGACCTTTGTAGCACCTCTTCCCAAGGGAACTTTTGCTGTGGCTCACGAAGCTGCAGCTTGCGGAGGAGAAATTTATATCTCAGGGGGACATTTATTTTACCGGCTATTAAAGTACAGCCCTGTCCATGATCAGTGGGAAGAATGTCCTTTTAACGCCAGCAAGGGCCGTTCCTGTGACATGGTAGCAGTTGGCAACATCCTTTATCGATTTGACATGCATAAGGACTCCTTTGTTAATATTCTGAAATACAACACTATGGCCAAGATGTGGTCGGAATACACAGCAACCTTTCCAGGTAGCAAAATTCCCTTTAAATGTGTTTTAATGGAGGGTAACATATACTGCATTAATAGAGAGACCACTGCAAGGTTTTCATTGGAGTATGAAAAGGTTGTGTTTGAAGCAGGTGTTTTCAGTAAAGTTCCCACCAGAGGTACAGGTTCTCTCCACCCTACTATGCTTTGCCTACGTGGGTCAGTATCACAAACATCTGTATAAAGTAAGTTTTCAAAGGTTAAATGCTATGCCTGTGTAGAGTTTAAATGACTAATGCATTGTAAGACAAACTGCACATGTCCACCTTGTCTAGAACCTTGATCTAAACTAACCAAACCCCCACCACCATTTATCACAGCTGCAGTATAGCACCTGTACATCCTAAATTTGCAATTTTTCCCACAGCTGGATATAGCTGCAGAGGGCCTGATAGCTCCCATGGTTGGAGATGCTCGTGAAGTAGTGCCATCATCCCTTGTATAACCACATAAGAAAAACCCTCCTTTTTTATGGGATTCGTATTTTATTTTATTTAACACAAAATGTTAAAAATTTCCATAGACATACATAATATGGCAGTTATACATTACATCTCTGTTACAATTGATATACAAGCAAAAAAGCAGGGTTCAAACCAAACACAGGACACTTGATGCGTTTCAAGACAACAGCCAATCTCTTCCTCAGAAGTGCCTTAATATGACATGATACCTATGGTATGCATATATAAGTCTAATTACATTGCTGTATTCATCCATTTTGAATTCCATCCAAGAGTATACAAAAATCACTTACATAACCCAACACTGACACAGAGCTAAAAGAACCGCCACTGTTATAAAACTAGAAAGCATATATACAGCCACTTTGTCCCATATCCTCCCAGACTGGTGTGCAGGAGGGGAACAACACGCATGATTGGAGATGCTCAGTAGACAGCCCCGTAGAAGTCTCTGAGAACCTCCTGTGCTGATGAAGCAAGAAGCAAGGACGATATTCAGGCAAGAAAGTTGGGGGGGGGGGGGTTAGTTTAGATCAGGAGGCCTAGGTACAGTGAACAAGGACATTTTATCTAAAATGCACTTTTCCTTAAGGGGAGGAAACAAGTCACTTTATTATTTCTTTGTAACCTTACAAGAACAAGGTATATTGTAATGTTAATTATACAGTATATATGTACTATACCCTATTTAATTGTAATATTTTAATATATATTATTGTCAAAAAGATGTGTGGTCTTTATAAAATCACCTAAAATTTGGTCTCGGGGGACATACAGTATCATTGAATACAGCCCATAAACACTTGCAGCTAACCATATATATAGTTGGTATACAAGCCTATCAATGCTTTAATCCACGGATATCCAACCTGTGGCCCATAGGTTGCATGTGGCGTAAGATGACTGTGAATGTGGCCCAACACAAAATCATAAACATACTTAAAAATGCTGATTTTTTAAATTTTTTTGTAAAAATGTGTTTACACTTAGAGAACACATGCGACAAAAGACAAATTAGCCAGTGTCTCTTTACTGGACTTTTATAAGTTTTATTTTCCCAAAGAATATTATCCCACTCTTCACAATCACACCTTATTCATGCTATCAGTTTTCGGCATTACCTATATTTGTGAGCAACTATGTTCAAAGATGAAGCGCACAAGTGCAAAATTAGAACCAAAATATGCGATGAACACCTTGAGAGCTAATTGAGAATTGTTACTACATCCATCGAACCAGATATTGATGTATTAGTTTATCATAACCAGTGTCAAATATCACACTAGTTTTTTTCTGATACCGTTTTACTTTTATAATAGAGAATATTACACAAAATATTTAGTAATTTATTACTCAGATATATACATTATCTACATCAGTGAACGGTAACATATGATCTGCCTAACTTTTTCTGCTTATCAGCTATGCTGATTATTAGTGTATTTTATCTGTTGTCCAGGAAAGTCAAAAGGTTGGACACTCCTGCTTTAGCCTTTGCTGAAACGTCTAGGTGGAGCAAATGCCTAGGTGTCATTGGTCTTTTTGCAGGACTGCAAGGGCTGATTTATGACAACTCAAGAAAATTGTTGCCTACAGTGATTAATTTTATTAATATTTTTATTTTCCTTCAAAATAAAAAGGGAAGCCTAATCAAATCATTTGAGAAACAGGTTTGCTTTTTGACCAATTATTTGCATGCATTTGTAAATCATAAATGACTTCTTGAAAATTAGTTTCTACAATGGTATTTTTTTCACCTTTGACTGCAGTTCCTTTCTAAAGTGAAACCTGGAGCTAAATACTAAATACACAGTTGAAATACAGAAAGGTTTAATGTTTTACCTAGCAAAGAATTTGCAGTATGTAATTGACTTACATTCATTTTCCACACTGCACTGGTGACACAGCAGTTCAGATTCTTATGTGATCTTTCTCCCATCAGATTGTGATGGACATTTGCAGGTTGCATGAAATATGCCTAGCAAAAAATTCCCTACATTTTCCCATGCCAGAGGTGCCGCAGGTGTGGCATTCAACCACCCATAGAAGTGAATGGCTGTACTCCCCTTTACTCATGTGAATGCCAATGCTTCCTTGCGCTCACAAGGTATTTTTCTGAACACATTTTGCCTGCAAATGTTCATGTGGATATGGCCTTAGCATCATCACAGGTGTGCAGTGAACAGGGAGCTGACCTAGGAAGCAGAAATGCTAATCCAGAAACCAGCAAAGTGTCCAGCAGAGATGTGTGTCACAAGAACAGCTGATCAAAATGACAACTCCTCTGGCATATGAATCAGTATACATTTATGTATTTCAGTTGTTTACCCAGAGTCCCACTTTAAGTCAGACCTTCGCTTTGTCTATGCAGGGCAATGTTCTCTTTAGTGCCCCCTCCAGAGTAGCACATACCTTTCCTTCACTTCCCCGCTGCTCTATTCAGCTGCGGATCACTCAGAGGGTGCGATGGGTGACTGAAAGAAATGTGAATATGTACTAAAGGGGGGAAAGCCCAATCGAACTTTCAGTTTAAATCAGCTAAACACATTCCAGGTGCGTCAAAATTTAGTTTTTGGAAGTCTTAGAGTTTGTTTTCTTTAGAAAGCAACCACAGCCTGAACAAAAAAAACTGTACCTGCCAGCATGCTAAGGAGGACACTTATTCTCTATGTGGAAACAGTGGTCTCTCTACAGAGGTCCACCACACCCCTTACTCACGCTCACTGCTGAATGGAGAACCATAGCTTTGACACAACTGTAATCATGTTCCACACAGAATGCAGTCTTTCTCTACAACAGAGGTCTCCAAACTGTGGCCCCCAACAAGATTTTATCTGACCCTCAGCTAGGGTCAGTGGCATATCTTAAACATGAAATTATTGAGGATTCAGCAAAGGATGATTATGGTTACCTCTTCTCCCAATAGCATCTTGTGAACCAATGGGCTGCCCCAGCATTCACATGAGTAGGGAACTTCCTCCGTCCAAACATGTTCTGCCTCCCAGCTCCTGCCCTGCTGCTACAGCCATGCTGTAAATCTTATAGGGGTAAGGGGGACTCTGATGGGGACACTAATGTAAGGGGGGGTTTGATGGTGAACCCTGATGTAAGGGAGACTCTGATGTAAGTGGGTACTGTAATGGTGACTCTAATGTAAGGAGGGACTCTGATGGGGACCTTGACATAAGGGGGACTCTGATGGGGACCCTGATGTAATTGGGAAGGATGATGTAAGGAGCACTCTGATGGGGAAAGGCTTTTCTTTTAGTTCACCTGGATTGCATTTAGCCAACTGTAATAGCTAGAATTCTAATTGTTAAAATATTGTGCACTAGACCATATAATCTATTAATCAATATTGGAATTCAATAACAATGTGAACCTTTTCTCTTTAGTCATTAAAGCCAATTATTATATTTATTTTACATCTTATTCAATATTACCCTTCTGAGCAATTACAAAAGCTGAGTGAACACTTTGCTGTAAAATGTTGTGCTCTTTTCAGGGTTTGCTGTAAATAATCTTTGTTGTGATGCTAATTTATTTGTCATGGAAAATATTTTATAAAATGAATATTAAACATTATTGTAAAGTTATATGAGTGTTTTTGTATTTCTTTTACAGATGCGTTCTGCTTTTCCAGACCTAAGGGCAGAGCATCTGACTAACCATCAGACTAAAAGTAAATGTAGCAGTCATTTTAAGGAGGAACTGAAGGCAAAACTTTTTTTTCATTCTGGAGTAAGGAAGAGTTATTACTTCTGTCAGACTTTTTTACTTTCTGTGTTCCATTAGGTTGATTTACCTTAATTTCCTGTCTGAAAGCCAAAACAGGAAGTGAGAAGAGATCGCTCAAAAATGAAGGGAAACCCTGGTAGTCATTAGGGTCAAAAGAATTAGTTGTCCCCATTAGAAGATTTCTCCTCTATTCTTATTCTGGTGGCAACCAAAAATATGGGATTTTCCTTCACTTTTTGTGTTGGTCACCAGGACAAATAGAAAGACTGAAATTCACTAGCGGGGATGCAGACAGCAATAAAAACCTGGCAGGGGTTTCTATCTCTCTCTACTCTATATAAAAGAAAAAGAAAAGCTGTATTATTAAGAAAACCTTCATGTACCCCTCTTAAAGCTGAACGGTGGTATTCATAAAAAAATTAAATAAAATGTGAGCGTCATCCCTTGTGTCCACCCCATATATACAGGAAATAATGCTCATTTAGTCTAGGAATCTTTAACTGAATGAATATTAAAGCATATGTAAACTTCAACAATAAATTTCTCTTATTTGCTCCATTTTGGCCTGTTAAATATACAATTGAAGGCATATTACTATATATGTTTGACAAGTACAAAAAAAAGAAAAATAGTTCATCCACCCATAAGTGAGCTGATAGGTTCCTACAGTCTCTGCCTGTGGACTGTTATCAGTTAACATTGTTACCTAATATCTCAGTGGACTACAAAACACCTTCCCTCATTATGGAGGAGGGAGGGAGGTGTTATGGTGTCCTAAGACATTGTTAAGTAGTCCTTACATAGTTACAAAATTAGTCTGGCTGAAAAAAGACAAATGTCCATCCAGTTCAACCATTAAAAAAAAGCTATAATCCTATACCCACAGTTAATCCAGAGAAAGGCAGAAAAACCCAGCAAAGCATGATCCAATTTGCTCCTGCAGGGGAAAAAATTCCTTTCTGATCCACCGAGAGGCAATCGGATATTCCCTGGATCAACTTTACTTATAAATGTTAGTATCCAGTTATATTTTGTGTATCCAAGAAAGAATCCAGGCATTTTTTAAAGCAATTTACTGAGCTGGCCAGAACCAACTCTTGAGGGAGTTTATTCCACATTCTCACAGCTCACACTGTGAAGAAACCTTTCTGTGTTTGGAGATTAACTTTCTTTTCCTCCAGACATAAAGAGTGCCCCCTTGTCCTCTGTGATGACCTCAGGGTGAATAACTCTACACCGAGTTCACTGTATGAACCACTGATGTATTTATACATGTTGATCATATCCCCCTTTAATCTCCTCTTCTCAAGAGAGAATAAACTCAGTTCCTCTAATCTTTCCTCATAGCTGAGCTCCTCCATGCCTCTTATCAGTTTGGTTGCCCTTCTCTGTACTTTCTCCAGTTCCCTAATGTTCTTTTTGTGAATTGGTGCCCAAAACTAAACTGCATATTCCAGATGAGGTATTACTAATGATTTGTACCGGGGTAATATGATATCTCTCTCTCTCTGGAATCTATACCTCTTTTAATACAAGAGAGGATTTTGCTCACTTTAGAAATGGCAGAAAAAATGGATAAAAATAATTGTGAAAAAAATAATTTATTTTTTCACAATTATTTTTATCCATTTTTCTTTTTCTCTTTTTTGTTTCTCTTTTCATTTTACTTCACTTTCCTTTTTTCTTTTCTTCCTTTCTTGTTCTTTGAGATCACTACTTTTGATACAATGGTTTTATATGTCTTGTTACAATGTATTAGTAGGCGTACCCTCAGGAGTCAGGAGTGCTGATTAGGACAGGTGTTCTTTATTAACTAATACCTATATAAGACAGCACTTTTGTTGTTTTCTTCTTTGTTTTGTGTGTCTTGTGGATCAATAAATACACACTATATTCATCTATCCTCTGGTGTGCGGCTGACCCTTCTTCCTATTGCATCGTGTGTGGTGGCGAGCCAGAGCCTGCACCTGTTGTGAATTGTTCTGGATTGTTTGCCTAAGCGGTATACCTTTTGTACTTTGAAGAGGAAAGATCGGCACCGATCATCAGGGCACTGATCATCAGGGCACTGATCATCAGTGCCCAGCAGTGCCACCCACCAGTGCTGCCCACCTGTGCCCAGCAGTGCTTCCCACAAGTGCCCAGCAGTGCCACCTACCTGTGCCCAGCAGTGCCCAGCAGTGCCACCCACCTGTGCCCATCAGTGCCTAGTAGTGCCACCCACCTATGCCCAGCAGTGCCACCCAGCAGTGCCCCCCATCAGTGCCACCCATCAGTGCTGCCCAGCAGTGCCAACCATCAGTGCCACCAGTCAGTGCCCAGCAGTGCCATCAGTCAGTGCCGTCAGTCAGTGCCGCCCATCAGTGCTGCCCATCAGTACCGCCAATCAGTGCCCATCAGTGCCACCTATCATTGCCCATCATTGCTGCATATCAGTGCAGCAGCATCAGTGCCGCCTCATCAGTGCCGCCTATCAGTGCCCATCTGTGCTGCCTATCCGTGCCACCTCATCAGTGCCGTCTATCAGTACCTATCAGTGCTGCCTATCAGTGCCCATCAGTATCATTGCAGCCTCATCAACGCACATCAGTGAAGGAGAAAAATTACCTGTTTGCTAAATTTTATAATAGAAACAAAGAAAAACTTTTTTTTTTCAAATTTTTTGCTCTTTTTTTGTTTATATCGTAAAAAATAAAACACCCAGCAGCGATAAATCACCACCAAAAGAAAGCTCTATTTGTGTGAAAAAAATGATAAACATTTCATATGGGTACAGTGTTGCATGTCATTCAAAGTACAACAACGCTGAAAGCTGAAAATTGGCTTGGGCAGGAAGGGGGTGTAAGTGCCCAGTAGGTAAGTGGTTTAATAAGGTTTACACCAAAAGTCCAGTAACATCATTGAAGTAACAAAATGAGTTTTTACTGCCACCTAATGATCAATAAAGATAATTGCTAGTGACTATGAGTTCATTGATAGTTGTTATTGAAAATCTAGTACTTGCCTTTTTGCTAAGTAAAAGCACTGTGTTATTCCTGTTTTCAGACTATAAAAGCTTCAAAATTCGACCAGTTTCCACAAAATTTTGTGTGGAATTTGAGCATTTCTCTTTCTTTAAAGAAATCTTTATAGAATTAAAAAGCTGAAATTCCTTTTGAAATGGTAGTTGACAGGCTGTCAAGTATGCACATCACAGAGCATGCTCACTGCTGCATGTTTATTATGAGTTAGTGTCTCAAAGTAATTAAAATGTATATACAGTCAAAACTCTTTTTTTTTTTATTTAGCAGGAAAGGGTTAAAATCCCCCAAAGTTTTTTTTTCGTTGTTTGTGTACCATTGGTGAAATTTCCCTCCACTTCCTGTCTCAGAGACAAACAGCAAGTTAGAGAAAATCTCTCAAAGTAAGTGAATTTCCCCCTTAGACAGTTGTCCCCAGAACAAGTGTCCTTGTTGGAGGTTTCCTCTTTATGTAATTTGTGACAACCCTGACATGTTGGATTTCCCCTCACTTTGTTTCTCAAACAGTGGTTAGAAGTACAAATAGAAGGGTGAATTTCTCCAATACGGAGAAAGACAACAACTTGATAGAGGGTTTAACCCTTTTCCTGTCTATAAAAAAACAAAAAAGGGGTTTGCTTAGAGATAAACTTTAGGCCAATCCCAGCCAGGTACCTAACCTTTTCAGAAGTAGGATGGAAATGGCAGCATCAGAGATTTTTTTCTCAGAGAACAGATGCAGGAACTCCCCCCTCTAACTCACCCATTGTGTCTGTCCCTACTCACCTCCCAGTACCACCCCTTTTAGTCCCTCCCCGCAATAATGGATCCCCACAACAAAATACCACCCCAGCAACATTAGACCCCGTGCAGCAACAACAGATCTCCCAGCAGCCAGCATTATTAGATCCTCCAGCAGCCAGCAACAGAAGACCTCTCCCTCAACAGTAGATACCTCTCAACAAAAATTGACCCCCAGCAACATGAGTTCCTCCAGCAACAATATATCTATCCCAACACCAGCAACAATATACCCCCATGCAAAAAAGGATCCCCTACAGTGACAATAGATCTTGCATCCAGTATCAGTAGACCTTCCAGCACATCCCAGCACCCTTTGCCATTACATACATTCAGTGCTGGAGGTGCCATAACTTGTTCCCCCGTGTTCCCGCTGAAAACAATCCATGGGCAGCATACTTATTTCTCTATGTACAAGTTTCCTTTAACAACTGGCTGTAGCAACCATTTTCTTTATTTCTCTAAATAATACATTGAATAATATTGGTTGCTATAGGAAAGATACACACTTTCCCCTAGCTAGTTTCCATAAATGAATGTAATTTAATTAGTAGAGCCCTATTCTACATCTCTACTGAGGGCTCTTTCAATACTGTGGGTGTCTTTCTCTAAAGCTGGCTATAGATTCAAGAGATTTTCTAGCATTGGTATGTCATCCATATTCAACTTTTTGATTAGCTTTCAACCAGAAAAAGCTGTTGCTGAAAGGCTCACCATTTTGGAGAAAGTATTCTGCTAACCCCTAGGTGCACAACACGTGGATGACCACAAGAGGGGCCCCACTATAAATCTTAGGGCCCTGCTCAGAAACATTCTTGTGGTCCCAGAAAAGCATATAGAAACTCTTGGGACCACAGCAGAAAAAAAAGGTAGAAAGCCTGTAATTTACTGCACTGGAAATTCAAATACAGTACTTCAAACTGGCTTTTAAGTTACCTGCCCCCCTGCTTGAGCTAATGCCCAGTATCTTGCTTTTCTTTTTTTATATCCTTTACTTTTTTAGTTTTACATTGTATTCTTTGGTTACGGATACAGTATATGCGTGGTCTATGATATGTTTCTTGCATGACTAGTCTTAGGGAGATTACACTTTTCTGCTGTTTTCCTGCAGATCAATTCTCTCCACAAATAAATATGGAGCAATCAGAAACTGTATTTGTATGCACTCATACATTACAATGTAAAGTTAATGGTTTAACTGCGTTACTGTTTCCAGGAAACAAAATGAACGGTAAATATTGTGTGAGATCTATACGGAGCTAATATTTACTTTATCCTCATTCTTTGAAAATACCTTTCAAATGTCAAACCAGCTATATTACAAGGAGAGAGAAAACACATCATACAAAATTAAAAACTATACAACTTCTACAACAAATTCTACAACTTCAGTACAGTTAGCATTTGTTTATGAAAACGGTCAGTAAAAATATTTGTAGTATTGATTTAATTTTTAATTTAAAAAGATTTTTTTTTGCAATCAAAAATTAGTCCAGTTCATTCTCTATCTCAGACCACAGTGTAAACCAACCTACTAAAAGTTCTGAATGGGTATGCAGGTGAAACTCGAAAAATTAGAATATCGTGCAAAAGTTCATTTATTGCAGTAATGCAACTTAAAAGGTGAAACTAATATATGAGATAGACTCATTACATGCAAAGCAAGATAGTTCAAGCCGTGATTTGTCATAATTATGATGATTATGGCTTACAGCTCATAAAAACCCCAAATCCACAATCTCAGAAAATTAGAATATTGTGAAAAGGTGCAATATTCTAGGCTCAAAGTGTCCCACTCTAATCAGCTAATTAATCCATAACACCTGCAAAGGGTTCCTGAGCCTTTAAATGGTCTCTCAGTCTGGTTCAGTAAGAATCACCATCATGGGAAAGACTGCTGACCCGACAGTTGTGCAGAAAACCATCATTGACACCCTACATAAGGAGGGAAAGCCTCAAAAGGTAATTGCAAAAGAAGTTGGATGTTCCCAAAGTTCTGTATCAAAGCACATTAATAGAAAGTTATGTGGAAGGGAAAAGTGTGGAAGAAAAAGGTGCACAAGCAGCAGGGATGACCGCAGCCTGGAGAGGATTGTCAGGAAAAGGCCATTCAAAAGTGTGGGGAACTTTCACAAGGAGTGGACTGAGGCTGGAGCCAGTGCATCAAGAGCCACCACACACAGACGGATCCTGGACATGGGCTTCAAATGTCGTATTCCTCTTGTCAAGCTGCTCCTGAACAACAAACAACGTCAGAAGCGTCTTACCTGGACTAAAGAAAAACAGACCTGGTCTGTTGCTCAGTGGTCCAAAGTCCTCTTTTCTGCTAACAGAAACTTTTGCATCTCATTTGGAAACCAAGGACCCAGAGTATGGAGGAAGAATGGAGAGGCACACACTGCAAGATGCTTGAAGTCCAGTGTGAAGTTTCCACAGTCTGTGTTGATTTGGGGAGCCATGTCATCTGCTGGTGTTGGTCCACTGTGCTTCATTAAGTCCAGGGTCAACACAGCCGTCTACCACAAGATTTTGGAGCACTTCATGCTTCCTTCCGCAGACTAGCTTTATGGGGATGCTGACTTCATTTTCCAGCAGGACTTGGCACCTGCCCACACTGCCAAAAGCACCAAAACCTGGTTCAATGACCGTGGGATTACTGTACTTGATTGGCCAGCAAACTCGCCTGACCTGAACCCCATAGAGAATCTATGGGGCATTGCCAAGAGAAAGATGAGAGACACGAGACCGAACAATGCAGAAGAGCTGAAGGCCGCTATTGAAGCATCCTGGTCTTCCATAACACCTCAGCAGTGCCACAGGCTGATAGCTTCCATACCACGCCACAATGAGGCAGAAATTGCTGCAAAAGGGGCCCAAACCAAGTACTGAGTACATATGCATGCTTATACTTTTCAGAGGTCCGATATTGTTCTATGTACAATCCTTGTTTTATTGATTGCATGTAATATTCTAATTTTCTGAGATTGTGGATTTGGGGTTTTCATGAGCTGTAAACCATAATCATCACAATTATGACAAATCACGGCTTGAACTATCTTGCTTTGCATGTAATAAGTCTATCTCATATATTAGTTTCACCTTTTAAGTTGCATTACTGAAACAAATGAACTTTTTGCACGATATTCTAATTTTTCGAGTTTCACCTGTAGATCAAATGAAAGACTTTTGAAACATTTAATGGTTAAGAACATCAAATACAGACAATGCATTTCGAGGGGCAAAAGTCTCCCCTTTCTTCAGGGTTTGAGCAGTCAATGTTAATAAAATCACGAGAGAATGCACTAAGGAGCCGGTCTTAAAGGGGTAGTAATTTATACCTACAGGTAAGTCTATAATAAAGCTTACCTGTATTTACAGTAAATATCTCCTAAACACGCACCGTTTAGGAGATATTTACTTTTGTAGCAGCCGGTGATGTCACCAATGTATGCACACTGCGCTCTTAGCCGATTGCCCACCGCCCCATAGCAGATGTACTGCTATATGTGATTTTGCATTTCCAGGTAGGGAGTGCACGCACTGCTATTGGCTCCTGAGGATGTCAGTCACCGAGTCCCGGTCAGCAATTCCTGGCTGGGACTCGGTGATCGTCGATGAAGCTGAGAGGGGAGAGATCTGTATATAAACAACACAGGTCTCTCTCCTGTCAGCATGGACGTGTTGCTTTCTATCTCTCTGCATAGCAGAGAGATAGAAATCAGCAGGTCTCCTTAGTAAAACAGGACACAGTATACAGTTAAATCACTCCCTAACACACAGTTAAACCTTTGATCGCCCAAATGTTAACCCCTTCCTTCCCATTGTCATTAGTACACTGTCAGTGCTTTTTATTAGCACTGATCACTGTTAATGTCACTGGAGATGTCAGTGGCAATTAGTCAGTTCCCCATCAGTGTCAAATGCCCACCACAGTCCTGCTATAACTCGCTGTTTGCCGCCATTACTAGTATAAAATAAATAAATAAATAAAAATTCCAGTATATATACCGCCATTTCAAGACACTATAACTTACATGTAGACACTATAACTTTCACGTAAAACACTTACTAGGATTTTTTTTAGCAAAGACATTTAGCAGAATACATTTTGGCCTAAACTTGTGAAGAAATTTTATTTTTTTTATTGGAAATGTTTCATAGCAAAAAGTCAAAAATATTGTTTTTTTTTTTTTTAAATGTCAGTCTTTTTTTGTTTATGGCACAAAAAATAAAAAATGCAGAAGTGATCAAATACCACAGAAAGAAAGCTCTATTTGTGGGAAAAAATGAAATAAATTTCATTTATGTACAGCGTTGCATGACTGCACAATTGTCAGTTAAAGTAAAGCAGTGCCGTATTGCAAAAAATGGCCTGATCAGGAAGGGTGTAAATCTTCTGGAGGGCAAGTGGTTAATGGACGGCATGCAATCCATTGAGAGAGCTGTGTCGTGGCCATAACTCCCATGCACATGCGTGGGAGAGACGTCATTGCGGCTCACCCATTCAACCGGCCAGAGCCCGCAAACCCAAAGGAAAGACCAGGTGAAGATGGAAGCCCTGTTAAGGGTGACAGCGCACTGCTGGAGGGCTTCATTTTAAGGTGAGTCTTTCATAATGTGCTAGTATGCAATGCATACTAACACATTATGCCCTTAACTTGCAGGGTTTTTGCAATATACCACCGGTTTAGGCTCCATTCACTGTAGGGCAATCGCGGCAAAAATGCCCTGCGATTTCAGGTGCCATTTAAATGAATGGCACCTGAACACACGAGTGCGTTTTCACACTTTTACAGTGCGTTTTCAAATTGCAGGCAAAATCCCAGCGATTCCACCTGCCATTTGAAAAACCCTAGTGTGAATAGAGCCTTAATGAAGACTAATGTCTCCTGATGGCAACTGGTTCTTGACTGCAGAAACCCTGAAGAAGGGGGAGACTTTTCCCCTTAATCATGTTGACTGTATTTGATGCTCTTGACTATTAAATGTTTCAAAAAGTCCTTAGATTGATGAACTTTTGTACCAGGTGCTCCTCAGTACACATCCAAGAATTTACCATCTGGCAAACACTCCCATTGTCACTAACAGAGAGGTAGCAGCCTAGGACCAGGGCAGGGTCAGGCTGTCCACCTACTATATTTCAGTTTTGGATATGCTTCTTTAAAGGAAAAATCATCTTATTGTAGATCCATTGGAACCAACCTATACTTCAGGTCTATCACACACATCAACCAGAAAAAAAAAAATCCAAAATCTTGGGTTGTCACCAAAACAGTAACAGAGGAAATAATTTCCAATGGGAACACTAGTACTGATTACCCTAATGACAACCAGTCATTCCCTCACTTTGGAGGGATTACATCTCACTTCTTGTTTTGGCAGGGAGTGAATGGAAATCTCCCCAATGGGGCACAGATGGCAAAAAAAAAACCTGACAGGGGTTTATTTCCCAAATACCAAAAAAAAGTTTTGCCTATAGTTCTATCTTAGGTCTGAATTTGAATTGTTACCAAGACTGGTTCTCTTTAACAGGATTGTGTCAGAAAGAGAAATACCTTTGATCTACCCACTTTTTCTAAGCATGCGTCTCACCTTTTACCTTCTGGGACTATGCAGATTATCCTCCAGATTCACTATGAATACAGTGAAAACCTTAAGCAAGAATGCACCTTAATTGGCTGTAAGGAACCAATGGCTCCTGCACACCTGTAAGCAGCCACTGATCCTCTGTTTGTGTGATCAGCTCTCCAAACATCATATTTCTCCTTCTCTTGAGAGCGTCCACACCATCTGCTGACTTAAACAAGGAACTGCACTTGTGCACTAGATATGGAAAAGTTCGTTATTTCCTGCCAAATAGATTACATACTGTATATACTGCATATAAAATAGGTGCTAAAGGGACGTGGCCACATGTTTAACACTTAAAAGACCTCACGTTATATTAATATATGTAAGCTATTTGTATCTTTCCTCAAAGTATGTCTTTCAGCCCCATATGTACATGGTATGCTAAAAGCAAGTAATTATTTTGCATTTTACACAGTAGCGTAGGAACTGGCCAGAGAAGGATCTCTTTGAAACAGTTGGCCAGCTTGGATATATCCTGCAAAATATGCAGCCCAAGAATCCCTGCTGATAAGCAAACATTTGCTAGAAATACAGTATGTAAGGATATATAACAGAGGGTTCATTCAGAATCTTCAGTATTAAACATTATTATGTATTATCATTATTATTATTTTTATTAGTATTATTACAGGTACTTCTATAGCGCTGTCAATGTACACAGCACATTACATATATATTATACATTCACATCAGTCCCTGCCTTCAAGGAGCTTGTCATCTAAGGTCCCTAACTCACATTCATACATACACATACTAGGGCCAATTCAGACAGGAGCCAATTAACCTACCAGCAAGTCTTTGGATCACTTGCAATCATACCCCTTTAGCACCTCAGGTGTTTTATCTATATACATATATACTGTATATACTATGTATAGGTTATTTGGATGTAGTTTGTCCATTTCTATTGCATAGTGCAGGTCATCCACCAGACCTGTGTCTGTAGCTCTCTTATGTGAATGTGTGCTCCATATTGGAATTGTATGTCTCTTGAAGTATGCTATAAGGTATTTTGCACTGTAGAATAGGGACTGGCCAAAGAGGGATCACATTGACACAGTTGGCCAGCTTGATCAAGTATTCCAATATAAGCAAAATAAGAATACCTGTTTTTATGCAAATATTTGCTAGAAATTTGCAAGTGTATAGCAATGGTAGTTCAGTTTTAATTGCACTCCAGCATGCCTGTGATATTACCAAGCAGTACAAATTTAGTTTGGTGTATTGTATACCTCAACCTTCTGCCCAATACAATCTGCCTGAATGTTACCTGCTTTAGCTTCTTCCAGTTTATGGAATATGCTGTTTCCTGAAGGTTGCATACTCTGTAACAGCAGCTGTCAGTGGGTCAGAAATGAAGGTAACAATGAAGAGGTGTCACACAGCAAAATGTAAACTCCTTGATCAAAATGAGACATTGCTTAGACTGCGTCTAGAGCATGTCACTGGCGCTCCACACAGACACTGCAATGGACTGGTCACACTCATATTAATATTCATGAATATTTACTATATCTATCTAGATAAAGGCATTTTTATTCATGTATAAAAAGGTTAATATAGATTAGCAGACAAATGCATGACACTGTTATATCTTTATCAAGTCAAGCTATTTATTTACATTTAGTTTTCTGGATTTCTGTAATGGTATAAAGTGAACTGTGTAAACTTTAAATAAATTGAATGAACTTTAAATGCTTTTAAGTCAATTATAGTTTTGCTACATATAAATTATGCATTTTAGGTTTGAAGGAAAACAGAGCTATTGTCATTACAGCATTCTGACTCTGATGCCTGCTTGGCTTCCTCTAGCATCTCCTTCCAGTTTTTCTGCACCTCGTTCAGGCACTTCTGAAAAGCTTCATTGAGTCTCTTCACTTGTTCAGCCAGGCCAGGATTGCTGCGGGTAGTCACCATTTCATAAGTCATCCCTGTAGCTTCAGCTAATAGTAAGCACAAATACACATTATTGCAGTGCTATTTACATAAAGTACTTGTTTTTGGTAAATGCAATTTTACAATATGCTAACATAGAGTTCTGCTTTTATCAATGTAAAGGATAGGTTTCTGCCAGACTGTATTTTAACCACTTGCCCTACTGAGAATTTATCCCCCTTCCTGACCAGGGCATTTTTTACGTTACGGCTCTGCATTACTTTAACTGACAAATGTGCGGTCATGCAACACTGCACCCAAATTAAATTTATGTCCTTTTTTCTCACAAATTGAGCTTTCTTGTGGTGGTATTTGATCGCATGTGTGTTTTTTATTTTTTGCGCTATATAAAAAAAAAAATACTGACAATTTTTGAGAAAAAAAAAACTTCTATTTTTTACTTTTTGCTATGTTCAGTAAAAAAAATTCTAAAATCAAATTTCGTCATAAATTTAAGCCAAAATGTATTCTGCTACACGCCTTTGCTAAAAAAAAGTCCCAATACGTGTAAATTAATTGGTTTACCTGAAAGTTATAGTGTTTACAAATGGCGGTATATATACTAGATTTTTTTTTTTTGGTGGCAATCAGTGACTTATAGCGGGACTGTGGCGGGCATTCTGACACTGGGGGGAACTGACTTGGTGTCACTGACTTCCCCAGTGGCACCAATACAGTGATCAGTGCTAAAAAAAAAAGCTGGGAGTGTTTTACTAGGGGGCTGTGTGTGTGGGCTTCACTGTAAACACACTGCTCTGGATGGCTGTGCACAGCCATCCAGAGCAGTGTGTCCAAGCCGACAGGGAGGAGGACTGTTAGTAAACAAAGCAGCCCTCCACCCCATCAGAGATCTTCAGGAATCACCGGCCGGGACCTGTTGACTGACAGCCACGGCCGCAATTTGTCGACGTGTGGCTCGCACACGCTTCCTACCCGGAGATGCAAAATCACACATCTATATATATATATATATATATTTATATATGTATATAAATATATATATATATATATATATATATACACACACATACACACACACACACACACACACACACACACACACATGATTTTGCACACCCCTGCCGCCCTGTAGCAGTATATCTGCTATATGGCAGAGGGGCAGCAGTTAAGAAAATGTGTCAATAAGAAAGAATGCTTTAGTATGCAGGAATTCACTATTTTAGTAACATACCACCCTTTAAGTGCCTGGTCTGTGTCTAGAACACGATTCAAAAATTATCAACACAGTTTAGAAATATGCAATGTTGAGAGCTGGCAACTCTCATGCAGCATCTCCACAGTTTTTAACAGCAGTGCCAGAGATTTAAAGTCAGTTCACCTTGACCAAAAAACTACCTATGCAGGTAAGGGATGTATGCAGATGAAAACAAGCTGTGCAGCTTTGACCAAAATTGAATCATGCTCCTGCTTTAGGTATAGGCCATTTATATACCTCATGAAGCCTCATTGAAGAAACTTCTAAGACCTTGCTAGGAAGTTTCTAAGAGGGGCCCAGCTATTACTGTTCACCTTCACCATTACATAAGTCAGCTCTTTCTCTGATTCAGACCTCATCACATGCTCTCTTTCTCTCCCCTGATGCATTAGCTCTGAGCTCAGCAATTGGGAGCTCACTTCTGTAATGGTGAAGGTGAGCAGTAATAGCTGCGCCTCTCTTAGCAACACCCTGGGGGTTTACCAGTCCGGCTTCATGGGATACGTAAATGGCCTACACCTTTAGCAAGGGCATTGTTCAACTTTTGTCAGAGCTGCACAGTTTGTTTTTATCTACAGACACCCCTCATCTGCATAGACATTTTTTTTTTTTATAAAAGTAAACTAATAGTGTATGTCAGCTATTTTATTTGAAGGAATAGGACTTTCTTGGCACTGTTGAATAAACGATACACAAAAACTTTTCATATCAAAAGCAACTACTTTTATTTACAAAGAACATATTTATATTAAAATCCACATATAATCAGTCATATTTACAGTAGATTCCCATATGAACTGTAAAGCCGTACCCATGCGTTGGATGTTCAAAATATAGATTTAACAAAAACATTTTACTTGATGTATTAACAGATACTATGAGATAAGTACAGTAAAGACTCATTGGGAAGCCTTTTCACAGTTGATACATTTCAGCATGTTTCGTAGCAAAAATCTGCTTCTTCAGGAAAGATGGGAATCTTAGCTACAGGAAAAAACAAAAATAATGTAATACATATGTAATACATATAAATCTCCAAAAGCCCTGCCATTGGATAGGGATCTACAGAGCTTACCCAGGGTTAGATATAGGAGCAGTATACCCCAGGTCAAACTCCAAGGAGCCACACAGACAGATCAGACACTCAATAAAAATAAATGTGTCTTACCCCTTTGGCACAGGCTCTTAAGGCCCCATGTTGGATTTCTGTATCGTGTTTGGATTTCTATTCACCATAGAAGAAATTCAGCTGGAAGAGCTTTGCTTTATGTCCCACCTAAATGTGGCCCACATATACACATCGATACCAAATCCTTTTGGTAGGTCTCCTTGGATATATTGTGATCTTTACCCTAGGTTTCTAATGATCACAATTTACTGGATTTAAATGTTTTTGCAGCTTTTATTGAGTGTCTGATCTGTCTGTGAGTCTCCCATGCCCACTGGGGGTAGGATGTGGCTCCCTGGACTCTGGCCTGTGGTATATTGGTCCAATTTCCATTCCTTGGTAAGCTCTGTAGATCCCTACCCAATGGCATGGTTTATTGGAGATTTATATGTGCTATATATGTATTATATTGATTTTGTTTTTTTCTTGTAGATATTGTGTTCCCATCATTCCTGAAGAAGTAACTTTATGCTGTACAAATATATACCCCTGAGGAAGCCACGTGACCCAGTGATACCATACAGCAGAGAAGTGGAGGCTATTTGTATATCCTTACGAATGGTAATTTTGGATTTATATGTGCATAATATTAGGTGCAATTAAGCACCCACACAATGTGTGTGGCCAATTTTATGTTTTTAATAAAGCAGTGTGTTTAAAGGATAAAGCACTATTGTGTTTTACTCATTTTTTCTGACATATGTATGCTGAGTGGAGGAGGAAGGATTAAAGGGACCGGTCACTACTGGAGGACGATTCTGTATACAAGATACACCCACCATTGTATGTCCACTTCAAGGGACACATGCGTTTTTTTACCTAACTTTATGTGAGGTCAAAAACTCCAGGTGAGAGCACATCTGGTGTTTGTGGTGGTGGATTAAGTTTTAAGAAGTTTTTTTGAAGTCGAAGAAGCAACACTATTTAAGAGATTTTGCAATCAGAATTGTTCACTATATTTTTATATTTGTTTGCACTGACATGTGTTTTGGGGCATTTAAAGGAAGCGCACCAGATGCAAAGGTGCCATTATCCAAATTACAAGGCAGAGGGCGGTGTGTGCTACAGTTTCAAGGACAGGAAGATGGATTAATTCTTAAGTTTGGTGAGCAGTCAGTGAGCATTCTTTGGCAATATCTGGGCTATTATTAAATCGGTATGCAATGATAAAAGTATCTGATGAAAATAATAATACATTGCTCCTCAATTACAATCAATGATTACTTTCTGTGTTCAGTAATGGCAATCACGATCATCTTTCAAGCATGGAACGTGACCTACTCAGATTATGTATCTTACCTGCAGGGCTTTTTTTTCCCAGAAATAGGTACAGGAACTCCCCTCTTCTGAGTCACCCCTTGTCTCTGCCCCCTACCCACCTTCGAACACCATCCCTTGGTTCCACCCCTACCCACCTCTCAGTACCACCCAGTTTTGTAAATACAGAAACAAGCATAATTTTCTGGTGCTAAGTAATTTGTATTGAATTTGTTAGCCAGTTGGCGCCCGACCTATAGCAAGATGGCGGCTGGGCGAACAGCTCGTCCCTCCGGGTGGACACCATATGGGCCGCAGGGCCACGCTGTGAGGCGATCTGTCACCAGCCGTGTACCTCGGACACGGACGATGACAGATGTGTACCGGCCCCATTGCCATTACCATGAGACCTGCTGTAACCAATCACAGCAGGTCACATGACAGTTGTATACAATGGATGGCTTCCTTTCATGCCATCCATTGTATACAAGTGTGTCTAGCTGTGAATGGTCACAGTGATCACATGACATGCACAAGCTGGGCCAATCACAGCCCAGCTGTGTCATGTGAAAAGCCGTGGCCAACTCACAGTTAATCACAAAAAAAAACCCTGAATGAATCGTTTTCATTCAGGTAAATGTTTGCTTATAGCAAAGTAATTCTTCGAAATAAGCAAATTGTGCAAAAAAAAAAAAAAAAAATACTGATCACTTCCCCAAAGTAGTACAATGTTACTATGGTAACATTATACTACTTTGGTTATGGTGAAAAAAACATCTTAAAAAAAGAGAAAAATGTAATAAAAAAATTAAAAATAATAATTTAAAAAATTAAAAAAAAAGATCTTTTTTTTCGTACTGTCACCAGTCAGTGTTCCTGATCACCACCATGGCAGTTATATGATGATCCTGTACTGCACTAGTGACAGTATGTAAAACAAAAAAATTGTGAAAATATTTTTTTAATTTCTTCATTTTCCGAAAAATTACAAAAAAATTACTATTTCAAAATACTCGCCATGCCTGTTATGAAATATGTCGGACTGTCTACTTTGCAAAAAGGGGTCATTTCTGACATTCTTGGACCTCAATAAATGAGATTGGCTGTCAGTACTTCAGTATTGATCAATATTCAGTTATATCCCATAGTTTGTGAACTCTATAACTTTCCTACAGACTAAATAATAAATACTAATTTGGGTTATTTAAACCAAAGAAATGTAGTAGAATACATCTTGACCTAAATTTATGAAGAACAATTATTTATTTGCAAACTTTTATTACACAAAGAAAAACGTGTTTTGTTTTTCAAAATTTTGGTCTTTTTTTGTTAATTTAGCAAAAAATAAAAACCCCAGTGGTGATTAAATACCACCAAAAGAAAGTTCTAATTGTGTGAAGAAAATGATAACATTTTAGTTTGGGTACACTGTTGTATGACCGCGCAATTTTCATTCAAAGTGTGACAGTGCTGAAAGCTGAAAATTGGCCTGGGCAGGAAGGGGGTAAAAGTGCTCGGTATGGAAGTGGTTAATGATACCAAAAAAAGCAGTAAAATAGATCCCCTGCAGCAAAAACAATAGACGTTCCCCCCCACCCACAACAAAATACCACCCAGGCAACAGCAGATCCACCGTAGCATTAATAGACCCACATCAGCAACAATAGATCCACCAGCAGCCAGCATCAATAGACCTGTCCCTCAACAATTCGATTCCTCTCAGCAACAATCGACCCCCCATGAACATAAGACCCCTTCCCGCCAGCAACAATAGACCTCTACACAAAAATAGATCCCCTACAGCGACAATATATCCCACAACAGCCAGTATCAATAGACCCTCCAGCACACCCCAACACCCCTTGCCATTACATACATTCACTGCTGGAGGTGCTGGAACTGCGTTCCCCCACGTTCCTGCTGAAAAAACCCTGCTTACCTGATACCTTCTCGATTTGCTCTAACAATTGTTCCAGATCCTTGTTAAGATCTTGTAGTGTCTTTAACACATCTTCTGTGCTGTGCTTATCAGATTCTGGATCAGCCATCTAGTAGAAAGACATATTTAAATGTAATGCATTTGTGGGGAGGTGCAGCGTGGTGGGCAGCAGAAAACTCAAGCCTTGTATTGCAGAAAATGCCAACTACAAACAACTCCATTGGGAGAGTGCTGCTTAGGGTAACACTCTCAGTTCAGTTCTTGGTAGAGAGGCAGCTGGTAAAGATGCACCGACTACGTCTGTCTTCAGAGGGTGGAATGCGGCCTGGCCTGTCTAGTCTAAAAGGGGAGACTACAGCACAGGAGTGTGAGTCCCTAACCTGTCCCTACTCATCAGGAACCTTTCCCTGCTGCTATCACTCTCCCTGACAGGCGGGTGCTCTTTCCCTACTCTATCCACTTCGCAAAGTTCTCAGGTTCTGCTGACCCAAGATGACCGCCAGGGGTCACCAGCATGCAGCATAGCCGGAACACTACCTTCAGGGCTCAGCAAACCATAGCGACACCATGTTTCTCCTGACTTCCTTTCCAGGCTGCGGTGCAGCTCCAGTTCAGCGCCACCTGTAGTGGAGACAGCAGACTGCATGTGCTTACACATTTGATTCACTAAAGACTGAAATGAAGCTGTTCCATGGAGTCACGTTCCATGTATTACCATTTTGATTAAACATTTTCCCATACAAATAAAGTATATATACTGGATGTTGAAATGCGTTTTTTATATATTACAAAATGTAATATATAACACACACACACACACACACATATATATTTATTGAAATGTATTTTGAAATATGTTGAATATGGACAAAATTGTAATATTTCAAATGTATGTCAATATATCTGGGAAGAATATTTTAAAAATATATTTCAAATATATTTTACTTCTATATGGGGTCCTAGCTAGACCTTCCCCATTTCTTCCATGTTCCCTCAGTCAGTATTAGTGGTTCACAGAGGAAGGGCTTAGGAAAGTCACTTCAAAAGACAGGAAAAAATCCTCTGTACTGCAACTATCCAAGGTAAATGTGCGATGGATTCAGCTTATGTGTCTTATTGAAGAAATCAATTTGATGGAGCCAAGTCAACAGGTGACCTTACTGTCTGGACAGACTAGACTGGGTCTAAGACCTGGTTCACACCAGTGCATTTTTTGGTGTTTTTTGCAGAAGAGCACTACAGTCCATTTAGCATGGTTTCCTTTGGGACATGTTCACATCTATGCTTTTTTCAGCTGCTGTGTTTTGGGAAAGGGTCAGGGACTTTTTTTTAACACAAAATGGTGTGTTTTTGATTCAATAGACTTCAAAGGAGATGCTGTAGAAAAGCATGTATGTTTTTGACGTGTTTTTGATGCATTTTTGACTCTGCCCAACAGCAAACTGTCCATAAAAAAAGCATTAAAAACGCATGAAAAATGCACTACAAAAAGCACTGCATAAACAGATCAAAAGCAAACTGTGTTGGTGTGAACCAAGCTTTGTCAGTATGTCAATGCATAAAGTGACATTTGAAACAAGATTCACTGTGTTACTGGGTGCATTTACCAGGCAATACGCTAATTTCGTTGGACAGTAGAGTGGTAAGGCATAGCTACAGTGTTAAAGTGATTGTAAAGATTCCCTTTTTTTCATTAAAGGAGGAGTACAGCCAAAGCTCGTTTGGCTCTACTTCTCCTGTGAACCACAGGGATGCAGTTCGTTCTGCACTGCTGTGACCAATTTTCAGCATACAGTGGTTTAAAGTCACTCAGCTTGTCAAGGCTGGGGAAAATCCCAACCATATGGTTGGGATCCACCCAGGAGCCTGTACCCGCTGAGAACGTGAGCTAGCTGTTCTCGGCCCCCCACCCATATCCCAGCGCTCTAGTGAGTGCTGAGGGGGAAGAGCAGAGAGCCAGAGACTGACAGTCCTGGCTCTCTGCTCAGAGCAGCAGGGAGAAGGTGTTTGATTACTCAGTTCTTACCCTTAGAACCGGAGGGGGACAGATGCAGCATCAGATTGATGCTGCATCCACCTAGGTAAGTATAATTAATATTGAAAAAAAAAATCTCTTTTAAAATAACAAACATAGCATACTTACCTGCAATGGTTTTGCGCAGAGCCATTTTGATTTTCCTCTTCTTGGGTACCCCGTTGCCACTCCTGGCTCTCACACTCTTCCCACCGAGTGCCCCATAGGAAGCCACTTCCTATGGGGGCGCTCAATCCCAAGCCAAGCTATTTTCATCTATTCAGATATACAGCCTAGTTTGGCCCTGCCCTCTGCTCTCAGGTTTTGATTGATAGCAACAGAAGCCTGTGAAAGCTGTGAGAGGGGAGAAGAGCTGCTGTAGACATCCACAGCTCTGGACTAAGTTTGGGCTCAGTTAAGTATTTAGGGGCTGTGGGGGGAGCTGCACTTAAAAGTTTTTTCACCTTAATACAATCAGGTAAAAAAATATTTTATGTTTGTGAGTACTTTAAGGAAAAACAGGTCTCAGAAAATTAAACTACAACATAATTCAGTAACTGGCACAATAGAAACTTTTCTGGCTGATGATGTTAATAGAAGGTATCTCATAAAAAAACTTAATTAAAGCAAAGATTCACTTTAAATTGTATTTACACTTCTCTAGCTTAATTTTATAAAACCCAACTATGTTTGTTATATGTTCTTATTTTCACAGCATACATAGAACTGATTAAAACAATGTCTTACCTTTCTAGGTGTTTGTTTGGAGCAGAGCTATTCTGTATACGTTTAAATGAAAGGAAACTCAATCTGTCCCCACTGACTGAGTTTCCCTCATCAACGTACAAAGCAGAAGGCCAACTTGTACATCTTTAAGCCTTCGGTTAGGACAGAGTGTTGAAAATCTAGTTTGCAACTGATAAAAAGATATGCCAGCACAGTACACTCAGGATAATTATGGTAAACGTTAACTCCTTAACCTCCTCTGTACAGCAGAGGAAAACGTCAGTTTTTGAAAACAAGCCAGTTACATAGTTTGTAATTTTGAATAAAGACAACAATCCATCCAGTTCAACCTATGTGGGTGTGTGTGTGCTCATGTCAAAAATCATATCCCATATCCCTGTATATTGTGTTTACTAAGATGCACATCTAAGTGCCAGTTCACATATATGCTGATTGGATGTGGTTTGAACTGCACCCAATCCGCATGACATGTGAAATAACATTGCTTTCTATGGTACCTGTTCCTATATGTCCAGTGCACTGGCAGTGCGGATTGATTACAATTTCTGAACAATGCGGTCCAGTTCAAGTACAGATTACAGGCTACTGACGTCTATGGGAACCATTTCTGAGCAGCTCATGTGTGAAAGGATAAAATCCTGACCTGAACCTGTTCTGAACCTGATGTAAACCTGACCTGAACTGCTGAGCAACTACTGTGTCAATTAGCTGTGAAACCGGAGCTTCAATTTGCACCACACATGTGTGAATCAGCTGTAAGTGCTGGTTCGCATATATGCGGAAAGGATGCAGTTTGAACTGCATCCAATCCGCATGACGTGAAAAAACATTGCTTCCTATGATGCCTGTTCATATATGTCTGGTGCACTGGCTGTGCAGATTCAGTACGGTTTGAAACAGTCCTGTACGATTTCTGAGCAGTGCGGTCATGTTCAGGTGCAGATTACAGCCTATTGACGTCTATGGGAACCATTTCTGAGCAGCTCATATGTGAACAGGATAAAATCCTGACCTAAACCTGATGTAAACCTGACCTGAACTGCTGAACAACTACTGTGTCAATTAGCTGTGAAACCTGAGCTTCAATTTTCACCACACATGTGTGAATCAGCTCTAAGGCTGGCCATACACTATACAATTTTCTGTCCAATTTCTGCCCAATTTTCTTTAGATTTATCTTCAACTGTGTAGTGCAAGGGCCCGCCTAATTGGATACAATTGAATGTGTTGTTTAGGTTTGACCTCATATTATATGGTTTTTGGTAAATCTACAGCAATTTTCTAAAGAAAATTGTATAGTGTATGGCCAGCCTTTGTGCTGGTTCACATATATGTGGAAAGGATGCGGATTGAACTGCATCCAATCCGCATGACAAAAACATTGCTTCCTATGATGCCTGTTCACATATGTCTGGTGCACTGGCTGTGCAGATTCAGTACAGTTTCAAACAGTCCTGTACGATTTCTGAGCAGTGCGGTCAGGTTCAGGTGCGGATTACAGTCTATTGACGTCTATGGGAACCGTTTCTCATATGTGTGAACAGGATAATCCTGTCCTGAACCTGATGTAAACCTGACGTGAACCGGTGAACAACTACTGTATCAATCAGCTGTGAAACCTGAGACTGAACCCGCACGTGTGTAAATCAGCTCTAAGAGTTTTTTTAAACTATCAATACTATCCACTGACACCACTGATTGTGGAAGCGCGTTCCACATCCTTACCGCTCTGACAGTGAAAACCCCCTACGCAGTTTAAGTAAACCTCTTCTCCTGCAATTTCATTGAGTGGCCCTGTGTCTTTGAAACTGAAAAGTTTTTTCTTTATGCCAGAATCACCACTGAGGTATTTATATATCACTATCATATCTCCTCTCAAGCGTCCCTCCTCCAGAGAGAATACTTTTAATGTCTGTAGTCTTCCTCGTAACTGAGGTCCTCCAGTCCCCTTAATCATTTTTTTGTCCTTCTCTGGACTCTATCCAGGTCCAGCACATCTTTCCTAAGGATTGAAGACCAGAAGTGGACGGCACACTCCAGATGTGGCCGGACCAGAGTTTTATAAAGTGGCAGGATTATTGTTTTATCTCTTGACTAAATTCCCTTTTTTATGCATGCTAATATTCTGCTGGCTTTGCTTGCTGCAGCTTGGCATTGCATGCCATTGCTGAGTCTGTCATCTAGTGAGACCTTTTTCCATCCTGGATTCCCACAGGGGTTCTCCCCCTAGCATATAACTTGCATTCATATTTAACACTGATTTTGTGAGTGTTTCTTGTGATTGTTGTGAATGTAGTGAGGATAATAATACATTATGTGCGTTTATATCTTTTGTTGAGGGTAATAATTGGAGGATGGCGTATCAACCACGTACTATATGGAAGAATACTAAATAAGAAGGAGTAACACTACATCACTATAGGGATTATTTAAGATTTTATAGACGCTGTGAAAGATTTTTATTATGCAGCAGAATACATTTTGGCCTTAATTTATGAAGAAATTTGATTTTATTGGATATATTTTAAAACAAAGTAGATAATATAATTTTGTTTTTTTTCCAAATTTTCAGTATTTTTTCATTTATACAATAAAAAACAGTTGTGATTCAGTACCAACAAAATAAAGCTCATTTGTGTAAAAAAAAATATACATTTCATTTGGGTACAGTGTTGCATGACTACACAATTGCCAGTTAATAGTAAAAAATGCCCTGGTCATGAAGGGGGTCAAATATTCTGGAGGTCCAGTGGTTAATTAGCTCAACTTTTGTAATATAGGTACTGTTGGTATTTTATTTTGAATCTGGCGCATTCAGTGGTGGATTTTAGAACTGCCTGAATTTGGTGCACGAGTTGCTGTCAGAATCAAAAGTGTCGCAGATGCTTCATGAATTTGATGCAGTTCATTAACAAGAGGAACTAACTCCAGAAAAGTGGTACAGAAGTTTTATTGAATTCCCCCCATTATGTTTTCTGTACATATTTCTACTAGCAGTGTTTATATGGCCTTGTTTCAACTTGCTTTGCTCTTTGAATAGTCACCCAGGTTCATATCACTCTTCAGGGAGCATTTGACAAACTGTTTATCCTTTTAAATGCCTGCTACCATACCTCAGCTATGTGCGTTGTAGCGGACTGGTTGCAGCGTGGCCCCAATCACTTGAATAGGTAGTGCCCACCGAGCATGACTGTACAACCCCAGCCGCTGCCTTCCCAGCTAAAGGGAAAACAGTTGAGGGGTGGTAAAAACATGGCACAACCAGAGGATTTTATGGCCCTTCAACCACAAGCGTACAGTAAATGAGCCCTAAAACACAGACTCTGCTTTTGAAATCAAGCTAAATTTAGCAAGGAATATAGAAACATTCTAAAGTTAAAACAGAAACATTTTAACAGTTTCCCAAAACAATCACATTTTAGGCATGCTGTGAATGATAACTGTCACAGTTGCTTAGGCTGCCAATTGAACTGTCAAGCCATCAATAACTGGTGTCATAACTGATCACATGTGCAACACCATGGCTCCTGCAGATCAAACAAAGACTAAGATGACAGCTTTCTTGACTGTAAAGGAGAAAAGAGTTTACTTTAAGAGATGGGCATCATCATTACAACTGACATTATTTTCCATGTTCCTTCATCAGTCAGAAATCTGCGTCATAAGTACATACACTATATTGCCAAAAGTATTGGGACACCCCTCCAAATCATTGGATTCAGGTGTTCCAATCACCTCCACAGCCACAGGTGTATAAATCAATCACCTAGGCATGTGCACAACACAGCCATGCAAAGCAGTGTGTTTACAGTGAAGCACAAACACACAGCCCCTAGTAACATAGCACACAATTAAACCTTTGATCACCCCTCGTGTTAACCCCTTCCTGCCCAGTGCCATTAGTACAATGTCAGTGCTTTTTATTAGCACTGATCACTGTATTGGTGTCACTGGTGATGTCAGTTCCCCCCAGTGTCAGAATGCCCGCCGCAGTCCTGCAGTCCCGCTATAAGTCGCTGATCACCGCCATTACTAGTAAAAAAAAAATCCCAGTATATATACCGCCATTTGTAAACGCTATAACTTTCACATAAACCAATTCATTTACACATATTGGGATGTTGTTTAGCAAAGACATGGAGCAGAATACATTTTGGCCTAAATTTATGATGAAATTTTATTTTTTTTTACTGGCCATGTTTAATAGCATTTAAAAGTCAAAAATATAGTTTTTTTCTCAAAATTGTAGCTTTTTAATAGCGCAAAAAATAAAAAACACACAGGTAATCAAATTCCACCAAAAGAAAGCTCGATTCCTGGGAAAAAAAGGATGTAAATTTCATTTGGGTGCAGCATTGCATGACCGCGCAATTGTCAGTTAAAGTAACGCAGTGCCGTAACACGAAAAATGGCCTGGTCAGGAAGGGGGGTAAATCCTCCGGAGGGTGGATAACATGAATGGCTGAGCGCCTCTCTACCTGTGTATACAATCGTGTTATCGTATACATTCTTTTTTGTATACGCTCAAATGCTGTTGGGACAGCACCGCCGTGTACCCGAGTGCAGCAGCGCACAGACACTTCTGTTAGGGCTCCTTCACACTTGACTGTTTTACCAATGCTTGCCAAATGCCCCTATAGCAAGCGTTGGTCCGGCATTTGCGGAGCGTTTTATAACGCTCGGCAAACGCCGCATGCGCGGTTTAGCGGCGGTTGCTAGGCGTTTGCTTTGCTGAGCGTTAAAAACGCCCCACAAACGCCTATAATGAAGTTTAAATGGTGTTAGCGCTCCGCAGACGCCCCGCAACCGCATCGCAACCATACACCATAGACGAGAATAGGAGGCTTCAACGCATTCTGACTCGACCAGAGGCGTCCGTTTTGCCGCGGCGCAACGCTAACGCTCCGTTAGAACAGCACCATGTGCTGCAATGTGCAGAGGCGCCCGAGGTGTTTGGTAAGTGGTAAAAAATGGTCCCAAACGCCTCTCTGCCGCCTGCACACAACGCTAGTGTGAACGTAGCCTAAGTGATAGGCCATATGTTGCACTGGGACTGTCTGGGTGGAGGCAATACAGCTTACATATATACTGAATGGGCTCAGACGGCCTGTGTGCAAGAGCCCTGAACCATTGCCAGCCTTCAGCCTTCATCCCGGTTCCCCACCCCTCCCCCTCCAATTACATCTTCATGTCTGTCTGCATTTATGGGAAACGGGGGCAGATAGCATCTGCAGACAGGTACATTTCCTGTACACAACCAGCTAAAATGCTGACTACATACCACCGTGTGCATTTCTACTCTGTTAAAGTCAGCCAGCCGGTTTTCGTACAGGTAGGGCGAGGTTTCAAAATTCAAATGATGTATTGTGGATCTTAGAGATGAAATGTCCTTTATTTTCGGTGTACTAGTATATGATGAACCAATATCGCCTGTATTGTGTACTGTCTCCCATATCTGTGACGTTTACTCACTTTCTATGTTTTGTATTCTCTTCTATGACTGGAGTGTGGAGTCCTCCCTCTGGGTGTGATTCTCTGTCAGGACCCTGTTGTACCACCGTGAAGGGTCTACGGTGTGCTGCTACCTGCTGGCCAAAGATTCAGTTACCATGACAACTGCAGGAGGCCCGAATGCAGCCTAAGGGCTCGTTCACACTTGGCTGTTTTACCAACGCTTGCCAAAATCGAAGGTGTAGATCTGCAACCTCTGCGCCCCTGTCATGGTGAGCATGCAGCGCTGATCTCCGTCCCCCGGGAGCAGAGGTTGCAGATCTACACCTTCGATTTTGGGGTGCCTGGAGTCACGAGGGGGATCCCTGCCTATTATTTGGGGCGAGAGGGTCTCTGGATCTGGAGGTATTACTACACCCAAGGTTGATGTCTGTACTTGAGAGGGAGGATCCATATGTGTTCTGGAGCTGCATGCTTGGCTGGTCCTCTGGATAAGATTACACACAGGCGCATTTAAAATGTGCGGTCGGTGAGTGCGCATTTTTATCGTTTTCCAGTCACCTAATGAGGAAAAGGCCTGCACATATTTGATTTTATCGTAAATAAAGACTTGAATTATTTTATATCAAATTACATTACAGCGCTGCACTATATATATATACTAATAAATAGCACTGACACTGTTCTAATGACAATGGGAAGGAAGGGGTTAACATCTGGGGCTATCAAAGGGTTAACTGTGTGCCCTTTTAATAACTGCTGTGTGTCTGTGTGCATCACTGTAAGCCATACATAGCAGTGTGCAGGAGCTGACAGGGAAGAGAACTGTATTGTTTACATACACTTCTCTCCCTCCATCAGTAATGCTCCTCTATCACCGGGCGCCAGCGAGTAACCACCGACCGGGACCCGGTGAATGACAGCTGAGGCCACAAATAGCGGCATGGCTAGGGCACATGTGCCGCTCGCGCGAGCCCCTTACCCGGGCACTCTAAATCACGTATGTATACGTGATTTTGCACACCCCTGCTGCCCTGCAGCAGTAAATCTGCTATAGGGCGGAAGGGAAGCGGTTAAGAAACACATGGTAGCTGCAATATATATGCATTTTTATATATATTTGTACTTGTAGAGATAGAGCGCTCACAGGGATTTAAGAGAGTATAGTGTATAAGGAAGCTTTATTCCATCACCAACCGCAGAATAAAACGTTTCTGTACATTACATGCTCCTTTCAGGGCTCATTCTCACCATAACGTGGTGCTAGAAACCTGCTTTTCATTCTCATTTCTCACATCACAATAAAAACACACTGGGTGTGCAATCTGCTGCAGGTGTCAATATAATCATAATGATACAACAAACGCAAATCGTAAATGCAGTGCGGTTGTCTGCACACATTGCAGCATAGTGCAGTACTATATGATCCGGTGCAGTGTGTTTTTGAAAAGTAATGCATGCACTTCAATTTTACCCCATTTAAATGGATGGGCTGAAAGTTGCACTGCACTGAATCATGCAGGAACGTGAGCTGCATTCCTGTGCAGTTCAGGGGTGAACAGGCTCTAAATCCTTGTGAGTGCCCTATTTCTACAAGTACATGTAGCACCCTCCTAGGTAGGTGCTAGGATTTGTATCATTAGGATGAGTATAGCTGTGTTTCTCTGCTTAGCAGAGAGACTATTAGGAAAATCTAATTGGGCTCTCTGCTTAACCACTTCCAGTCTGGACACTTTTACCCCCTTCCTGTCCAGGCCAATTTTCAGCTTTCAGTGCTATCACACTTTGAATGACAATTGCGCAGTCATGCAACACTGTACCCATATGACTTTTTTAGCATTTTTTTGAGACAGATAAAACTTTATTTTGGTAGTATTTATTCACCACTGGGATTTTTTTTTTTTGCTATGTAAATTAAAAAGTCGAAACATTTTGAAAAAAAGTGTTTTTCTTATAAAATTTTGCAAATAAATAGTATTTCATCATAAATCTTGGCTAAAATTTATTCCGTTATATTTTTAGTAAAAAAGAAATAACCCAAATTGGTTTATAACCAAAAATTATAATTTTTAAAAAATATTTTTACATTTGTTTTTAATTTTTTTCTATTATTATTACTATTGTTTACATACTGTCACCCTAGCAGTACAGTGTCACCATGGTGACACTGTACTACTTGTGGGGGGTGATGAAGATTTTTTTTTTTTTTATTTACACTGATTGCTTTTACACCCATAAAGGATGTAAAAGCAATCATTTCTCCTTCTCTCTAGCTGCATTCTTGCAGCCATTCAGAACTACTCAGTGAGCTGTGATTGGTCACAGCTTGTCACATGGTACAAGGCTGTTGTGAATAGCCTTGTACCATGTGACCTCTGTGATCATTCACAGATTGCACTCGTAGTATACAATGATGTCACAAGTGACATCTTGCTTACTACTCTGCATGTGATCACTGATTGGCCAATCAGTGATCACATGAGCGGGACCTCGCACAGAGGTCCCATCTGACGATCTGTGTTCCACTGTTCTACCGGATCGCGGTGCTGTGCGCTCCCAGGGAGCGCGCGCAAGCAGGGTGCGGGGAGACCGTTTATAAACGGCCACCCGAACCTGCACTGCCACTATCCGGTTGTTTATATACAACGCAGGATGGGAGGTGGTTAACAGAGTGCTGTGATGGATTAGTCAGGTCTGCTCATGATGCTGTGGTGCTTCTGATTTTGTCTGAGTTCTGCCCACCTTCAGGAAGCTGTGAGAGCCTTCCACAACCTTGGAGGGGACTAGGCAAATGAGCAGCATAATTATGGATACAGCCCTGATGAACTGCAAGGAAGGGCAGTCCCATTGCATGCTGGGAGTGGTATTTATGGTCTGTGAGCACATGGGTTCAGAGTCTTTCCCAGGAAAGGATTGAACAAGCCAGGCTGGGGGCAGGCTTGCCTTGCCTGGCACTGGCTGCCATGCGGCCTCAGGTGGTTCGACTTAAGGACCTGAAGTTAGAAAGAGTGACCCTGGTTCTACAGTAAGCTGACTGAGGGGGGCTGTTTGCCAAAGATCTGTCTGGTATCACTGGAGAGAGAGTCATTTGAAAGATTGGAAGGAAGAAACCATTCTGTCCTTGGACTTTTGAGTACAGACACTGAGAGAAATTGGGGACTCTGTGTGCTTGCTGCTCCTCCGGTGATTGATATTCAGCATGGGTCTGAAAAGGAAAGGGAACAGTGGCTGGTGTTCTGAAGAGCTTGTCCAAGTGTTAGCTACTGCTAAAGGAACTTTGCTCGCTTCTAACCTACTTGTTACTACACCGTAAAGAGAAGTCTACTATCTGCTTCAGTCAGGACTTCAATACTGCTCAACTAAGAAATAAGTTCAGATGTCCTCAGTGTGAATAGTTCTAATTTTTGAGTATCCTACTAAATTCCCCATCTCTATCCCCAGTTCTTCAATAAACTCCAAAAACAAACATCCCCTACACTGGTCATTGAAGACAATGAGTGAAAGAGTGTGTGTACCTGGCTTTGGAGAATACACTGTGCCTGGCTGCGGGGCAAAGCAAGGGGAAACCTGGGCAAACATACAAGCAGGCCTCACAAGGGTAGCGCAACATACATATTGGATCTTTGACTAGTGAGCACCCAGGATATTTTGTCTTTTTGTGTGTGCGAAGATCACCAGTTTATTTGTGTGTATGTATATAGTATATATATATATATATACAGGCTTTTTTCTCAGAGAATAGATGCAGGAACTCTCTCTTTCCAAGTCACCCCTTGTCTCCGCCCCTACCCGCCTCTGAGCACTGTTCCTTGGTTCAGCCCCCTACCCGCCTCTGAGCACTGTTCCTTGGTTACACCCCCTACCCACCTCTCAGCACCACCCATTAGGGTATTCAGAAACCAGTATCATTTTGTGGTGCTAAATAATTTGTATGGAATTTGTTAATGATAACAAGAAAAGCAATAAAATAGATCCCTTGCAACCAGCAATAATAAACCCCCAGCATCAATAGACCCTCCAGCAGACAGATTGCAAAAGATAGTAGGACCAACCACAAAAAATTCTTCAAATATATTAATAGTAAAAAGGTCCGGTCCGAACATATAGGCCCTTTACAAAACAATCTACAGTGGGTGACTAGGGACAAAGAAGGTACATTTATTTAATACCTTCTTCAGCTCTGTGTATACAAAGGAGCATGAGGGAGTTCTTGTCCATAATGGGCATGGTATTGACACAGCTCTAGATGATCCACATTGGCTCACAGTTGATATGATCCAAAAATATTTAGACAGTATAAAGGTGAATAAAGCACCCGGACCGGATGGCATACACCCACGGGTCCTTAAAGAATTGAGCTCTGTCATTCAAAGCCATTGTTTCTAATTTTAGGGAATCTTTAATGACTGGCATAGTACCACTGGATTGGCGTAAGGCCATAGTGGTGCCAATATTGAAAAAGGGTCAAAATCTTTACCAAGGAGGAAAAGGAATTCAATCTTCAAACACAGAAAGGTTTCTTCACAGTGAGAGCTGTGAAAATGTGGAATAGACTCCCTCAAAAGTTGGTTCTGGCCAACTCAGTGGATTGCTTCAAAAAAGGCCTGGATTCTTTCTTAGATACACAGAATATAACTGGATACTAACATTTATAGTTAAAGTTGATCCAGGGAATATCCTGATGCCTCTCGGGGGATCAGGAAGCAATTTTTTTCCCAGCAGGAGCAAATTGGATCATGCTTTGCTGGGTTTTTTTGCCTTCCTCTGGATCAACTGTGGGTATAAGAATATAACTTTTTTTTTCTATGGTTGAACTGGATAGACTTTGGTCTTTTTTCAGCCAGACTAACTATGTAGCAGTCAGTTACAGTAGATCCCTCCCGTAACAGTAGATCCCCCCTAGCAACAATTTTCCTTCCAGCAACATAAGACCCACCTCAGCACCCCAGCACCCATTGCTATTACATACATTCAATGCTGCGTTCCCCCCTGTTCCCTCCGATGAAAGCAGTGTATATATATATATATATTCAATATATTGCATTATCATTTGCACTACCGTGAAGCTAAATTGGACCTTAAAGTAGTCATTTTGTACAGCCAGTCTTGCAATTCATTCAGCTCTGCACAACTGGGAAGATTACAGTTACTTCCAGTTTTACTATGTCCAGGATCAGCAGCAGTTCCCTGCTACCAGGACAGAGGAAAAGATCATTTTAGTTTTTTTTTTAGGTTGCCATCAAGGGATTGGACAGGAATTATTTTCACCTGCTGGAGCAAATCAGGTCAAACTTTATGGGATTTTTTTGCCTTCCTCTGCATCCGTTCTGGGTATAAGGTTCTGTAAATGGAGATTTTCTATTCTACTTTTTTTCTATTGTCTGAACTAGATGGTGTCTTTTTTTTACCTTGACAAACTATATAACGGTTTCCATTTTAAAAACTTTACCCCCAGATCCTGTCGCGTAGACATAACAGGAAGGGAGAGGAAATCCCCTTGACCGAAGTGAGGTACTTATTTCTCCTCTATTCCTACTCTAGGGTCAACTCAAGTTTTTCACTTCAGCCCCAGTGATAGTGGTCACCAGGACAAGTAGATGGGGGAATCAGGGGCGGGATAGGGGTGCAGACAGCAATAAAACCTGACAGAGACTGCGATACATAAGCCACATGGTACAAGAAAGGAAATGGTTAACTTGTTTTCTTTAATAGAGAGTGAATGGGCCAGATTTAGTTAAAGGAAATGCAAAAGAGAAGGAATAAAAGAACTGTGAAGATAATTGTTATACTAGTAATACAGGTTTATATTGCAGATGTATGCAAACCCAGAAATTGCAATCTCTAAACTGAATAGCTGAAACGCACGCTGATGCTCGAAGGTGATTTTCTGCCATATATCCCTGTAAGGTGCACTAAGGAATGTATGTGTTGAGTGATTCTAAAGGTTATTTTTTTTTTATTTTAAAATAACAAACATATCATACACACCTGCTCTGTGTAATGGTTTTGCACAGAGCATCGCTCCTCTCGGGTCCCCTGCCAGCGCACCTGGCTCCTCCCTCCTGCTGAGTGCTCCCATAGCAAGCAGCTTACTCTGAAGGGACTTGTGTGTGCTCTCTCCCCAGCCACCTCTGTGTGTCCATAGGGCTCACAGAGTGCGGTTCAACCCTGCCCCCCATTCCCTCCTCCCTGGCTGTGTTTGACAGCAGCGACAGCCAATGGCTTCTGCTGTTGTATCTGAGCCAATGAGATGTGAGAGAGCCTTGGCTTTTGTGCACATCGCTGGATCAGGCATAAAGGGAGTGCATGAAGGTAAAAAACCCTATGCCTTTACAACCAATTTAAATCAGCTGTAAGCCTAACATTTTTTTTCCTAAACTAAAGAAAGATGTCATACTTACCTGCTCTGTGCAATGGCTTTGCATATAGCGGTTTCAAACCTCCTCTTCTGGGGTCCCACACTGGCGTTCTCTTCACAGCCTTTCCTCTGAGTGCCCTCATAGAAAGTGGCACTTGTGCAGGCTCGATCCTGAGCTGGGCTGTACGTTTCTTAAGACATACACATTGTGGCTCAGCCATGCCCCTCTTTCCTTCCTTGCTGGATTTGATTGACAGCAGCAGGAGCCAAGAACATGAGACCAGGAAGCGGGGAGAAGAGCTGCTGCATATACACTATATTACGTCACAATTAATATTTAGAACAGCACTCCTCAACACCTTATTCTTTGACATAAATATTGGCAAAAGTATTGGGACACCCCTCCAAATCATTGGATTCAGGTGTTCCAATCACCTCCCTGGCCACAGGCGTATAAAATCAAGCACCTAGGCATGCAGACTGCTTCTACAAACATTTGTGATTAATTAGAACGGAGGCAGGCCTTCTAGTCCGACAGTGCCTGACCTCACAAATGCGCTTCTGGTAGAATAGTCAAACATTCCCATAGACACACTCCTAAACAGGGGCGGACTGACAACTTATGGGGCCCTCGGGCAATAGGGGATCATAGGGCCCCTGTGTCCTTGCCCAAACTCAAAAAAGCTTATGAAAAAGGTACCAGGGGCATCTCATGGGGCTCCCTACTGACCCCGGGCCTTCGGGCAGTGCCTGAGTTTCCAAATGGTCAGTCCGTCCCTGCTCCTAAACCTTGTAGACAGCCTTCCCAGAAGAGTTGAAGCTGTTATAGCTGCAAAGGAAACTCAATATTTAACTGTACAGACTAAGACTGGGATGCCATTAAAGTTCATGTGCGTGTAAAGGCAGGCAGCCCAATACTTTTGGCAATGTAGTGTGCATTATTGTTCTTAGACAGGATACATCCTGGCCATTGTGGGCCCGCTCATATGGGAATGCATCCCTATGCTTGCAGACATGACCCTTCATGCACGCTCATGTGAATTATACCTTAGTCTCATGAGATTAACCCTTTAGATATAACTGAATGGGAAAAATAAATTGAGAATCTCCTAAATGAGCAGGTGTGTGTTTATCGTCCACTGCCACTGAAGTCTATAGATGAGATTAATTGATAATAGTTGCTGTCAGGAGCGGACTGACAACTCATGGGGCCCCCAGGCAATAGGGGATCATGGGGCCCTGTATCCTTGCCCAAACTCAAAAAATCCTATGAAAAAGGTACCAGGGGCATCTCATGGGGCCCCCTACTGACTCAGGGCCCTCGGGCAGTGCCCAAGTTTCCAAATGGTCAGTCCACCCCTGGTTGCTGCTTTGCAACTAAATTGCAGTGTTGCACGACCATAGGAGATCAATTGCTCAGTGTGATACAAGCAAAAAGATCAATATCATGAAATTGTAATAATACAATCACACAACCTAAACTCACTGATGTAGCTCAGATGAGAGTTTGCATCAAACAGGTAATAAAGGGAAGTGCTAACAGGTGTTGGAGACTGAGCAGTTAGGCCTCATTCAAACAGGTAGTAAGAGGGCAATAAAAAATAGGGGTTGTTCTGCATTCTTACTGCTCCCACCTACTTACCTTACAAACAGACACAGCAACCATTTGGCCTGTTCAGATTGCCACACCCACATCGCTTCACAATTTTAACATGCATGTCCATATTCTGCTTGCCAACCATCAATAAGACCACACTACAACCATGTGCCATTGGGACTGAATAAAATCACAGACATTCAGGAGGTGGCGTTATCACCTTCTGAACACCTGCAAACTGCCACTCAGCCGCCCCTGAAAAGCAATCCACCAAGGCTGGTCCACCACCCATTTGAAAAAAGCCTTACCCTTTGTCATGCCTGATTTCCAGGAATGTACAGACCCCTCTCCTGTCCAGTTTGGGCACTCTGCATAACTTCCTAAAACCTTGTGCCTACCTCTTACAGCAGTGGTTCTCAACCTGTGGGTCGCGACCCCTTTGGGGGTAGAACGACCCTTTCACAGGGGTCCCCTAAGACCATCAGAAAACACATATTTCCAATGTGTAAAGAGCAGCTACTGTGTAGAAAGCAGCTGCTGTGTTGAAAGCAGCTACTCTGTTAAAAGCAGCTACTGTGTTGAAAGCAGCAGTATTGGAGGTAAAACGACACTCATGAATTAGAATTTCTGGGTAAATAATTTTATGGTTGGGGGTCACCACAACATGAGGAACTGTATTAAAGGGTCACGGCATCAGGAAGGTTGAGAACCACTGTTTTACAGTGTTTTGTGATTGTAAGCTTTATTCATAAATACATTGTAATATATCAATGTTTGTAACACTATTGTAAAATATGTAACAATATTGTTGGAATTGTTCTTGTTTAGTGCATATGTGTAAATCAATCAACCCGTTTGGTGAAAAGGGAAGCCAGTAGCTGGGCACCCCCAATGAGCATGGATCTATACACCCAACAAAAGTCATATTGCCTGTGTGACTGAAGAAGTGTACCTGTCCTCTTAAAAAGGTAGAGAGAGCAAAGGATTTTAAATTATATTTGGTGATCTCAGCCACTCCTACTTTTAAAGGAAACATATAAAGGTAGAGGTGCAGATTGTGGGGAAGTCATCCTGATCCTGGCTTCAAGAGTATGTAAATCCAGCATTTCAGATTCCTGATACGTGCCTGCTGTACCATGTACTTGTATGAAAATGTATCCTGTTCTCTTTGTATTGCTTCCTTTGTGTGAAATCGCTGGTGTTGCTGCCAGTCCCTCTGCTTTCCTATCAAAAGCTGACCGCACTAGGCATGAGAGCGCATCCCTCCCAGCATGGTCAGAACTCTAGCTGTGTTGGAACTCACCTTGCTCTCCTCTAATGAAGCTGTTGCTTCTACTTGTCCTCACAGCCGACCCCCCACACACACACACACAGCCAGTCATTGGGAAGTTCAGTGTCCTTCTGCTGCTGCTTCTACTTTCCCAGCTCTCCATTCTCAACTGCATAAGGAGCTTATAGGGTATGTGATCATTTATCATGTATTTTTAATTTTTTTATATGTATACACAAATCATGCAGTCACTTCCAGCGCTCAGAAACCCACCAAAGACAAGAAGTACAGTGTAGATAACATCTGTCAGGAATGCTCCACCAATACAGCCCTCCTCAGAGAAACCAGTAAGAACTACAAATAAACACACAGGAGAGCACAAATGCCTAGTGCATTACCTGCAATTTATTGTAAAAACAAAAGTGTAGCCAATGGGTACTCACAAAAGAAGAAAAGAAGGTATAAAATCATGATGCACAATCCAGTGCAGGAGTCACTTGACCAGACATGCGATACTGTAGTGCTGGTGTGTGACGCGTTTCGGGGGCACATCCCCTTCTTCAGAGATTAGCTCAGCTTATTGCTATACTTTTGTTTTGACTGTCATTCCTATTTTAAATTGAATGGGTTTGATTTACAAGGTGAGGGTTACATACACTTTCACTGCCTAGTGAGTAACTGATCTGGAACAAGCATGAAAATAATCTTTGCATACATATGCATGCGTTTACCTACAGGATCCTTTTTATACAATCATTCTTTTCTATCAGATAGGAATTCAATTCTCTGAGGCTTTAAGATGCATACATGGAACACAGATGACCTGTGCATGGCTTCTGATAATAATTCTATGTTCCATGATATCAAAGCCCTTCTCTGGCTTCTCCCCCCTCCAGTCTTCCTCCCAAATGAGTATTTTATATTATTCTTCCTTTTTTATCTGTCATTTCAAAAGTCTTCAGATCAGCCATGTCTTCGGATCAGGCTGGGCATCCTCTGAGATTCAGAAAACAGTGTAAACATGATGATACCTGTCTCTCTGCCATAGGATTGCAGACCCCACAAGCACCCCCTTAACCAAATAATAAGAAAACAATCTGACATAGAAAAGTTAATTAAAAGAAACAACAAAAGACAACCATCTTGGAAAATATTAAGCCTTGGTCCCTTATGGGGGTAAGCATATAAGTAAAGTCGTTAAACTCTTTAGGTATTACCCCCTTCATGACCAGGGCATTTTTTGCTATTCCGCACTGTGCTACTGGCAGGTGCGTGGTCATGCAGCATTGTACCCAAATTAAATATATATCTTTTTCACACAAATAGAGCTTTATTTTGGTGGTACTTAATCACAACTTGGTTTTTATTATATAAACGAAAAAAATACTGATAATGTTGAAAAAAAAAACAATATTTTCTACTTTCTGTTATAAATCGTATCTAATAAAATCATATTTCTTCATAAATTTAGGCCAAAATGTATTTTGCTACAAGTCTATGGTAAAAACCAAACTAGATTTTTGGGAAAACTATACTATTGGGGACATTAGTATAGTTCTGTTTGTGATCAAGATACTGACCTGTATAGACACTATACTAATAATGGCGGTGGTCGGTGACTCATAGCTTGACGGTGTTAGTGTGGAGGGATATCTGGTGCTGACTGATACTGGCTGAGAGGGACACTAACAGACACTGGTGATGCTAGTGATACTAATACAGTGATGAGTGATAACAGTGTACACTGTCACTGTACTAACGACACTGATTAGGTGACAGGGCAATCAAAGGGTTATGGGGAGGTCAATCAATTAACTAAATGTGCCTATCAAGTGTAAGCAAGTGTATGTGTGCTGCTTGTAATCACAAAGAATCTGGCTGGCTTCTCTCCCTGAATGAAAAGAGTTCAGGAAGGAAAAAGCCAGCCAGATCCTTTGTGTTCTGTTTACAAACACATAGAGGTCTGTGCTGTGATTGGCCACAGCCAATCAGCAGGTATACAGCTATAATCATTGGCTGTAACCTGCTGACAAGCTCATGCAGTGCCAACTGACAGCACAGGTCAGCAGACTGCCGAAACCCATCACTAAGTTGCGACATACAGGTACGTTGATGAGCCTGCAGCTGCTGCCCACCCAATGTACTGTGGGTGGGCAGCAAATGCTTAAACTTTATAACCATAAACAAACCAATAACTATTTTGAAATAAATATGAAATGCCAGAGATCAGTCACCGAGCCTGGAGCTGAGTGTAACAGTTCAGTAGCCCCTTGCCATCACTGCCTCCCAGCCCTTTAAAGGCTTCTAAGTGCCAGGGTACAGCCATTCCCGTCATGTGACCACTATGGTTGGCTGTCACAACAGTCACATGATCAGAAAGCTCCTGATCGCAAATCTAGCTGTACTGGATTATAATAGAACTCTAAGACTGTTTTGCAGAGTTTAGCAGACCTTCAATATGTACCTGAAAATGCTGTAAATGTGAATTTGTGTCAGGTTTATTCAGTCAGATGAGACATTATAGAATACATTCAGACAAACACTTGTATGTTTGGGACTGTGCTTAACACCTTGCTGCTACTGTCACATTTCAGTAGAGCTAGCTAAAGAATGGTAGGAGCTAGCTGGCGTCAACTGTACATTTTACGGGAATAACTTCCTGGAAGATTACCCCTGTTCATACGCAGATGTGTCCAACAAAGATGCTTCCTCTTCCAAGGTGTGTATTTGTTGTTACTGTGTTCACCCAGGTGTGCATAATATCCTGTATGTAATTGGAGTGTATGTCAGGGCTAGATTAAAAGAAAATATATATGCCGACCCTCTTGATAGGTACTGTCTCCTGATGGGAATTGATTCTGTATAACATTTTTTGACAGTGATGGGCTTTTAACAGCTTTGGCTGGATGTGCCATCCTCCCATTCCTTACTTTTTTTCCTAGTCCTTCTTTGTTGAGACAGTATTTCTTTACCTCTAGTTCTTTCTGCCTTTCTTTGCTTTTATATACCAACGCAATGGAACCATCACCGTTTAACTATTAGGCTGCTTATAAATATTTGCCCCTTCCTTTTTCTATTGTGTTAAGAGAACATCTTGAATTGATGAACCATGTTTGTAATTGGTACTCTATCCCTGAAGAAGGCACTGATTTTGAACAGGCTCTTCTCCAGATAGTTAGAGGCTACCAATTACACAAGCAACAGTCCATTTGCTCTGCCTCCATTAAACAGTACTCAAGGATATCTCTTTTTAAATGTTATTTGCTAGTATAACTTGTAACAGGAGAGGGGCTGGAGTGGTATGGGATACTCCAAAAATACAGACGTAACAGGACACGCTCAGCTTGATGAACAAAGACAGATTAGAAACAGAAATAGCTGCAGCTGACACCCCGTCACTAAATCTTGAGTTTGGGTCAGTACTCACAATATCTTAGTTGGCTGCACATCTCCCAGTTTCCACCAGGAATTCCTCAGTGAATTATCCAGACTGAATCCTCAGCTTCAGACAAAGTTAGGAATAGGCCCCCAGCTCTGCCACATCTGTGACCTCGATAACCATTAGCCAGTTCTATCAGGACTGTCTCAAAGGGGCAGCAGCCCCTGAGGCTGGTAACTTCTCCAGCAGGTACAGACCACAGTTGCTCCAGGTCTCAGACTAATTATGCCCCCCTACAGCCACCTAATGGGCACACCTCCCCAAGGATTGTCTGAGACAGCCTAAAATAATCATGTTCCTAACTGATTTTCCTAACCCTTCATGTTCTGGAATCCTTGAGAATGCACAGGGAAACAATCAACCCAGCAGCCTGTGAAACCCAGAACAGCCCAAGGAAATCAATAGCTGCTCCAATGAGAAGCCCAAAACTAAAATTTCCTAGAATCCTATACTAGGAGGGTGCTACACTAGCATGTATGCTGTCTAAGCCCTATATCAGACCTTTGTATGACTACCCTGTGCATTGTGCTTTTGTTAATATGCAAGGAAAGGGAAAGGAGAAACTCCCTATAAAAGGGGGTGGTGAGAGGAGTTAGGGGGCTCTTCGTAGTTCAGGAAACGTAATGACTGGATTTATATTTCTGCATTGCCATAACACAACACAGGTAACACACAACATGTGTGGTGGTTCCATTAATTTGAATGGTACAGGGTTGGTAAGCTGTAAAGTGAGAAGAGTCATGGCGCTCTTTGCTTTAATGCAAACTGAACCAAGTTGCTGAAAAAAAATCTTTTACTGGCAGTCAAATGAAAGAACACTGCATACTAAAGTATGTTGTATATTACACAGAACATAGACCATAGAGCATAGGTCCCCTGGTTGGAAGTGTGTTGATTCTGTGACTCATTGTTAGCTGACGTACAGCACTGTTAGGTAATGGAGAAGCCTACAGATGATGTTTGCTGATTAGAGCAGTGCTAAAAATAATTGTTACATAAGTCTTAAGCAGGTTATACACACGTGTTTTTTGTTCAACCAGCAGGTTGAACGTAAAATAAAACCTCACAGATCCCTGCATCTAGACAAACAATGTGGATGCAGGGATCTCATCCAATGCGCTATGTTAATCTGACAGCAGGGACTCCCCCTCCTGTCAGGGGCGGACTGACCATTTGGAATCTCGGGCACTGCCTGAGGGCCCGGAGTCAGTAGGGGGCCCCATGAGATGCCCCTGGTACCTTTTTTATAGGTTTTTTTGAGTTTGGGCAAGGACACAGGGGCCCCATGATCCCCTATTGCCTGGGGGCCCCATGAGTTGTCAGTCTGCCCCTGCCTCCTGTCAGAGTACACAAATCAGCACTACTGCCATTGGCTGATTGAATAGTAGTGTGTTTAGTCTTGACCTTACATTATATGGTTTTGGAAAATGTACAAGAAAATTGTACAATGTATGGCCAGCCTTACTGAACCTGTTACTAAAGCGTTACTGAGCCTGTTACTGCCAGAGATACTGCACCTATGTAAAGCAATACTGCTCGTGCTAATCCTGTTGTCTGCAAGTGATAGTGATTTGCATCCAACTAAATACAATACTGAGAAAAAGAATCTAACACAATGTGGATAATGAAGCACCATTTTTTGGCACAAGAGCAGGTCCAGATTCGTTGAAAGGAGCTTCCGTAAACCCCAACAAACATTTAAAGCTCATTGTATCCTGAATTCAATCCATTTTTCTAAAAAGCTGGAATTTCACCAAAATCTGCTAAATTTCACTGTAATTTCAGGGAAATCAAAACTCTGAATTCTACTCATTCCTAGTTGTTAGTAAAGAGGGAATGCTACAGAGTCCTTAATTTAATTTTCAATTGAGATTTCCAAATGTTTGGATACTTCTAAACGAGTTTTTCTTCTGTATTTTTAATGATAAATACAAAGAGTCAGGGCAACTAACATTTTCTAACTCTTGCACTTTTCTTTTTTTTTTAAACTACATAAACAGCTTTCAAAGAAAACACAATTGGTGAAAAAGAATGTATTTACATTTCTTAATCCCTTATATGCTTTTATAGAAGACTATATTCATAAATACGTTTATGCTACTCTTAGAGTCCTCTGTTGTTTATGGGCATTTTAGCCTCAGGAGGCATATGCTATGAGCAAACAACTGCCCTCTTTTTTCTTTAGACATGTGTGCATGTATCGTAATATGTTGTTTTGGAACTATTGGATGTGTTTATGTGTATTTGTCTGTGTATTATATGTGCATTTATGCAAAATGTTGTCTGTTTTATGAACTATATTTGGTCCAAAATCAAGTTCCTCTGATTTTGTTAGGTACCTGTAAGCAGGTTGAAATTAGTTAGATAGGTGCTGCCCCAGACAGGAGGGTAGGGGTTAATCACTTTCCTGGTTCCTTGGCTTTTTGGAAGAATTTTTGGGTCAGACCTAATGCATCTGTGCATATAAAAGGGGACAGTGGGCCAAATTCAGGGTTTTCTTGGCTGGGTCTGTATCTTCCCTTGTTCCTGGCTCCCTGGTGAATATGAGGAGGTCACATTCTACTTCCAAGATGTAAAGTCATCAGAACTTGGGGTTCTCACCGAAAACACCAGCTGCTGGAGAATTCCTCTGATGGATTCTGTAATTATATGGACTCTACCTTTGCTGGTACGCCAGTGCAGCACCTAGCCTGGTTAGGATTAGTAAATAGAGACTTAGGAAGAGACTGTGTCATTTGGACTGTTCTGTCTGTGCTTTGGACTTTTTGTATTGTACATACTTTTATTCAGTAAAGTATTGAAACGTTGCCTTCTGCCTGGTTTGAAGTCCTTAAAAGGAGTGCATTGCAAGTAACCGGCACTATTACACACTTAGTCTACAGCTTGGGTCACTTTCACATGGGTTATGAACAGTTAACATTTTAAGAGTCACCTTAATGCAAGTTACACATGTGATTGCCACAAGCAGCAGAAGGTACAGTCAGCAAGCTGCCTGTCATGAATGTGTACCTTTTATAAGTGGAGTTGCCTCTAGCTGCAAGGAAGATGTTGTTGGCACATTCCATCTCCCCTAGTGACTGGAACAGGACTACTTTGCAGAGGTCCCTATCCTGTACAGAGGAACAAAAGATGGAGAGTTAAAGTCAAATGTGTCTTGGGGCCCACTCTATGTACATGGCGGGGTTCAATACTGCTTACTGGACCAGCAGTGGGAAACACTGGACAGGTGGCTGTGGTCCATGCTCGACAGGTCCCACCAAATTGCAAGCTACAGTGGAAGGATGTACTGTACATTTCCATGGGGACCTGAGAGTTAACTGGAGAACAGTTGCAGTGCAAGTGTACATGGTGCACATTTGTCTCTAAGATTAGAGACCCGCCTTAAGGTCAAGTACCCTGATGGCAACCTCAGTCTTGTCCCAGGGCATTGATGAAAACAGCACAGACTAAAAGTATCTCATGTGTGTGAAGTAGAAGAACCCTATACAAGGTGCCTAGTGTAGCTGAGAAGAACCCACTCCAGGATAGGCCTCTCATGTTTCCCAGACCTGGCACCCAACCAGTTAATTTGAAAAGTTGGAGGACGTGGCAAACAACCACCGTTCTACTCCGGCCATACACCCTCTCCCACCAGTGGAAGTTCTCTGCAGAAGTTTGTAGCTGCTGACTTAATTTTTTTGAAGATGACTGAAGATCCTCTTTAAAGGGGAAAAATTCAGCATAAGAATTTTTCAAAGTATGTATGCATTAACAAGCACAACACCGCATGACACGTGTTTTGCTTATCTAACACTAATTGCAATGAACCTTCTTAAAGTAAATCTGTCTCCCACTTCTGCTCCTTTGTTATCACTCTTTCACACATTTCCCTGAAGGCAACTAAAAGCGAATGTACCAACATACACTGCACAGGCATTGTCCACCATAGTTACCGTAAATAAGTCGATCCACAGCAGAGATGTGCAGTTGATGCTGGAGTAAATCCATGTATATAGGAATTGACTGATGCAATCTAGAGGAGATTGGAAGCAGTAAGATACAAAGTGGTTGAAAAAAAAGGAAAGCAGTGTTTTATTAAAAAACTAGCAATTGTATATTTTTTATTCATTTCAGGTACTTATATTGTGCCATCAATTTTACATAGTGCTTTACATATATATATATATATATATATATATATATATATATTGTACATTCACATCAGTCCCTAACCCTCAAGGGGCATACAATCTAAGGTCACTAACTTACATTCATACATACACATAATATGGTCAATTTAGACAGGATCAAATTAACCTACCAGCATGTCTTTGAAGTGTGGGAGGAAACTGGAGTTTTCAGAGGAAACCCACGCAGGCACAGGGAGAACATGCAAACTCCAGGCAGGTGGTGCCATGGCTGGGATTTGAAACAACGACCCTAGTACTGCCAGGTGGAAGTGCTAACCATTTAGCCACTGTGGTGCTCACTGTATATGATACAGTACAAGCTATAACAAACTGTCATCCAATTAATTCTACATATATTTTAAATTCCATAATTGCACAACATTGTTATCTGTCCTCAGATTTAAAATTACAATAAACTGTAGCATGTAGATGTGAACTTGCCACCTATTAGTGAGGAATGAATTTCATGCAGTAAAATGCATTTTTTTAACTACAGGAAAACAGTGTGAAGCAGCCCAAACTCACATATGTTTATAATAATAAAGATGATAATGTTAAAGAGCAGTTGCAGAATTGCAGGCAAATATTAAGCTTCAAACTCAAGAAAGCATGGTAAAATGATAAAGAAAACATTTACATAAAAAAGTACTCATGTAGCGTTGCAGAAAACTGCATGCTGAAAAATGTCTACTTATGTAAATTGGTTGCCATAGCAGCCTTTGTGGATACAAGGGTCAAAAATAAATAGACACAGGATAGTGGTAAAAGTCTGCTTTATAAATAAAAAATTAGAATTTGCACTTACATAGAAGCTACTTGATTAGTTCATATAACCAACAATAATAACTCATCCTGACAAAGGCCAGGACCCGACAGCAGCTGTAGATGATCCTCTCACTGGAAGCCAGCTATAGAAGAGGAGACCATCAGAATGAAAGTGCTGGGGTAGACATGCAGGAAGTCATGGCAGAGAAATTGTAGAAGTATTCTAACCTGGAACTAGAGGGGACCAAATTTGTATGTGGGGTGATATGGTACTTCCACATCACACCAGTCAACAGCAGACTAGGCATATACAAAATTCTTACAATGAATTGGGATCATGGGAAAGACAATGGAAGAATAGCGATCCACAAATGTCGTGTTGGCTGCCATTTCAGCTTGAGGTCACTTAATAGACCAGAAATAATCTGAACATGGTGGGGAAAAGGGAGGATACTTAATAAGGCCATCAGGGGCAGACTGACAAGTCATGGGGCCCCCGGGCAATAGGGGATCATGGGGCCCCTGTGTCCTTGCCCAAACTCAAAAAGCTTATGAAAAAGGTACCAGGGGCATCTCATGGTCCCCCTACTGACCCCGGGCCCTCGGGCAGTGCCCGAGTTTCCAAATGGTCAGTCCGCCCCTGAGGGCCATACACTAGTAGAATTTCATGTGAAAATATTTGTTTTAAGAATGTTTTTTTATTTTATAATTATTAGTGTGGTCAAATCAATATTCCTCTTTGACAGCAGTGTTAAGAAAATTCAAAGGAGCAGGATGGAAAGTTTTTCATGAACAAACAAATTTCTAATAGTGTATACAGTTTTCAACTGGTAAAGTCTATTGGTTTCAAAATCAAATGTTAAAAGCAAACCAAATTTTGAAACACTTTAAAATACATTTACTGTACACGTATCAAGTAAGTACTGAGAATTTCTGTATGAACTTTTTTATGAATGTTCACATAAATGTTGGCTTGAATATCTACTACTGTATTGCCAGTTTTATAAATAGAAAAGCTGATCTCAACAAAAAGTTTGAACATGCCTTGGGACATTCAGAACACGAAGTTCAAAAGAAGTAAGCAACTAATCATAAACTCTTCACAGTAGAGATACTTATCTCCCTCTCAGCAGATAAGCCATATTTCTGAATGTACATTTATTCTATAATGCTGCTGTGGGTATATGTTGATTGTTATATCTGAAAAGTCAGTAAAACATTACATATATCTTCTATGCTCCACAACAAAATGGAAAACCCTGTGTTTGCCCATGGATAAGATTTGGAATTTGTGTGGGAAGTGAAAAAAGGCAAGGCAACTCTGACCTCTCGGTTTAATTTAGACAAAGACATCTTGTTTTACCCCCAGTTATGTCACATCTTGTACCTAAATGCAAAATCAGCTTGCATTGGCCCACTCCCATCTGTATAATTGCTCTTTAAGAGTTGTAGGGAAAAAAAATATTATTTGGACCTCTTTCAAAAAGGGTTGAAGGCTCTACCATCTTCTCCATGGTGGACTACTTATTCAGAGGCAATTTACAGGCGTTTGCGAGGTTATACTGCCACCTCCTTAATGCCTGTTTTTTGTGTTTTTTTTTTTTGTTTCATGTCAATCCCATGAGGGATTTTACATTGATATACCACACCTGTGTGCATAGCGCCAAACACATATTGACTTTAGTGGGAGATTTTGGCAAGTGGCAGCACTTGCCAAACTCAACATGAGTTAAAATTTCTGAGCGATGAAGCAAAGCATTGCATCTTCAGCAATGTACACAGACCTCTGTGGCCATGTTGCATTATAGGTGGGTGACTAAAGGGCAGTTAGATTGCAGATCAGCTGCCTAAGTTTACCATCATCTGGCCATCTATGTACCTTAAATTGGCATTGGATGGATCAAAATTAGGTTCGGTAGGAACCGGATGCATTTCGTTCAGTGTGTGGCCACCCCTGGTCAACAGAGGCTGATTGAGGAACATGCTGGAAAACTTTAGTCAATCATATTCTACAGCAAATTGGCAGCAGCTGATCAGTGTATTTTGATAGGGGCAAGTCCACACCTTGCTTGTGTGGATGGAGGAATCTGTTTTTTTTTGTTTTGTTTTATTTTTATTTACTGGCTGAACAAAAAAGAACACCTGGCAACTTTACATGGGCATTCTCAGGCACAGCCAATTATAGGGAGACAACACCCTGTTCCTGTCTTTCCATTGTGCTCCTTTGTTGTCACACAGGCTTCCAATGGAGAATACAGGTGGCTGTTTAAGGGTTCATGCACACCACTGGGTCTAAAAAATGCCCTTGGCAGAAAACAATGCTCATTTAGAGCATTTTTGTAAAGGAGTTTAGGAGAATTTAGCAGCTTCTAGGAGAGTTTAGGAGCATTCACTGTTTTTTTCTGCCAGAAAATTGCTCTCAAAAACACAAAATAGGGTTTTTTTTCTGTCTCCAAGCGCTCAGCTTAAAATATGCCTTTAAACATCCTAATGTGTATGGACACATAGGATAACATTGAGCTGCGTTTACAGGCAAAATGCAAAACTCACTATCAGGACATCTGTCTTGACAAATGCCAAGCAGCCAACACTGGAATGCATGCATGTAAACAGCATTCAGATTCAGCAACCCAACAAATAACTGTGAAAATGCATTTTTAAAAAGGCAATTGTTTATACTGTGATTTCTTAAACTACATGTCTGTAGTGCTACCCCCGTAGGAGCCACTTTTATCTTGCCCAGGCTTTCCCCTAGATCTTCTCCCACAGCCAAGTACACAGCACTTCCTATAGCTAGGTGCACACAACTTCGGTCATTATTTCAATGATCAGTCTGGGGGTTGTCATTTTTGTTGTTTTTATTTTATTTTAGAACTGGGATAGGGAAGGGATATAGTGGGATGTTCTGAATTGAACTATGCGCACTTGAGGACAGCTTTCTCTAAGTAGATCTGTGTAGCACAGTCCTTCTGTAGAAATGCAGAGCTTAATGGACAGTTGCTCTTCTGAACACCTCTAGCTTACACCCAGCAGCTGACTATATACATAAGTTCTGAGGGGGTTAAACAGCACAAGTCCCAACATCCATGTAGAATAGTCTGTACTCACAAGGCCCTTGCTGCAGGGCACCTTCTTCAGTGATACCAGACAGGATCTGTTGACAACCCCCCAGGGGCGGACTGACAACTCAGGGGGCCCCCGGCAATAGGGGATCATGGGGCCCCTGTGCCCCTGCCAAAACTAAAAAAAGCCTATGAAAAAAGGTACAAGGGGCATCTCATGGGGCCCCCTACTGACCCCAGGCCCTCGGGCAGTGCCCGAGTTTCCAAATGGTCAGTCTGCCCCTGCAAACCCCCTCAGTCAGCTCTCAGAAGTGGGTTTCAGCATTTTGGCCCTCATGTCGATCACCTGAGGCCTCCTGGCATCATAAGCCAGGGGAGGCAGCCTCCTCCCTTGCTGGAACTCCCTTCCTAGAGGAAGAAGAACCCAGATCACATGTGCTCACTGAATATAAATACTAGTACCCAGCATGCTTAGGGGCACAACTCCCTTTAATTGGCTGGAACTGCATCCATATTCATGCTGCTGATCTGCATGGGTCACTCCTGTTCACCCAGTACCTTCCAAGGTCTCCTGGATACAGATGAGCCAATTACAGCAGTAGCACTGGGAACCACACATTAAATTCTCACTAAACAATTGTAGCTTTTTTGTTAAGCAGAAAAACTACTATGTTTTGCCTATCAGTCTCCTGTTAAGCACGAGACCACACTATACTAAACTAGACTGTATACATTACATCCTAGCAACCTACCTAGGAGGGTGCTACATGTCATCAATTGGGGTTTACATTTACGATAAATAGAATCTGTCATGAAGTAAAAACTGTGAGAAGGCTCCTGATAAAAGCAGCCACTGCATGTTACATGCAGGGGCGGACTGACAACTCATGGGGCCCCCGGGCAACAGGGGATCATGGGGCCCCTGTGTCCTTGCCCACACTCAAAAAAGCCTATAAAAAATGTACCAAGGGCATTTCATGGGGCCCCCTACTGACCCCAGGCCCTCGGGCAGTGCCCGAGTGCTCAAATGGTCAGTCTGCCCCTGGTTACATGTTAGATTTGTCATGCCTACCATAAATGTTTTCTCATACATACTAGAGACAATTTTGGACAGGAGCCAATTTACCTATAAGCATGTTCTTGCCAGGATTTGATTCAAGGACAGCAGTACTGCAAGGCAGAAGTACTAAGCGCTAAGTCACTTAACCTCTAAACTTTCTACTTTGATTGTCTGTCTCAGTACAATATTTTGCTTCCTCTATAAATTAATTACAGTACAAGAGGTAGTGCTTACTATTACAAGGAAACGTGCTATCCATAAGGAATATTCTATAATTAGTTAATCATATGTTTAACACCTCCCTATATAAGTAGAGTCAAAAGACATTCAAAGTGATATTCTAACATAGTCTGAACATTGCTTGTGTAGGTGCAGCCATGTTTGTCATTCCAGGAGACAGGTCTGACCGGATTCTGTTCTGTGGTTAATTAGCAATAGATAACCTCACTGTAATAATAATCTGTATAATTAACAGTGCATGCTTAAATGCTGATACAGTAATCTCTAAGGCTCAGAAATACAAGTGCTATATACTTAAACCAACTTTTTACAGTAGCTTATACTTTGAGGACTTGTTCACACCAGATGTTTTCAGGTCCACTCTGAATGCATGCACAGTAAAATCAATTTTTCTGAATCATCCTAGTTCACACCACTGTGTTTCGTTCCACTGCTTAAAAAAAAAAGTATAGCTGCATGCATTTTTTTTGCATGTAAAAGCATGTAAACCTACCAGAGTGCACACAAACTCACTTTTCAAGTGGAAAAAAAGAGAAGAAAATACACTGGAACAAATTACAAATGCGTTAAAAACGTATGTAAACATGCGTGTGGAAATGTACAGTGAATGCATGATTGTGGTGTGAAATAACCCTAATACTTGTCACTCTGAAATCTTAGAAGCACCTTAAAAAATGATTTAAAATAAATAGAAAGAAGACCTTTTTTTTATTATTTTTCTTACTGCTATTAATAGACATGCACAATAAAATGGGGATAGCAAATAAAAGCTAAATTCATATAAGTATCAGACATGTAAAGCACCCCTAGCCCAGCAGTTATAAAATGACTGTATATTTATTGGTACCCTATAGCTGGCCATACATTTTACAATGCAATTGTACAATCTCCTTTATCTACCATCAACTACGGTTAGGGGTGGACTGACAACTCATGGGGCCCCGGGCAATAGGGGATCATGGGGCCCCTGTGTCCTCACCCACACTCAAACCACACCCAAAAAATCCTATGAAAGGTACTAGGGGCATCTCATGGGGCCCCTTACTGACCCTGGGCCCTCGGGCAGTGCCCAAGTGCCCGAATGATCAGTCCGCCCCTGACTACGGTATATAGTGGAAGGGCCTGCCTGATTCAATACACAGCAATTTAATTTGTGGAATGTCTGCAGCGTAGCATTATAGTGGTGACCCAATCTTTATAGAGTAATAAAAGAAATAACAGCTGTGTGCATTGCTCTGTTGTGTGAAGATAAGTGAAGGAATCTAGAACAGCGGATTAAAATCATATTTTGTGTGAAAATCTGCAAAAATGATAGTGTAACTTCCATGAAGAAATCAAATGTTTTTGAATGACTTACAGTAGGTGGTTAAAGGAGGGGTGGGAAGATGTCCACGATCACACAAGAAGTGGTCAGCTAAAAACGCAAAGGATGAATGCAAATGTTGACAGAGTACCAACCCTCATACGTTCAGATCAAAGATTGAGTGTGCGAATAATGGCAGAAGAATTTAATATAAATAGGGAAATAGTGCAACAGATTCTTATGGATGATTTGGGAATGAGAAATATTTCCATAAAGCTGATGCCTTGAATCTTGACGAAAGATCAGAAAGAACGTAGTTTTTAAATTTCATTCTATCTTTTGAAGAATGCAGAGGTGTTTGATATGGTTATTGCCATTGATGAAACATGGTGTTTCCAGTATGGTCCGGAAACAAAATGCCAGAGCATGCAGTGGAAAACAAAGAATTCACCTCACCTGAAGAAAGCACACATTTCTCGTTCTTATTTCAAAACCTTGCAAGTTCATAGAACATGGTACTATGGTCAACCAGCATTGTTACTTGGAAATTCTGAAAAGGTTACAGGAATCTGTTTGGAGAAAAAGACCAGAACTCTGGTCTGACAAGTGGATTCTCCACCACAACAGTACACCTGCACATGCGTTAAGAATTTTGGAGTTCCTGGTGCAGAAATCCATTCTGAAACTTGACCAACCCCCTTATTCCCTTCACTTAGCACCCTGCAATGTTTGGATGTTTCCAAAATTAAAAAATGCCTTAAAAGGACACAGATTTGATGACAATCCAGACATTCAACACATTGTGACCAAGATACTGCGCAGCATTCCAGAAAACGTATTCTAGGAATGTTTTTCTGCAGTGGCAGAGGCGTCTAGAAAAATAAAAAAATAATAAATTGAAACCTTGCGCCAAGGATATAGCAATCAATAAAAATAAATGTTGCTGTTCAAAAATAACAAAACATCAAACAAAACTCATAATATAACACATATAAATCCAACACTTATATATTATAACTTTAATTATTTATTTTTATTTTTTAATATTTGCACTGTGTTACATTATGAGAAAAATGTTTTGCTTCACAAGGGGACTACTTTGAAGGTAATAATAGCTGCACGTGTATTGGTAAGCAAACATTTTTTCTTTACAGTCCATTCCAGGAACTAAATTGTCACACTTTGTATTTAAAGTAGACTTGAGGGCATTTTGGATAGAGTCAGGAAGGGTTAAAACCCCAGTCGTTTTTTTTTGCTATCTGTGTCCCATTAGGGAGATTTCTGTTCACTTCCTGACTCATAGCCACAAAAGGAAATGAGAGGAAATTTCTCCAAAGTGAGAGAAACCCTGGTTGTCACTAGTCCCCAGTGGAAGACTCCTCCTCCATTCTTGCTCTAGTGATAACCTAAAATTTGGGATTTTCTTTCACTTTCACTCTCAGTGATAGTGGGATAAAACAGACAAGGTGATTCTCCGTAAGAAGGACAGAGAGCAATAAAAACATGGCAGGTGTTCTAATCCCTCTCCACTTTGTCTGTATCTCTCAGCATTGCGGACACCACTGATTGGGCAATGTTAAAGACCGTAGTTGCAGTGGTTGGCCAAGGAAACTTAATGCAGTAGGAGAAAGACATATCATGCTAACTTCCCTTTGACATCAGAAGATGTTCAGCAGTGCCATCAGCACAGAACTGGAACAAATCAGTGGCACCCAGGTACGCCCAACTACTGTCTGGAGAAGTCTGGCCAGAAGTAGTCTTCATGGAAGAATTGCGGCCAAAAAGCCATACTTCCAATTTGGAAGCAAGGATAAGCGACTCAGCTATGCAAGAAAACATAGGTACTGGGGTGCAGCAAAATGGCAGCAGGTGCTCTGGACTGATGAGTCAAAATATAAAAATATTTGGCTGTAGCAGGAGACGGTTTGTTGTCCAAAGGGTTGGAGAGCAATACAATAATGAGTGTCTGTAGGCAACAGTGAGGAGGTTCCTTGCAAGTTTGGAGCCGCATTTCTGCAAATGGAGCTGGAGAATTGTTCAGGATCAATGGTGCTCTTAATGCTGAGAAATACAGGCAGATATTATCCATCATGCCATACCATCAAGGAGATGTGTGATTGGCCCCAAACCTGTTTTGTAGCAGGTAGCAGGACAACAACCCCAGGCATACAGCCAATGTCATTGAGAACTATCTTCAATGTGAAGAAAAACAAAGAATACTGGAAGTGATGGTTTGGCCCCCACAGACCCACTGGTTGAACAAAAAAAATGAATTGTGTATGTATAGTGGCCTGCTGAAGTCACATGAAGCTTTGAGAATATTTGTTCTGTCAAACATTCAAAAGCCACAACTCAGTGATATGCTATCAATTGTTGTATACAAGAGGAGAGAGAGGTGGAGAGGTACTGATGTCACTGGCAGGGACCACCTTCACTGAATACTCACGCTTTTGCTGTATACACTATATATACTGTATGAGCTCTTGTGGCACCAGAAGAGGCAAAATTATTGCATTGCATTGTCACCACTGCAGCCCATGGGAACCCAAATTTAGTCCCTAAATTATCACAATTCTGGCTGAAGATCAATTAAGATGTAAAGCATATTGATTCCACACCAAAAATATAGCTAAAGTTACAGTGGTTTATTATATCTTGTGGGCACACAAATGTATTTAAAGCTGTAATGAAGTATGCCCCATGATGTGCAAGCTGCTGGATTCTACAGAAATCTTCATTGCAAGGCTGCCCTTTCCTCTTCCTGCTTTTGAACTTCGGGCACTGTGGGAATTAACAGTTTCAGGCCTCTGGGCTCAGCTGCAATAAAGGTGATCCAACTAAGATGATCCCACTCCTGCCATCTCTTTTGCTGTATTACATTTTCTGTTATACAATCTGTGAAGAGAGAGAATCCTCTGGAGAGATAACCGCTGGAGAGATATTCGCTGGTATCATCCACGTTCTGTCTGAGCAGTCTCCAATAAAGTTTCTATTGAGTGATCCCAGCATTGTGCGACCCTCTTTTTCAGACTTTCATCACCTGCTACAGGAGTGTGAGTGAAATCCTTGCCGGTCTGCACCTGCCCTTCAGAGCTTAAGTCTTACGTTATTACTAAAATCAATAATAATTGAATGCAGAGGCAATTATTTATTATGATAAAGAGTAGATACATTTATATAGTTTTACAGATACAACCAGCCCTTTGAGGGCACCTAGAGAGGTGTGATTCGTTTCATTATGAATCAAAATTAGGATGAAATTTATTCGGAGGTTTGGATGTATCCAAATTTCCGAATCACAATGGTAACGAATTTCAATGACTCTCAAATAAATTACAATGAAATTAATTATTTGAATTTGAAAATGAACTTGAAAATGAATTTGAATTTGCAATGGAAACATATTGAAATAAATACAGTAATGTATAAAAGTGAAATAGGATGACAATTCCTACTTAGGCTGCTTTATAGAATAGAAAATAATAGAATAGAACTGAATATAAAAGAACAGAATAGAACACAATAGAATAAAACAGAATAGAATAGATTGGGCAGCACAGCTATTGGTGTCAGTGTACTGGGAATGCACAGTGAGCATGATCTTAGCACACAACACATGCCACCAAGGACACAAATGTGTGTAGGGGGGAAGCTCTAGCTGCAGTTAGAAGCTCACAATTTGGACAGTACAAGGACAGCACAGTGGCTAAATGGTTAGCACTTCTGCCTGGCAGTACTAAGGTCGTTGGTTCGAATCCAAACCACAGCACCACCTGCCTGGAAGTTGCATGTTGTCCCTGTGCCTGTGTGGGTTTCCTCTGGGTATTCTGGTTTCCTTGCACACTCCAAGAGACATGCTGGTAGGTTAATTGGATTCTGTCTAAATTGGCCCTAGTATGTGTATGTATGAATGTGAGTTAGGGACTTTAGATTGTATGCCCCTTGAAGGTTAGGGACTGATGTGACTGTATAATATATATGTAAAGCGCTGCGTAAATTGACAGCGCTATATAAGTACCTGAAATAATAATAATACAAAAGAATAACATAGAAAAGAACAGACAATAAAAGAATGGGGGGAAAAATAGAATAGAATGGAATAGATAAAACAGAATAGAATAGAAAATAAAAGAATAGAATAATATATAAAATAACACAATAGAAAAAAATAGAATAGAATGAATATAGCTATCTTCTGAAATTCAAATTCAAACTTTGAATTTTGAATCGATTTGAAAATAATGAAAATAATAAAACAAATTCTGAAAATGAATCATTCTTACGTAACAAATAGGGTGAAATGAAATTATTAACTCAGCAAACTAATCCGAAACTAAATGAATTTTTGCGTCATGCACATCACTAGGGGCAACCATAATGCTGATGTGGCCCACGATGAAATTGAGTTTGACCCTTGCTGTACAAGTATGTTGAGGACTGCATACATATTTGTGAATGTAAATACTGTAATAGTCAAAGAGTAACTGATGTTTTAGGTTTGCTATTTCGTTGAAAAACACCTCCTAAAATTATAGATCTATCTATCTATCTATCTATCTATCCTGTCTCTGTATCATCTAATTATAGAATACTTTTGAATCGTATCAAGTCATCCTGGAATCTTCCAGTATTGCTTAAAGAAACAATTGTGGGCGATCCCTGCCCTTTCTCAGACAAAACGGTATAAAAAAAACAATGATGTCATCTTGATACTGTAACAATCAGTAAAAGCTAAACTGGAAAAGGAAAAAGTGAAGGCAATACTTTTTCGCCTTTCTTCACAGGATAGGATCAGATTTCAAAGCCTAACAATAATGTAAAGGTAAACAAAGTAACAATAAAGAAACAAGACTATCTCTGTTAAATCACAAGACACATGTAGCAATATGGTTTCCCCAAAGGAGTGCTGCATTGTTCATCTGAAAAAAAAGTATTTTCAAATTTATTGATAAAATCACACCATCTCCTTAGTTTAGGTATTTGTTCATTCACTGTAGATCTGAAATTAGTATCTTTATGGAATGGTGCCACAAAATATTGCTACATGGAGATCAGCCAGTTCCTGATTATTATAAAGAAGGTACGATGTATGATTTTATTTTTAAACTTTTGGTCTTTTACATACACCAGAGACAGCACTGGAACCTAACTGCATAAGTTACTAATAGTCTCCTACATAAGTGTTCAGATGCAATTGGACTATTAAAGTAATACTAAAGGCTAAGTCTGTGGTGGCGAACCTATGGTATGCGTGCCGCAGTGGGCACACGGAGCCCTCTCTGTTGGCACGCGAGCCAGGTCGTCCTAGCATCTCCCCAGCCGAGCATCGGATAACCGCACGTGTAGGCGCCATGCGCATGCTTGGAAAGGAGTAGCCACGCAGTCGATGATGTCACAAGCCACGACTCCTCTGAGCTTTCGCATGGCCAGTCAGTGCGCTGCCAAGGATATATATATTGAACTGTGAGTTTTAATACATTTTGTTTTTATTAACACAAGATTTTAGCTTGTGCTGGTGGTCATTGGAACTTTTCTCTCTTGTGCTGGTGGTCAGTGGAACTTTTCTCTCTTGTGCTGGTGGTCAGTGGAACTTTGCCCCCTTGTGCTGGTGGTCAGTGGAACTTTGCCCCCTTGTGCTGGTGGTCAGTGGAACTTTGCCCCCTTGTGCTGGTGGTCAGTGGACCTTTGACCCCTTGTGCTGGAGGTCAGTGGAAATTTGCCCCTTTGTGCTGGTGGTCAATGGAACTTTTCTCTCTTGTGCTGGTGGTCAGTGGAACTTTGCCCCCTTGTGCTGGTGGTCAGAGGAACTTTGCCCCCTTGTGCTGGTGGTCAGTGGAACTTTTCCCCCTTGTGCTGGTAGTCAGTGGAACTTTGCCCCCTTGTGCTGGTAGTCAGTGGAACTTTGCCCCCTTGTGCTGGTAGTCAGTGGAACTTTGCCCCCTTGTGCTGGAGGTCAGTGGACCTTTGACCCCTTGTGCTGGAGGTCAGTGGAAATTTGCCCCTTTGTGCTGGTGGTCAATGGAACTTTTCTCTCTTGTGCTGGTGGTCAGTGGAACTTTGCCCACTTGTGCTGGTGGTCTGTGGAACTTTGCCCCCTTGTGCTGGAGGTCAGTGGAACTTTGCCCCCTTGTGCTGGAGGTCAGTGGAACTTTGCCCCCTTGTGCTGGTGGTCAGTGGAAACTCTGCTATTGTGTTTTTCTTTTAAGACAAACTATGTTAATGTGTGGGTTCTTTTTTTCTAAACTAAAACCTCAGTAGTCAGGTTTAATGGCACATTGCGATAAATAAGTGGGTTTTGGGTTTCAGTTTGGGCACCCGGTTTCTAAAAGGTTCACCATCACTGGGCTAAGTGTTTTTTTTTTACCTAAAAGTGGAATTCCAGCTTCCCCCTAACTAGTCTTAAAACTGTCCCCTCCCCCTTCCTAGCATCTATGCTATTTAACCTGTGTATGTACTTATTTTCAGGCCTCTCCAGTCTGATCAAGTGAAACTGCACCATGTGTCAGTCAGCATGGCTTCTGGGGAGAGGAGGGAACACCATCAATGGTTGGGTCATTAACGCCTATGGGTGAACTCACCACTCCAGGCTTTTCCAGCCGTTGTAGGAGTGTTCTCTCCTCTACAGCCACTGCTCTAGTTAGCATAGGTGTTAAGATGGGGAAGAGGACAGTTTTAAGACTAGTTATGGTGAAGCTGGAATTCCACTTTAATGCATTTTTAATTGCCCCCAATCCTTACCTACCATCCCTTGTCACCACCACCACCAAATCCCTTGATGATCTCTGCCATTTCCCAAGCTTCCAGGTTCTAGAGGGGAAAGTGAGGGCTTCTGCAAATGTCTATCATTTTTCTGGGAGTAGTGAGTAGGTGAATGGCTTGCTAGGTCTGTGTGTTTGAATGGGTGCACACAGCCCCAGCTGGGAGCTTGTAGACATGGGTGTCTCCTTAGCAAATGGCTAGATAAAGGAGACACCCAATATCACTGTATTATCATTATTACCCAGATTGAAAGTGAAAGAAAATTCCTAAATTAGGGTTGCCACCAGAACAGGAATAAAGGGATAATTTTCCAATGAGGACAATAGTCCTGGTGACAACCAGGGCTTCCCTCACTTTGGGGAGATCTCATACTTGCTGTTTTGGCTATGAGACAGGAAATTAAGAGAAATCTCCCTAGTGGGACACAGATGGCAAAAAATCACCATCCCTTACTCTATCCAAGATGAAAAAAACACCTCTCACTGAGCAATAAAAATCATAGGTCAAAAACAAAAGTGTATGCCTTTTAACCTCGGCATAGTTGCTCTCAGATAGAGCTAGACAATGGATGAGATTTTTCTTTATCTTTTATCCTGGAAAAAAAGTTACCAAGTGAGGGTAAATCTTTCCAATGGGGACACTGACAGTATTAGATTGACTATCATTTAGCAGCCTGGGGAAGGGAAGAGACGTCTGTCAGTTGTGTTGTCTATTATTTTGAAGAGATTTCCCTTTACTTCCTGTACCAGAGAACATTATTACCTAGATAGGCAGCATGGGAGACCTCCCCAATGAAAACATTTTGCAAAAAAAACAGGTAGAAAATGTATTCCTTCTGTACTGTATCTAGAGCTAAATTAAACAAAGATTTGTCTGGAGTTCCACTTTTAGAGTAATCCTACCAATTGTTTCTGGTCATATTCTGTACATGACCTAATGTATTGTGGTAGGCAGGGCTTTTTTCAGTGGGACAGCTGGGAAACGTGATTCTAGCACCTCCAGCGCAGAATGTATGTACTGGAAAAGGGGGCTGGGGTGTGCTGGAGGGTCTAATGATGCTGACTAGTGGTGATCTATTGTAGGTGAGGGTTACACTCTCCAGTTTTCGTAAATCAACCCCAATTGGTTTGAGTTACTAAAGGAGTAGAGGCTTTTCACTTTGCAATGTGACTGTTAGGAAATAAGACGAAGCCCTGTATACTTTGAATACTCAACCATGCACAAGGGAAAAATAATTATAATAAATGCACTCATAATTCAAACAGTGTGCATTAATTATTTTTTTGCATTGGAGCCTGCAAAGCAGTGCAACCATGATCAGCGAATCATGAGTGCACTAATCAGACTCCTGCAGACTATTCCTATAAGACCAGAATGCTGTGGAAGGAAGAACCCCACAATTCAGGTAAGGAATTGAGGGTGGGGGATGTGGACTGCCACCATGTTCTATGTTACATCATAAATATGTATCATTATATATATACTATGAAAGGTGGATTTAAAGTGGTTGTAAAGGCTCAAGGTTTTTTACTTTCATGCATTCTATGCATGAAGGTAAAACACCTTCTGTGTGCAGCAGCCCCCATAGCCCCCCCAATCCTTACCTGAGCCCCCTCTGATACAGTGATGTTCACAATAGCCTCGGCTGTATGAGACACTCCATCCTAATTGGCTGAGAGCCCGTTGGCTCCCGCTGCTGTCAATCACAGCCAGTAAGCAAATAAGGAAAGAGCAGGGGTGGGGCTAAGCCATGGCTCTATGTGTCTTATTGATGCATAGAGCAGCGGCTCGGGAGCAAGCATGCTGCAGTGCCCCCAGGGCAAGCAGCTTTCTCTGGGGGCACTGCATGAGTGGAAGAAGCCAGAACACTGGCAGTGGAGCCGAAAAGAAAAGGATCGGGCCAGCTGTGTGCAAAACTACTGCACAGAGCAGTTAAGTATGACATGTTTCTTTCTTTTCTTTTTTTTTTAAGCATTAGTATCGCTGTAAGCTGGCCATACATGACTTTTTTTCATACAGGCTGAACAAAAAAATCAAACAGGTTCCTCCTTACACGCTATACAGAGCGGATGGAAGAATCTTCTCCAGCAGCTATTGCATTCTGACAGCCAGTGCCAGCATTGTATTCTGTCAGAATACCCGAAGAGTGGCTGTATTTGATTGGATGCAGCTGTTATTCAGATGACAATTTTCTGTCCAGCTCTTTCGATTTTTTAATCAAAGTATGTTAGACTGGAGAGTAGTGACAAGGCCACCCACAGAGTGAATTTTGGTATAGTGTAAGGCCAGTTTTGGCCTTTAATTGAATAGATTAGGCAGTGTGGCCATGTAGTGAGAAAAGCAAATACAACTCTAAGATGCATCATTAGACGAGTAATCAGCAGGGAGAAGGAGGTCATAATTCCCCTAAATAGATCATTAGCTAGACCTTTATAATACTGTGTCCAGTTCTGGAGACTTCACTTACAAGAAAATATTGATAAAACAGAACGTGTCCAAAGAAGGAAACAAAAATGGTGAAAAGTCTGAGGGACAAAACATATCAGGAGAGACTTAAGGAACTTAAAGCGGAGCTCCACGCAAAAGAAGAAGTTCAGCTTTAAGTACTGGTCCCTGGCTCCCCGTGAAGAATTGGCACCTTTGGGGAATGGGTGCCCAATTTTGACAGGTACCTGCTCCCACTTCTACTGCAGCTGGCTAGGCAATTGGAAGCAGAAGTTATCCTCCCTCTCCATAGTCTTCTAAGACTTGTGACAGGTCCCATAAAACTACAGGACCATTCACAAGGTGCAGAGCTACTTGCATATGTGGAGTGGGCACCCGGCTGTGAAGCCAAAAGATGTCACAGCTGGGTGCCCACACTTAGGATGCCGGTGTCAGGGAGTGAGGACTGCTGGTGAAATCAGCTTCGGTGAGTACCCTGCTGGATCATGGGACAGGTAAGGGCTGTTTTTTAAAACTCAGCAGCTACAGTTTTTGTAGCTGCTGACTTTTATTTTTTTTAGGTTTGACTGGAGCTGTGCTTTAACCACTTCCTGCCCGGCCGCTGTTTATGAACAGCGGGATGGGACACCTGCAGGACCAGGTTGTCGTTTCAGAACGGCATCCTGCATCTGAGGCTTGTGCATAGCTCCTAGAGCGCGTTGCCGCGAGCCCAATGAATGCCGAGTCCGACAGACACGGTGGATCAAGGGACATGGTACAGGACCAATGAAATTGGTCCTATACCATGTGATCAGCTGTGTCCAATAAGTACACAGTCTAAGTGTAAACAAAAGCCACATGGTGCGGCTTCCGCCTCCTTCTCCTCACACGGAGTTCTGTCTGTGAGAGGAGAAGGAGCAGATAGTAGATAAAACAAACTGCCTTCCACCTCAGTGACACCTGATCGCCCCACAAATGGCCCTGATTGCCCACAAGTGGCCCTGATTGCCCACAAGTGGCCCTGATTGCCCCACATGTGGCCCTGATTGCCCACAAGTGGCCCTGATTGCCCCACAAGTGGCCCTGATCGCCCAACAAGTGGCCCAGCAGTGTCCCTGATTGTCACAGTGTCCTTGATCACCACATAGTGACCCAGCAGTGTTTCTGATTGCCACACAAGTGGCCCAGCAGTGTCCCTGATCGCTGCAGTGTCCCTGATCACCACAGTGGCTCAGCAATGTTCCTGGTCACCACACAAGTGGCCCAGCAGTGGCCCTGATCACCGCAGTGGCCAGTCAGTGTCCCTGATTGCCGCACAAGTGGCCAAGCAGTGTCCCTGATCACCGCACAAGTGGTCCAGCAATGTCCCTGATCACCGCAGTGTCCCTGATTGCTGCAGTGGCCCAGCAGTGTCCCTGATCGCCACACAAGTGGTCCAGCAGTGTCCCTGCTCACCGCAGTGGCCCAGCAGTGTCCCTGATCACTGCAGTGGCCCAGCAGTGTCCCTGATCACCGCAGTGGCCCAGCAGTGTTCCTGATCGCCACACAAGTGGCCCAGCAGTGTCCCTGATCGCCGCAGTGGCCAAGCAGTGTCCCTGATCGCCACACAAGTGGCCCAGCAGTGTCCCTGATCGCTGCAGTGTCCCTGATTGCCGCACAAGTGGCCCAGCAGTGTCCCTAATCACCGCAGTGACCCAGCAGTGTTCCTGATCGCCACACAAGTGGCCCAGCAGTGACCCTGATCACCGCAGTGGCCCAGCAGTGTCCCTGATCGCCAGATCGCCACAGTGGCCCAGCAGTGTCCCTGATCACCGCAGTGACCCAGCAGTGTTCCTGATAGCCACACAAGTGACCCAGCAGTGTCCCTGATCACCACACAAGTGGCCCAGCAGTGTCCCTGATCGCAGCAGTGTCCCTGATTGCCACGCAAGTGGCCCAGCAGTGTCCATGATCACCACAGTGGCCAAGCAGTGTCCCTGGTCACCACACAAGTGGCCCAGCAGTGTCCCTGATCGCCACACAAGTGGTCCAGCAGTGTCCCTGATCACCGCAGTGTCCCTGATTGCTGCAGTGGCCCAGCAGTGGCCCTGATCACCACACAAGTGGCCCAGCAGTGTCCGTGATCACCGCAGTGGACCAGCAGTGTTCCTGATCACCACACAAGTGGCCCAAGAACTTAAATGTGTAATTTTTGCCCTTAGAATGCTAACAGGTGCTTATTGGATGTGAAGCCCCCCTATGTGGCCAGCCTGTGAAAAAGTCTCACACATTTGGTATCGACATATTCAGGAAGGTTAGAGAATGTGTTTTGGGGTGTAATTTTAAGTATGCCTATGCAGTGTATTAGAAATATCTCATAGATTGACAACTTTGCATAGAAAAAAATACATTTTCATTTTCTTTTCACATTTTCCAAAAACTTGTGGCAAAAAATGAAGTCTTCAGAAGACTCCCCATGCCTCTTAAAACATACCTTGGGGTGTTTGCTTTCCAAAATGGGGTCATTTTGTTTATAATTCCATTGTCCTGATGCTCTAGGACCTCCAATACGGCAATAGGTAGTCAAGAAATTAGATGTGTAATTTTTGCCCTTAGAACGCTAACAGGTGCTTATTGGATGTGGAGCCCCCCTATGTGGCCAGCCTGTGAAAAAGTCTCACACATTTGGTATTGCCATATTCAGCAGGAGTTAAAGAATGCTTTTTGAGGTGTAATTTTAAGTATGCCTATGCTGTGTAATAGAAAAATCTCATAGATTGACAACTTTGCGTAAAAAAAATACATTTTCATTTTCTTTTCACATTTTCCAAAAACTTGTGGCAAAAAATGAAGTCTTCAGAGGACTCCCCATGCCTCTTAAAACATACCTTGGGGTGTTTGCTTTCCAAAATGGGGTAATTTTGTGGGTAATTCAATTGTCCTGGTGCTCCAGCACTTTCAAAACTGAGATAGACAGTCAAGAAATTAGATGTGTACTTTTTGCCCCTAGAACGCCTAAGGGTGCTTATTGGATGTGGGGGCCCTTCTATGTGGCTAGGCTGTGAAAAGGTTTCGCACATGTGGTATCGCCATACTCAGGAAGAGTAGCAGAATGTGTTGTGGGGTGTAATTGCAAGTATGCCTATGCCGTGTGAGAGAAAGAACTTGTTAAATGACAACTTTGTGGAAAAAAAAAAGGTTTACTTTCATCATTTCCCTCACAAATTGGCAAAAAATGACAACTTCAAAAAACTCCCCATGCCTCTCATTAAATACCTCAGACTGTCTACTTTCCAAAAAGGGGTCATTTGGGGGGTATTTGTACTCTCCTGGCATTTTAGGGCCCCAAGAAATTATATAGGTAGTCAATACATCAGGATTGATACATTTTCAAATATATATACCGTGGTCTGTGGACTCTATAACTTTCACAAAGACTAAATAATACACACTGATTTGGGTTATTTCTACCAAAAAAATGTAGCACAATGGATTTTGGTCTAAATTTATGAAGAAAGTATATTTATTTGCAAAATTTAGTAACAAAAACTAAGAAAAACATGTTTTTTTTTCAAAATTTTCAGTCTTTTTTAATTTTTCGAGCAAAAAATAAAAACACCAGTGGTGATTAAATACCACCAAATGAAAGTTCTATTTGTTTGAAAAAAATTATATTAATTTCATTTGGATACAGTGTTGTATGCTTGAGTAATTGTCATTCACAATGTGAGCACTGAAAGCAAAAAATTGGCCTGGACAGGAAGGGGGTGAGTGTCCGGACATGAAGTGGTTAATATGTACAGTCTGGAGGAAAAAATGGAAAGGGGAGACATAAGGCTCAAGAGGGCAGTATCAATAACACGAGGACATGACCTCAACCTAGCAAGAGGGAAGTTCATAATTAATCTTAGTAAGTATAATTTTACCAAAAGGGTAGTTGATGCTTGGAATAGACTTCCAGCAGAGGTAGTGAGACAGTCAGTAAGTGGATTCAAGCATGCTTGGGGCAAACATTGGTCTATACTCAGACCATAAAGGTTAAAAAAAAAGAAAAAAAAAGACATCCCACCAAGCTCCAACGAGCGGGGCCCTCCTAACCCTCTTGTATTGAACTGTATTGTTGCTGTATTGTCTCCCCTTATATTGTAAAGCGCTGAGCAAACTGCTGGCGCTATATAAATCCTGTATAATAATAATAAAAAAATATATACTATATACAGGGGTTTTTTTTATCAGAGAATACGTGCTGGAATTCGCCCTTTCCGAGTCACTCTTTTTCTCTATGATCTCTATAGAAATTGTTAATTGATGGAAGGAAAAGAAGGGAAGGAGATTTCCTGCAGACAGCAACAATAACCCCCCCAGTGACAATAGATCTCTTCAGCCTCAATGGATTGCCTGCAAAAAATATCCCTCAGCAACAATAGAGCCCCGTTAGCAACAACTGATCTCCCTGAAACCAGCATCAATAGACCCCTCCCTCAACGGTAGATCTTTCCTAGTAGCAATTGACCCCCCAGCAACGTACGACCCATCAACAGAAACAACAGATCCCTCACCAGAAACAACATACCTCCCTACAAAAATATATCCCCCAGCAGTAACACTAGGCCTCCCTGCAAGAATAGATCTCCTCCATCAACAATAGATCCACCAGCAGCCAGCATCAATAGATCCTCCAGCACACCCCAGAACCCCTTGCCATTACATACATTCAGTGCTGGAGGTGCTGGAACTACATTCCCCCGCGTTCATGCTAAAAAAAAAGCACCATATGGGGCAGACTTGATGGACTACTTGGTCTTTTTCTGCCATCACTCTTCTGTGTTTCTAGATACAGTTCCAGCTCATATACTAAGCTCATGAACAGTGGCGGACTGACAACTCATGGGGCCCCCGGGCAATAGGGGATCATGGGGCCCCTGTGTCCTTGCCCAAACTCAAAAAAGCCTATGAAAAAGGTACCAGGGGCATCTCATGGGGCCCCCTACTGACCCCGGGACCTCGGGCAGTGCCCGAGTTTCCAAAAGGTCAGTCCGCCCCTGCTCATGAACACTCTACTAAGTGAATAGACTATATTCTTTTAGGCTGTGTTCACACCAAAGAGGTACAACTGAGTGTGCATTTCTTTTTGCCCAATTCCTCATGTTCCTGCACAATGGGCTATGTAAGAGAAATGTGTAAATAGGGTGTTTGCAATATTTTTTAAAAATGCGTCTCACCAAACTGGGGGCAATGCATTTTTGTGTGTTGTGGGAAAGAGTGAGATTTTGCATGTGTTTCCATAACACACTGATGTGACCGATACCTTCTTAAATCAACCCCATAGTAATACTTCTCCTGAGTTTTGTCTTTCTTAGGCTGAGTGTTATTTGTGTTGGATGTGGTGTGTCCCATACCGTGGTTTGTGTATGTCACTAGAGTTGTATGTAATGCACCTTGTAGATGGCAGCAGTAGCCTGCCTGTAGTGCACACAGAGGAGGGGTGGGGAGGCAGCCAGTACATCAGAGCCAGAAAGACCCGTCAGACAGGTGTGAAGTCAGTGGAAATGTGATCACAGACGTGTATCCTGGGACCTTCCTGTCTGTCTAAAGAGAGTCACCGAGGAGGAGGACACCTGGATTGTACGGGGACAGTCAACAGAAAATACTGATCCTTGGGGAAACATGGTTCCCAGAAAAGGACAGACACCTGAAGAAGGTAAGAGGCAGGTATGGGAAGAGGGAAAAGGAAAGAATTCACTGATGAGCTCGGCACATAGCTATACACGGCTCTGACACAGATACAATGGGGTTGATTTACTAAACAGTACTGTCTGTTTCCTTAGCAAGGTGGATGTTAGTAAATAAAGGGAACCTGTGTTCACTCTAAATACCCAATTATTTGTGGGTATATCTTTGAAAAATTGATTTTTGCTAGCACAGTATCGGTTGAAGTAAACGCAGCTTTACCTTATTATATGAACTCAATGAACTACTCGTTTGGCTAAGTTAACAGTCACTAATCCTTTAGTAAATCAACCTCAGTGTGCCGTTGCACTGTACATTGCGCTAATGTCGGAGATTTGTGCTGTGTGCAGTGCAACCCTAAGGGCTCATTTACACTTACATTAGCCCTCTGAAGAGTGGTCCACAGTCAATCACTTTTCACAAGGTGTTTGACAGGCAGTGAGAGAAAGTCATGTTGCCCCCTCATTGCCTGTTTCAATCCCTAAAAACCCACATCATTGTGAGGGGTGGTTGTGGTGAAGCCCTAGTCACTTGAATGTGTTGTGTTCCATGGATGATACTACCTGCAGGGGGCTTAATTCTTTCCGCAGCTGGGAAACAAAGAATCATGGCTACGGCATGTGTACACCCCATCCACTGACAAACCCCAAATGACCATTCTTACAATCCTACAATAATGTGTGAAATTATTTACTGTTGTTGACACTCTATGTGTTCCCACATGTGACTGAGCTTAAAATTATGTGTAAATACTGCGTGGCACTATTTATCCCCATCCCAACCACAGCACCACCTGCCTGGAGTTTTCATGTTCTCCCTGTGCCTGCATCGGTTTCCTCCGGGTGCTCTGGTTTCCTCCCACACTCCAAAGACATGCTGGTAGGTTAACTGGCTCCTCTCTAAATTGCCCCTAGTATGTATATGTATGAATGTGAGTTAGGGACTTTAGATTGTACGCTCCTTGAGGGTTAGGGCCTGATGTACAATACATATATATGTAAAGCACTGAGTAAATTGACGGCGCTATATCAGTACCTGTAATAAAAGAAAAAATAAATCTGCTGCCTTTGCAGCTGGGGGGGCATTTTGGGGGAGTTAAAATGCAGCTCAACTGCATGTTTTTACCATTCCCGACCACAAATGTAAATGGCCCTAATTAAACATGAGTTGCAAATATTTGAAAGCGTGAAATAGTGTTCTGGGTGGTACTTCGTTCTACGGTTTTATCTATTTATATGTTTGGTGGTATAGCCCTGTACATCTTATGATATACAGTGTTGATCAATTCTTTCTCTATCATATATAATCTCTCTCTCTCTCTCTATATATATATATATATACACTGTATATACAGTATATATATTATATATGTTGAGTATACATGATAGAGAAATAAAGCAAATGCATATGTGTATGTAAACATGATAGTAATTTACTGATATACATATGCAGATCTTGCTGGCAGAGGCCTTGGTAAAGACCTCACGTATACACATGTACATAAACATGCAGACAGGTATACACACATACATTTCTTCTTCATCCCCTTCTAGCTGCCAGTGTTTTGATTGATGTATATGATTTATATACACAGATTGATGTGTTTGATTTATACATACAGTGTTTTGATTTATACACATATATGTGTAAATTACTGCACCAAAACATAATTTTCTATTTCTTTTTTCTAGCTCTGAAAGCATCGCTGCATTACTGATCTTTGCGCAGCTGTGTGGCATTGTTCCTTTTCCAACAATTCACCTGCGTTCAGATCTGTAAAAAACACTACACAGCTACAGTACAAATGTGGCATTTTTGCAATTGTGTGAAAGGCCATGATTAGGTGATAAGATATGGGGCTTAAATCACTATTTAACTAAATTATTTGATAAATCAACTCTTTTTAAAATGGAAGTTCTGGGGATGTGCTATTTGAACAGCATTTAGTTGCTAAAGTTTTTATCAATTTTGGTAGTGTTTATATACACGTTAAAGTGGTAGTAAAAAAAAAAAGGTAATGTCATAATGTGCTAGTGTGGATTGCATAGTAGCACATTATAAAGGCCCTACGTTAAAACGAAGCCCTCCATGCAGTCACCACTGCAGTGGCTTCCATCTTCACCCTGTCTTCCTTTTGGGTTTGCAAGCTCTGGCTGTCTGACTGGCCGAGCCACGATGACGTCACTCTGGCGCATGCACATGGGAGTCCCGAGCCATAGCACAGTGCTCTGAAGGAATGGCACAGCTATGCCGTTCCTTCAAAGTGCATGTCCTGGCTGTCAAAAGGAGCAAATATTTCCTAAATGGTGCACATTTAGAAGATATTATTTTTACCTACAGGTAAGCTTTTTTATAAACTTGCCTGTAGGTAAAAATAAAAATCCTACCACTTTAATTGTCCTAGAAAGTAATGCAAAAATGTACAGTGAAAAGAAAAGGGGGTGCTAATGCGCTTATGGATGTATCAAATAAATCCCATAGCCTTTTGCAGCAGTGGAGAAACAACAGCACACTGCTCTTCCCAGTGAATGGTGGTGCAGGGGTGGGCATGTCAGAACAAATCTGTTCATTGGAGGAGAGCAGGCTCTGTTCTCAGCAAAGCTAGAGAACTGACCACGCTGTGCTTTTCTGCTCAGTGTGGTCAGGAAAGGAGAGGGACTGGCAGGAACACAAGGGATTTCACACAAAGGAAGCAATAAAAAGAGAACAGGATACTTTTTCATACAAGTACATGGTACAGCAGGTACATTTCAGGAATAGGAAATGCTGGGTTTACATATTCTTTAAGATTTGCTTTTCAGGTTAGGGGAGTGTTTTCACCATTTCATCCCAGTGCACACAGGTGCAAAGAATCTGTTTGCAGAAATAAAGTGTAACATTACGATAAGAACAAGTGTGGTTTTGGCACAACCAATAAATTTTAAGACAGGTTTGTTACAAAAACACCAAGGGACATTGTGGAGTTGATTTACTAAAACTGGAGAGTGCAAAACCCGTGGCTGCTGTGCATGGTGGCCAATCAGCTTCTGACTTCAGCTCATTCAATTAAGCTTTGACAATAAAACTTAGACTTGGTTCACACTGAATCTGACTTGAATCACACGATTTCAAAGCTGCAGATCAGTGCAATTTCATATGTAACTTGCCTGATATCTGTGCGAATTCTTACACAGATGTCTATGCAAGTTGCACCTGAAATTTCCAAAAATAGTGCAGGAACCTTTTTTTTCAATTGATGTGGCTTCACAATGTCTGGGTCACACTGATTTGAATGATTCCATTGACGACAATATGATGCAACTTCTCATGTGATTTGGAATGGTCAGTTCACATGACAAGTCACACCCATGTGAACCAGGGCTTAGAAGCTGATCGGTTTCTATGCACAGATTTTGCACTCTTCAGTTTTAATAAATCAGCCCCATTGTGTGAATGCTATGGTGTCCACATAAGGATTCATAGGAACTTGAGCAGTGAAAGGGGCTTGTTTCTTTCATTTTTATTTTAGTTTAATACTTCATGGTGACTGGATGAGACCAGGAGGGGAGCTGCTGAATCAGATCATTAATAATACAGATTGTAGCTCACTATTATTATCACAATCTGTTACTACAATGGAGAACACCTCAAAAGTGTCTGATGGAGCTTTATAAGAAATTCTGATTATATCATTTTCTATGTTACCACAGCTTGGCAGCATTGAGATTACTTTGTGCCATGGGGAGCTTATGTCACAGATAATAAGCTCAGTTTGAATTTTGGGGGCCGAAAAAAGTGCTTAATTTCTCTGTGTGGATGATGCCATTAAACATTTTGAATTGAAATGATACTGTACAAAAAAAAACTTTCCGCTGATTAGCTTCTGTCCCCACATCTGTGTTATGGGGAATTTTCTGGTATTATAACTATTTGCTACCCCAGTCCCATGTGGCCTCTCTGCGTCCCATTAAGGCTAGGTTCACACCTATGCAGTCTGCATTTGACCCGATTCTGCACTGCGTTTTGTGTTGCGTTTTTTAAATGCAAAACACATTAAAAAATTATCAAAAATGTGGCAAAAAAATGCACTACATGCTTTTCTGCAGCGTTTCCATTGAAGTCCATAGAACCAAAAACGCAACTTTTTGAGTTCCAAAAAAGTCCCTGCCCCTTTTAAAAAAAATGCACTGGGTGAAAATGTGGAGATGTGAACATGTCCCATTGGAAATTATGTTAAATGTACTGTACTGTGTTTCTGCAAACTGCTGCAGAAAACGCTTACGTGTGAACCTAGGGTAATGGACCCTTTACAACCTTTGTTTGAGGGTTAGCAGCACCCAACAACTCTGGCAGTCCTAACAACGTTCTGTAAAAGCTAAGTTTACCTTCTGATAAAGTTACCATGCAGACAAGTAGATTAAAACAAAATAATCAATTTTTAAAATTGATTACTGTAGATGCCAAACCTGTAAGGCCATTTTGTGTCTACATGAAACCTGCCTGAAATACTCCCATCTTTGCATCCATTTTCATCCAGGCTAGGTTCCAGGATGTTGCATGTTGAATGCCCACCCCCAGCCTCACAGGAGCAAGCATCTCCTTGCTGTAAAAGCTGCACTAAAGGTATGGCATCTACAGTAATCAAACTTTTAAAAAGTCGAGCAGTGTGTTTTTAAGCCTAACGTTAGTAAAAAAAGAAAAAATTAGCACAAGGGACTTACTATCAATCCAATGTGATTCTTGTGCTGCTGACTACTGCATTAGTTGAAATCTTCTTTCTCCAACACCCCTCTGGCTGCCACCACCGTAATCATCTGGTGCAGCGGGCGTTATAGAGCCAACAGACCTCATTAAAAGTGGTGATTATGCCTGCCCTTTCCTTCTCTCTCCTCCATTCATAGCTGTACTGTACTGAAAATCTATATCCATGAGTGGAGGACAGGTAGATGAATAAAAGGTCAACTGCCTCCATTCATAGATCACGTTTAAGGCAGGCCATAGAATTTTTGGCCGATAAACGAAAAATCGGTGCCGATGCTGCCACCCATGTCCACGAAAAATGGCCGTTTTTCACGGATTTTCCAGCATGACCGATAAAAATAAATAAGGAGATCCATGAAAAATAGCCGATGGGCTGGCCCCACTAACGGCGTTATTATCGGCTGATTTTTCGTGCGGACGAAAATTCAACCGATAAACGACCCGTCTATGGCCTGCATAATTCATAGAATCTATATTATGACTTCTATGAATGATGGAGGTGGACGGAGAGGGCGCGCATAATTGATACTCTTGACGATTGCCTGTTGTAAGTTCATTATTTCTATTAACACCCACTGCACAGGAAACTATGACTGCAATGGTTGGGGGTCTCAGAAGTGAGGATTGATAGTTAATAATGTCCCTTGTGCTGATGTTTTTTTTAGCTAAATGTAGGCTTTAACATACTGCGGTCTCTTGTCTACTTGATTGGAAAAGGTGTGAAGTTAGCTTTTAATACAGCAGCAGCTCTAGCACTTGCAGAGTTAACCAGACTACCATTTCAGGTCTGGCCTTAGTACTGCTTTTAAAGGATTGGTCTATTCAAAATACATATATCAGTTTTTGTACATACTGGATAATTAAATCAGCAGCCATTTTATGCTTGTTTATGCAAACTGTTTCTGAGGCCCCATATATGCATACTTGCTGCAGCAAATACTGCAGTGTTCAGCCTTTATGTTAGATCTGGGAGGAGTGAAGGCTTAGTGTTCTCACGTTCGAGAATGTTGCTGAAAGACTTTGTATTTACCCACTAATGGGCATTGGAAGGAGGTCAACAATCATGAGAAGTATACTTACTTTATTAGCTCTATCTAGCTGTATTTGGCCATCCGTTTAGACATGGTCTTAGCTATCAATGCTAGACTAACAGTCTTGTTAGTGCATGAACTAATCACAAGTTCAAAAAAAAAAAAGAAAAGAAAAAAGCAGAGGTGCTATGGTATCCTACAAATTGCATTCCTAATGCATAGCTCATCATATTTTCTACAACACTTTGCACTCTAATTAATTTGTCTATAAATAAGGAGAGCTAATGATGAACCATGCTTGGTTATATGCACTGAATAAACTTGGCACGTGCAGTGTCTGCTTAAGATTCTGGTCAAGCTTGTATGGAAATGTGTTGAGGCATGTGCTACTTTTAGCAGGGAATGTGTTATGATACTATATTTATATATGTTGCTCATCAGAAAATATTTATATGTATACAACATTGGTAACATATCTTTTTTTAACAGTAAAAGTTACATAGTTTCTCTATATTTCAGCTTGCCAGTCCTTAGATGTGGCTGGTTGTCCTTAGATGTGGCTGGTTGTCCTTAGATGTGGCTAGTTTTCCTTAGATGTGGCTGGTTGTCCTTAGATGTTATTATTATTATTATTATACAGTATTTATATAGCGCCATAGGGTATGCTCAGCGCTGTACAGTAGCAAGGGGGACAGAACATGAGACAAGACAGTAACAATACAATACACGAGGGGTTTCGAGGGCCCTGCTCTTTCGAGCTTACAATCTAGGAGGGAGGGGAAGGTGGTACAGGAGGAAATGGCTGTGGGGGATGGAGCGGTGGGAGGAGTGGAGGAGGTTAGTTGTTAGGTGAGGTCAGGTGTTAGGTGAGGTTGGGGTAGGCTTCCCTGAAGAGGAGGGTTTTCAGGGTGCGCCTGAAGGTGAGGAGGGTAGGTGACAGTCTGATGGATTGGGGTAGGGAGTTCCAGAGGATGGGGGAAGTCCTAGAGAAGTCCTGCAATCGGGCGTGGGAGGAGGAGACCAGGGAGCTAGAGAGTAGGAGGTCCTGTGAGGAGCGGAGGGCACGGGTAGAGTAGTATTTGGGTATCAGGTCAGTTATGTAGTTTGGGGCAGCGTTGTGAATGGCTTTGTAGGTCAGAGTTAGCAGTTTGAATTTGATGCGTTGGGCAATTGGGAGCCAATGAAGGGATTGGCAGAGGGGGGAGGCAGATGTGGAGCGGTTGGAGAGGTGGATGAGTCTAGCCGCTGAGTTTAGGTTCAACTGGAGTGGGGATAGCATTCATTTGGGTAGGCCAGTGAGAAGGGAATTGCAATAATCCAGGCGTGAGATGATGAGGGAGTGTACGAGTTGTTTGGTGGTGTCTGGGGTGAGGAATGTGCGTATCTTGGAGATGTTGCGGAGGTGGAGCCTGCAAGATCTAGATAGCAGTTGGATGTGGGGTAGGAAGGAGAGGTGGGAGTACAGGGTGACACCCAGGACTTTGTTGTGTGGGGTGGGAGAAATGGTGGCGTTGTTAGTATTGATGGAGAGGATGGGGGGGGCACGGGGTGGGGGGAAGACCAGGAGCTCGGTTTTGGATAGGTTAAGTTTGAGGAAATGGAGAGACATCCAGTCTGATATGTCGTTTAGGAGGTGGGCGATGCGGGCAGAGAGTGAGGGGGTGAGGTGGGGAGAGGAGAGGTAAATTTGGGTGTCGTTGGCATAGAGGTGGTAATTGAAGCCGTAGGAGTGATTAAGTTTGCCAAGGGAGGAGGTATAGATGGAGAAGAGGAGGGGCCCGAGGACAGAGCCTTGGGGGACCCCGACAGAGAGGGGGAGGGAGGGGGAGGTGGCAGTGTTGTAGGTGACGCTGAAGGAGCGTTGGGAAAGGTAGGAGGAGAACTAGGAGAGAGCAGCGTCCCTGATGCCAAGGGAGTACAGTTTGGCAAGGAGGAGAGGGTGGTCAACAGTGTCAAAGGCCGCGGAGAGGTCGAGGAGCAGGAAGATAGAATAGTGGCCATTGGCTTTGGCGGTTAGCAGGTCGTTGGTGATTTTAAGTAGGGCGGTTTCGGTGGAGTGTAGGGGACGGAAGCCAGACTGTAGGGGGTCAAGGAGGTTGTTATCAGTGAGGTGGGCGCTTAAGCGATTGTAGGCCAGGCGCTCAAGGAGCTTGGAAGTGAAGGGCAGCAGGGAGATGGGTCTAAGGTTGTTAAGGTTAGTGGGGTTAAGGGAGGGTTTTTTGAGTATGGGGGTGATGTGTGCGTGCTTTAGAGGGGAGGGGAAGGTGCCGGTGGAGAGGGAGAGATTGAAGATGTGAGTGAGGGAGCGAATGATGGAGGGGGTGACTGGAGGAGCTGTGAGGGGATAGGGTCCTGGGGGCAGGTGGTGAGGTGGGCTTCAGTGAAGACCTTAGAGACCTCCTCAGGGGTAGATGGGCTGAAGGAGGTGGCTGGTTTTGTTCCTTAAATGCCTATGGAAATGATACTATGGGCAGCACACAGTGCTGTTCACATTAGCAAAACATGAAGCGTTAGCATCATGTCACATCAAAACTGAAGCCTCATGTCCAGTCAGGAGGAGTTGAAACCTTTCAATGCCTCCCATTCAAGTCTATGGTGATGTTGTTCAAACGCCTGGCAGGCGTTTGTGGGGCATTGATACCATTACATTTATTATAGGCGTTTGTAGTGTGGTTTTAACGCTTGTAAAATGCCTAGGACATTTGGGGAGCATTTTTAATGCTTGCAGAATGCTCATACTTAAAGCTCATTAACGCCTGTCTAACGCTATAGGGGCATTTTGGAAGCGTTAAGAAAGTGTGAACAAGCCTTTAGGGTGACATTGTGACGGGAGCGACTTTTGGGGGTGGTGGGACCCCTGTATCATCTCCCCAAATCATTATGTTTAACCCACCCTGTGCCTGTTTAAGGGTACAGGGTGTACATGTGAATGTCCCAGTATTGTGCATTTGTGTGTTGCCTTTTGTCTAGGCCACATGGCTGTCCATTGTTTGTTTGCCATGTGCTCCCCCCCATGGTGCTGTGCCTTCTTGTCCAGCAAACTATTATGGGATGTACTGTTTGTGTATTGGTGTGGGGGTTGGTCAATGTCCTTTGCCACATGGCTGCATCCCATTGTTCTGTGTCTTGGGTTGGTTGGGGTGGTTCCCTGTAGCCCTTCCCACTGATAGGGCGGGCTGATGGTGTATTTCCTGTTCCTGGTTGTGTTTCCCCGCCCTCTGTATATATTCTGTGTTTTGTGTTAAAATAAAGTTGTTTGGCTTTCTGTTTTAAGAGCTGGGTGCTGTCTTTTTCCTGAGGAATTTCAGGGTGTGGTCCGTGGAAGGTGTTCGGACAGGGGAAGCTGCAGGATAATGGAATATACCCAAGTGCGGTCGGGTACCGGTTCCGTTACATTGGTGGCAAGCGGTGGGATTGTGCTTCCAAGCTGTAAACACATCCAAACCATCACCGGGATTCAACATCAGGAAAGGAGACGTCAGTCACCCCAGTGGAGCTATGGACCTGGCATCAGAGTTCCCAGGGCTGCTGCAGATCATCCTTGCAACATACCCCAGGACTGTGTCTACGGATCAGTACCTGGAGCTCAGGCAGCGGATTTGGGAGGTCCTTTGGAGAGGAGCGGTCCAGGCTGCTGGTATGGACAAAGGCAAGTGCTATCCAACCCCAGGGGAACGGGTCAGGGACCATCGGAAGTTACGGATGCCATTCCTGGGAGAGCAACCTCAGGAGCATTTGTTGGCTGAGTTGGACAGGCTGGTCCAGCAGGAGATACAACTGGATAATAGATATCGGGCTCTGCGGTGGTACGCAGAGCAGGAATATTTAGGGGTGTCCACAGAGTGCTCTCCTGAGGGACTTGACTTTGGTGGGCCTGGATTGCTGTGGGAGAGCCTTACAGACCTTTTTGTGTTTGGCGATAGAGGAGAACCTACTCTGAAGGAGTTACGAGAAGGCAGAGAGGCTATGTTCGGTCTCACAGGGGTCTCAGAACGTAAACCAGATCTGGAATACCTGCTGAAGAAAGAACTGGATCTAGAAAGGGCATACAGGCAGCTGCTAGGACATGTTCGGCAGCATGCCCAAGAATCAGCAGTGGAAATTCCAGAGACTGGGGATCTGATAGACCTCTCGGCTGAGGAGGAACCAGCAGTAGACCTGGCAACAGAGCCAAACAGTACTGAACTCTGCCCAGCACTGGTAACGTCTCCTGAGTTCCACGAACAGGAGATGGTGAGCCCCGATCCCCAAACACCAGTTCCAGAGGCTGGGGATTTGATTAACGTTTTTACTGATGAGGAACCAACCGGGGAGCCGCCAGCTGAAGCACTGACAACCGGACAGAGGGTCCAGGTCCTCTGCCCCATGCCTGTGGTAGTTTCAGAGGCCCAAGGTGAGAAGGGAGAGGAGGTTGTTGTCCTCCCTCCCCCACAGTCAGCCAGAGTGGAGGAAACTGTTTTCCCTCCCAAGCCAGGATCTGTGCACCAGGGGGACAGTGACAGAGGAATGCCATCCCAGCAGCAGATCCACAGTCTGGGAGTAGAGGAAGTCGGCCTCCCTTCCCTACAGTTAGCCGGAACAGATGTGGGGTCCCCAGCAGAAGAGCTGGCACCAGGGCAAGGCATTGTTGATCTCTGCCCACAACAACCAGCACCGCAGGAGCTACAGCAAGAGGATGCAAGCGGCACCTCACAACAGCAGCTTGAGCTGATGTCCGTGGATGAGACTACAGCCACCACCTGGATACCCCAGGGATGCTGGGCAGTCGGCCCAGATCCCCCACAGAATGATGGAGTCATCCCAGCCACCCTATCTTCTCTCCAGCGGCTGAGAGGACTTCCGGGAGAAGGACCAGTCCGTACTTCTCGCCAGCGGCGGGTATGTTCTACGGGAGAGGCAGAGGTTGGCTGGGTGAGTAACGCTTGGTGTGGGACAATTTGCATGGGGTACTGTGTGGGTGTTGGCATTGGGGGACTGGAGGTGCAGACTAACTTCAGAGTACATCCGTCTGGGATCTACTCCTGTGTTAGTCTCCTGCCAAAAGGGGAGATATGTGATGGGAGCAACTTTTGGGGGTGGGGGGACCCCTGCATCATCTCCCCAAATCATTATGTTTAACCCACCCTGTGCCTGTTTAAGGGTACAGGGTGTACATGTGAATGTCCCAGTATTGTGCATTTGTGTGTTGTCTTTTATCTAGGCCACATGGCTGTCCATTGTTTGTTTGCCATGTGCTCCCCCCCATGGTGCTGTGCCTTCCTGTCCAGCAAACTATTATGGGATGTACTGTTTGTGTATTGGTGTGGGGGTTGGTCAATGTCATTTGCCGCATGGCTGCATCCCATTGTTCTGTGTCTTGGGTTGGTTGGGGTGGTTCCCTGTAGCCCTTCCCACTGATAGGGCGGGCTGATGGTGTATTTCCTGTTCCTGGTTGTGTTTCCCCGCCCTCTGTATATATTCTGTGTTTTGTGTTAAAATAAAGTTGTTGGCTTTCTGTTTTAAGAGCTGGGTGCTGTCTTTTTCCTGAGGGATTTCAGGGTGTGGTCCGTGGATGGTGTTCGGACAGGGGAAGCTGCAGGATAACGGAATATACTCAAATGCGGTCGGGTACCGGTTCCGTTACAGACATTGCTCACTCATTGTCTCTATGGAGGAGCAGAGTTGTCACCATTGACTGCTCTTCTGGATTTGGACTGAAAACACCTTACCCTCTCCTCTTCACCTGCATACTAAAGGAAGAAGGTGTTCTTTAGTTTACTGTCTAGTGAGAGCTGATAACACTGATTGAGATTTCAGTTCAGTGTATAAAACATTACAAGAACACAGGATTTTTGGCAGGATTAACAGGTATTTTTTTTTTCTTGTTAATTAAGGGACACAGGATTCAGAGACAATTGGGTTATACTGCTGTGCACGGGAGTTTGACACTGGCAACACACAAAAAAATAAATAGTGACCAGCCTGGTATAATCACTCCCACCCCAGCTTGTTTTTAGCTAGTGACATAGAGGTATGGCTGTAGACTGCTAAAAGCTTAACAGTTTTACAAGTGTTGGAATACAATATTAATGTATTTTTGTACAACAACCAGGGCCGCCATCAGGGGGGACAGACCATACTCATGTAAGGGGGCCCTGGCATCCTGTGGGGGAAGATGATGGGACTGGAGGAGGAGGAGGACATCGGATGGAGGAGATGGGATTAGATGAGGAGGAGGAAAAAGGATGGAGGAGATGAGACTGAAGGAGGACATGGGATGGAGGAGATGGGACTGGAGGAGGAGGACATGTGTTGAAGGAGTTGGGACTAGAGGAGGTCATGGGATAGAGGAGATGGGACTGGAGGCTGAGGACATGAGATGGAGGAGATGGGATTGGAGGAGGACATGGAAGGGAGGCAATGGGACTGGAGGAAGAGAGCATGGGATGGAGGAGATGGGACTGGAGGAGGTCATGGGATGGAGGAGATGGGACTGTAGGATGTGGGATGGAGGAGATGGGGCTGGTGGAGGAGGAAGACATGGGATGGGGGAGATGAGACTGGATAAGGAGGACAAGGGATGGGGGATATGTAACTGGAGGAGGCAGAGGACAAGGGATGGAGAAGGAGGAGGACATGTAATGGGACTCAGTGGGATGGCATGTGGGTGGATTCAGTGGGACGGCCAATGGGCAGGCCCTGGGGAAAGTAGGTGATCAAGCCCAGGGGGCCCAGGCCTAAAGCTGTGTAAGGGGCCCTAAAATTTTTGAATGGCTGCCCTGGCAACAACTATACCAACAGTATTTTGTAAAGATATATTGTTCAACCAGTAGATAACAGTGTTTATAAGTTTGTAGCTGCATCTATGATAGAACTCTATGTCGTTTCTCTATAGTAAAGTTACTGTTTCCTGTGTGCAAAGAAGCAGCAGATAAACACATGTAGACTGTGCACTGTCAGTTCTATACGGCTATATACAAAATCTCTAACAACAAGGAATTGCGTCTTTTTTAAAATATATTTTAAAATTATGTTTGCTTTAATCAAGACTTTACACATTGTTTGAGCTGGTCTCTTTTTGCAGTCATTCCAATTGGCATATTCTCAACAATAGCTTTGGAGGCTGTACCTGGACACTGCTGGACTGGACCATTCTAAGGACTGAGGACTCTGCTTGTGGTGGTTTACAGATCTTTGTGTACTGGGTTAGTTAAAGTGATTGTAAAGTCTATTTTTTTTCATAACAAGCATTACATTCTCTGTGCAGTGGTTTTATCCCCGATCCTCCTCGGGTCCCCTACTGGCACTCCTGGCTCCTCCTCTTCTCAGTGTGCCACCATAGGAATCTGCTTCCCATTGTGGCACACCTGCGAGCTCAATCCTGCGCTATGATGTCTGCGCTCATTGAAACACACAGCACGACTCAGCCCTGCCCCCTGTTCCCTTGTCACAAGATTTGATTGACAGCTATCAATGGATCTTGTGAGGAGAGAGAGAGCCGCTGCTCTCGAGCACAGCGCCTGATCGAGATCAGACTCACATAAGTATAAGTTGGGGCTGGGAGGGAGATACACAAAGAAGGTTTTTTACCTTAATGCATAGAATGCTTTAAGGTAAAAAACCTTTTACCTCTACAACCACTTTAACTGCAAAGTACTTTCCAGACCCAGAGCAAAGGCACAGCTTGTGATTTGAACTGGTCTCTGAAGACTCATTTCTGGGTAATCTGCATTGGCCAAGCATTGTGGGCTACTATAGTTTTAGGAGCATATGGGTGTCATTATTACCCATGTTTCCCACTGATCTCCATAAAAAGACTTAATATGTTGAGTAATTGAGTTCTGTGTCACTAGCTGGAGTATTGTGTGGGAGCAATCCATTCTCTGTTCTCACCTTTCAGTATGTGATATACAGTTCCATCTTGGTTAGTCCGTGCAGCCATCTACAGTGATCTAGTCAATTCAGGCCTTCCAATCTTTCCTGCTCTCAGCTGCCGGTTTGTGAGTACCAAACTTTTAGGCCCCATGCATGCTTGCTTAAAAAAACACCAGTGCTCTTGGCAGAAAAAAATGATAATTTTCAGTGTTTTTTGCACTACCATCTAGGGGTGTTTAGCTTTTTTTGTCCTGCTAGAAAAAATGCTCTCAAAAACACAAAACATGTGTTTTTTTTCTGCCTCTAAACAATGAGGTTAAAAAACGCCTCTAGACTACCAAATGTGCATGGACACATAGGATGACATTAGTTGCTTCTACAGTCAAAACACTAAACTCCTCTAGGAGCAGCGTTTTTGTAAGCTAGTGTGCATGGAGCCTTGCCTGGTTTTCTCAGTTACTCTTTCTGGTCCCCTTCCAGTGACTCTTTAAGTAGATCTTAATTCTGGGAAGACTTATTTCCTGATCAGGTGATCACTGTGATTGGCTGCAATGACGGTCACATGACTGGGAGCCTATCCCGCTACCTCTCAATCATAAACAGTGCTGTCTATAACAGCTCAGTCACTGTGATGGGCACTTGCAGTAAGTGCACTGACTGGCTCTCTTGGACGCATATCTGTGGTACATTGGTGTTGCGGCCCTGCTGCTGCAAATGTGGGTTATGTGGTCAGCAAGAGATTAAGTTATCTCAGTTAAGCAGTGCAACATGTAGGATCCCATGTTTAATGGGGGTAGGCTTTCTATATTAGGTGACTCCAGCTCACAATTCATTAACAGTGCCAGGTTGGTATATAGTGTACCTGCTCATGAACTTGACATTATACATTTGAACCATTGACCCCTGCTTTAGGCCATACACACCTTAGAGTCTTCCTTAGCTCCACCAATCCCCCTTCTTATCTTGGGAGGAGTTTTCAGCAGTCATGTTTCCAAATTGTAACTATAATTGCTGACTGAATCCCAAGGATGTAAGCATACTTCAATGGTTTTCTCTCCAAAATTGCCTGACATACCCACAGCTGTGGAGACCTCTATTAGGCCTATGTTCTGCTGTGTTTGTGCTTAGAGTACACTTCACAGCATGCTCCCAGCACATGGGTCTCCTCATAATGATCGGAGACCAGAAGGCCCAATTCCCGTTCACCTGATCGCTAATGAATATATGCCCCCTTTCCCACTTTTTCCTTGGTTTGTGTTTGTTTCTTTGCTTTTAGCTTTATTGTTTTGCTTAAACCTCTTCCAGGATAAACTTAGATATTATCTGGAGTTTGGTTTAGAGTAATTGGCTCCATGACCTTCTAGGATTTATTGTTGTATCATTCTTAAATCCTGCAATATTTTAATAGCCTGGCGTGCAAGCAGAGTATTTTTGATATTCAGCATTGCTCAGTTATATTTGGCATGCCAGCAGTTCCAACCCTTTTACTTGCATGTTTGATAATGTTTGTTATTTTATATGTGTCATAGCAGATTACAGTATATTATTAATTGCAGAGCACACAGTAAGGCATTCATCTTGGGAATATAAGGAAGAACACAAAAAACATGGCCATAGTTGTGTTAATTTCTAATATGTGCATAAGGGCTAAAGCCAGAAAACCTTAGGCAAATTGTGACACACCAGTAACCTGGATTTTACAACTGTAAACATTTTTAAAGGCAATCACTGGATCTAAAACATGAATTTTCTTTGGTTCAGATATACTCAGGTTTACGGGAGGAATTTAGGTGCATCAAAGATTAGGGTCAAAGGCAAACATCATGCAGAAATTATATTTAATTCACAATTTCCACTATCTCCCAGAGATTCCAATGGTGAGGATTCTCTACCCCGTCACTGTAGGCCATAAGAAAAGTACCTCTTTTGTAACTACTTTTTTACAGATTATTTATTTCTTCTACATTATATAGATCCCAGCATTTAAGGGGTAGGGTGGCTGCAGGGTGGTGGTTGTTTGTCACGTCCTCCATGTTTTCCAATTAACTCATTGGGTGCCAAGTCTGGGAAACATGAGAGGCATACCCCCGGGGATGGTTCTTCTTGGCTACGCTAAACACCTTGTACAGGGTCTCTCTGTCTACTTCATACATATGGGGTACCTTTGTTTTAGTTTTGTTTTGTTTTTCACCAATGACCTGGGTCAAGACTGAGGTTGCCATCAGGGAATACTTGACCTATTCTTAGAGATGGACGTGCATCATGTACACTTGCACAACTGTTCTTCAGTTATTCTCGGGTCCCTGTGCAAGTGTGCCATTTCCCATTTCCCATTGTAGTTTGCTATTAGTTAGGCCATGCCGAACACAAACCACAGCTACCTGTCCAGCACTTCCCACCCCATGTGCTAGTGACCCTAACTGTAAACTAACTGTAAAATTATGCTGGTTACTTGCAATGCACCCTTTTGAGTAACTTCAGACCAGGCTTTAGTAAATAAAGTGCAAGATTAGAAAGTTCAATAGAACTTCCAAAAACAGTCCATTTTTCTAAGTCCCTAGTCCCTAATCCTAACCAGGCTATGTGCTGTCCTGGCATACCTGCAGAAGTGAGTCCATGTAGTTGCGTCATCCAGCAGATGTAAGTTCCAGAAGTTGGTCTCTTCAGGGTGAATCCAAGTCTTTACGATGTACAAGATAGTTGTGTCATCTCTACACCTCTTCCAGGTGACTTTATCTTCGGGGTTCCGGGCAGACGTCCAGGGCCGGGGAAGTGAACCGGCTTTTTCTCAGCAGATTCTACAGACTTTAGACCAAGGCTAAGGGTACAGGCCACCCATACTCTTGGACCCGACCCACTGTCCCAATTTATACTCACATGTGCAGTATGTTGGACCCAAGAATCCTGCCAAAGGACTGTGAGAACATTAACCCTGATCCTAACCGGCCAGGACAGCATCTACCTAACTAATTATAACCTGCTTACAAGCATTTGACTTGGTAGTAGTCTACCATAGTCTACCAAATGAGGCAAATCATTGTTTTGTCTCTGTAGACTGTGTGCACTAGTTTCGGGGTGTAGCCACACTAGCAGTTTACGTGGGCATGGTTCACCCCTTTAGTCTGACTCATTTAGTTAGCGCACTTGCTCCGAACTGCACATGTGTACAGTTCAGCATACTGTGCCCAGGACTGCTTGGAAGAGGTGGTCTGGGGCCTGGTCCACTTTGAATCTAGTATGATTCACTTCAGTGTGAGCACAAACCATACCCGAACACAGAACCCTCCATAGTTCCTGGTCTGGATGAAAGATATGATGATGTAAGAGTGCCTGGGAACACTTCCTTTCAAGCACAGTGTGAGTGCAGACCAGCAGAGGAGCGGGGAGAAGGGACTACCGTGCCCAACATCAGAACACCCTTAGTCTTCTGGTCATACACAACCTAAACTTTTGAATACATACCTTAGGTTTTGTCACTTTTTAACAGTCAACACAATGACAAATGATTGTTAACTGGCTGATGTTGGTTTCTTCAATTTCATCAAGTTCATCATGAATGAAATAGTTCAAAATCAGGGTATGATTGCTGAGTTTGAAAAAACATGTTTGCATCTGTTTTTCCCGTCTATAAGTACCAGTAAATTGCCTCTATTTCTACATCTGTCATCCAGGTAAAATATCTGCTGACACTGTGCAAATAAAGGTAGATCCACATACATAATGTGTTTCCTGAAAGTGTCAAAGGTCATGTGACGTCTTTAGATTTGCTTTGTGACAGGTTCTTTAACTTATATAAGTAAAACCAGGAGTAAACCGATAGCTGCAAGGCATGTCCCTGTATACTCATTTTTGAGGTGTATAAAAAATAAATGTATTCCTGAAAGAGAACTGTTAAATTGTCTTCATGGAGACTTCAAGACATTCTGAGAGATTCAACTTTGGACACATGAGCTGTTTATATTGTAACGGGAAACTGACTTATGCATATTGTATGAGGCTCTTCCACCCATGGCTATATAGATTTATTTATTCATGGCTTTGGGCTAGAAATCACAGTATTTTTGCTTTGCCTGGAGCGTTCTAGTGATGGTTTCATGTTAAATTTTTATGATTCAGAAGTGCCATGTCACAATGCTGTATCATACAAGGCTTTCAAGAGATCTGATGAGAAACAAAATTATGACATTTGGACTTATTTAATGAGACTTTTGTTTTGGGTGCCAAAGATTGTTTGCTCCAGTAATGGAAATCCAAGCCCGGATTCCGCAGAGTTATGGCCTTTAGGGTCTTTGACCACTGGGCAGCAGAAAAAAAATGGTAGAACTGCGGGCAGAAAAAAACTACATAAAAAACACTCATATGGAGCATATTGTGTGTGTTTCTTGTTCAAACATTTTTTATTAATTTTGAAACATAGGGGGGAAAGGCATAGACAATTGGCATTAGACATTGTACAGGTCGTGAAATACAGGGAAAAATGTACACAGACATGTCTTTAAACAAATAGGGAGAGAAAACGTCAAACAAAAAGCTTGTGACTCTAGGCATACAGAGATTATTTTAGGAAAAGGTAACGATGTGCTAAAGAGAGTTCGTTCATTGGGGTTAGAGACTCTCCAGAGATACTTAAGGGGTTGGGGAGAGGCCGAGGGGGGCCAAGGAAGAGTGGAGGGGGGGAGGGAGGTGGCGGGAATGACTCCAGGACCAGTGAGAAAGAATATACATAATATGTGAGACCGATTAGAAGTGGTACCAGCATAGTGTAGGAAGAAAAAAAAAATATATTTAATCTAATTTGGATCAAGGAAGAAGGAGGGATTCGTCAAAGTTTTGCGGAAGGAAATTTTCGACCCAGGGAGTCCAGACATTCAAGAAGTTAGGAATTGTATCAAGAATTGTGGCTTCAATTTTTGCGTGTATTATAGCTTGTGTTACTCTGCTTTTAACAGCAGCAGTGCTTAAGGCGGGGGCTTTCCAAGATTTCGCTATGACCTGCTTGGCTGCTGTGGTAACTTGCATGATAAGTTTGAATTGTGACGACGTCACATTGGGAGGGCGTAGGTTGAGAAGAGCTGTTGTCGGGGTGGGTTGAAGTATGTTAGTACTAAGTCTGGATATCATAGTGAAGACATCCGTCCAAAAAGACTTGGCTACCGGGCAATCCCACCAGATGTGGTAGTATGTTCCCGGGTCTACACAGCCTCTAAAACAGTTGGGGGAGTAGCTAGGAGTATATTTTGTGATTCTCGCTGGAACCATGTACCAGCGGGTCAAAACTTTATAGTTGGTTTCCAAGGCCGCAACGTTCTGTGAAGATGATTTCGTATTGGCCCATATGTGATCCCAGTCAGATTGAGTGAAATGCCTATCCAAGTCTGTTTCCCACCTACAGGTATATGAAGGGAAGGATGCGGTGGCCGAAGTAGTAATGAGGGAGTATAGATAGGAAATGAGGCCGTGTCTATGGGGGTCTTTAAAACAAACACTTTCAAAGGGAGACATGGTATTAGTTTGGTTGGGTATTTTAGTATAGGGGGCATAAAAGTGTTGCAGCTGTAGATACCGGAATATTTCAGAGGCCGGGAGGCTATACGCCTCCTGTAGTGAGGCGAAGGATTTGAATTTATTTCTCTGCAAGAAGTGATGAGTGCAGAGTAGGTTAGCTGAGGTCCATAATTTAAATGAGAGTGGCGAGGACCAGGCCGGGGGAAAAGCTGGATTCTTTAGATGTGAGAGTAACGGGTTATGCAAGGATTGGAGAAGGTAGCGAGTCCTGAATTTGTCCCATAATGATAGAAAGTGAGAGGTAATGGGGTTTGTTATTGAGCGGCGGTCACTTGGTCTGAGCCAAAGTAAGTTAGCCATAGAAAGGGAATCGCAATCTATAGATTCAAGAGCAACCCACTGAGGTATTTCATAGGTCGCATGGTATTTTGGCAACTGAGCCAGGTGTGCTGCCTGATAATATTTACCAATGTTTGGTAGACCAAGACCTCCGTTAAGTTTGGAGCGATAAAGGGTGGAGCGGGGTACGCGGGGGCGGATAGTGCCCCACACATAGGATGAAATGCGACGCTGTAGAACGCTAAGATAGTGGGGAGGTACTGAGATTGGGAGAACTCTGAAAAGATACAAAATTTTTGGAAGTATTGACATCTTTATGACCGTTATTCTGCCAAGCCATGCGAGAGGTAAGGAGGACCACTTAGTCATAAGAGCGGTAAGATGTGTTAACATAGGAGTATAATTAGCTGTATAAAGGTCTGATAAAATAGGGGTTAGTTTGATTCCCAAGAAAGGAATATGATTCCAAGACCAGGGAAATGGAAGTATATGCTTCAAATGTGCCAGCTCCTTAGCGGGGAGGGAAATATTAAGTGCCGTGGATTTGTGGGGGTTTATTATAAGGCCAGAGAGTGCTCCGAACCTCTCGAGAAGCCGGAGGAGGGGAGGTGAGGAGGTCAAAGGAGAAGTGAGAAAAAGCAGAACGTCATCTGCAAAGAGGCATAATTTATGGTGGGAGCCACCTATTTCAAGTCCTCGGACATCCGGATTAGCTCTGATTAGGAGGGCAAGCGGTTCTATAGCCAAAGCAAAGAGTAAAGGGGAGAGAGGGCAACCTTGCCTTGTGCCCTGGGAGATTGGAAAGTGAGCAGATCTATGCCCCAGGTATCTAATGCTAGCCGATGGCTCTCGGTACAAAGAGAAAACCCAGGTTAAAAAATGTGGGCCAAAACCCCAGCGGTTCAGAATGTAGCCTAAATAGGGCCATGAAACCGTGTCAAATGCCTTCCTTATGTCTAGGGACAGGAAACAGGTAGGAATATCACGGGATTTAGCAATATGCGCCAGAAGAGTTGCGCGTCTGACGTTGTCTCCAGCCTGCCGAGATGGAATGAATCCCACCTGGTCATTATGGATTAAGGAACCTATACACATATTAAGGCGTGTGGGAAGAATTTTGGCAAGTAGTTTAATGTCTATATTAAGGAGGGAGATCGGCCTGTAGTTGGACCATTGCGTATCGTCTGAATTAGGTTTTGGAATCATTGAGACGGTAGCTTGTACTGATTCTGAATTAAAGGTATGGCCCAGAAGTATGGCGTTAAGAGCACTGGTAAGGATGGGCCTTAGTAGGTGGGCAAATTTTTTGTAATATGTGGCGGAAAACCCATCTGGCCCTGGACGTTTACGAAGCTTTAAATTACTAATTGCGCTTAAGGTTTCTGTTGGGGTGATGGGTTGTTCCAAGGCTGCTAGGTGGTGCTCAGAGAGTGTCGGGAAGCAGATGGGCGCCAGGAGAGCATCGGCCTGGGTGAGGTCAAAGGGTGTGGAGGAAGAGTAGAGTCGTGAGAGATGCTTGTGAAAGGTTTGCAGGATGCGTTCCGGGTTATTGGTGAGGTTGCCAGAAGAGGTACGAATTCGAATAGGTCTAGTTATCTGGTCAAGCCTACGAAGCGAAAGGGCTAGAAAGGGTTTGGGTTTATTTGCTTTTGTATAATATTTGTGTCTGGCTCTTCGGAGTGAGAGCTCCGCCTGGTCCGTGAGGAATAGGTCCAGAGCTAATCGGGCACGCTCAAGAGCTTCACTGTTGGCTGGTGTAGGGGTTGTTTGGAAGGCTTGATGGGATTGGTTGTACGCTCGCTCAAGGGAGAGGCGCCTCTGTCGTTTCGCTTTATTTAAGTAGGATGCTTTACTAATGCAAAATCCCCGTAGGACTGGTTTATGTGCTTCCCAGAGAAGGAGAGGGGATATATCGGGTGTTTGGTTAAAAGTTAAATAATCTTTGAGAGCTGTCTCAGTTTCTTGGCAGTGAGAAGGATTCGCTAATAGATTGTCATTAATGATCCAGGAGGGGTCAGACGGGTATGGGGCTAGGGAGGTCATGGAAGTGAATACAGCGCTATGGTCTGACCAGGGGATAGGAAGTATGTCAGAGGCCAGGAGCCGGGATGAAGAACCAGCGGTTACGAAAATGTGATCTATCCTAGAGAAGGACTTATGAGGGTGTGAATAAAAAGTGTATTGACGCTTAGATGGATTAAGTTCCCTCCAGGTGTCTATCAAGGAATGAAGTTGCAATGCATCTTGGAAAGAGTGCTTAGAAGTAGGGAGGTGGGCAGGTTGGGGAGATTTGTCAAGAAAAGGATATAAAGTACAGTTAGAGTCTCCTCAGACAAGCAAAGTACCTTGCGTATGATGGTCTATAACCGTTAGTAGGTGGGAAAGAAATGGTAAGGGCCTTTGATTCGGTGCATAATATGTGGCTATGGTTACGTCTACATCTAGGAGTTGCCCTATTAGTAGGAGGTAACGGCCTTCAGGATCCTTAACTTCATTGCTTAGCGTAAAGGGGGTTGTACGATGGAAGGCGATGAGTACTCCCCTGCATTTTGCTGTGGCAGAGGCTGTGTAGACCTGCGGGTAACGGGGGCCAAAAAACTTGGGGGTAGAGTTAGGGGTGTAATGCGTTTCTTGCATTCAAACTACATGGGCTTTAAGTGATGCAAAGGAGCGGAAGGCTTTGTTGCGTTTCTGTGGCGTGTTGAGGCCCTGAACGTTCAGGGTGAGACTGTTTAATGGGCCCATAAAGAGCGTGTATGGTGCGTCAGTTGAGAGAGTATTGTCAGACATGTACAAGGCTGGGAACCACTATGTAAGATAGTCTGAGTGGATAAGAAACTAAATGGGGTCATGGAGTCATATGAAGTGAAAAGTAAGGGGATAAGATAAGGGATAGAGACCAGGGAGAGGTGGTGCGGGGCCATGCCAGGCCCAAGAGGCGGTCCCCAGAACCACCTAAAAACAGGGTGGTTCGGGGAGCTGTAGTAGCCCAAGCGCTATTAAATAAGCAATAGCGCAGGGGCTAAAGGGGAGTGTGCAGGTGCGTGGACCGTGGGGATGATAGAGGTTTGTAAAAAAGAGGGAAAAAAAAATGCATGATAAGGAGATCCCGGAAAAGAATAGACAAATCAGCTCTCAAGCAACTAAAGAGGTCCCGAGCTCAGGCGGCTTCTAGCGCGAAAACTGAACAACAAGAATGAGAAGTATCCTTCTAGGCCGCTGGAGCTGAGGCCCCCATAAACAATCTAAGACACAATTAAGGGGTAGTGATGTCAACAGTAACTTTCAATGAGTAACAGGCTCCAAGGGATACAGGGGAGGCAAAGAGATAACTTAACCATCAGCATGCAAGAAAAACCCCCCGATAAGAGTTTGTCTCCAAAATAAAAGGCAGCCTTCAAAAAAGAAAGAAACTAGAGGGCCAACAGGCCCCGATAGCTAGTATGAGGTTAAACAACGTCTGCATTGAAGCGCAAAACAGGAAAAGTAGGAACCATAGGTGGCAACCTTGCCGCTGATCTAGCGGTGATTGGTCCAAAACGGGTGTCAAGAAAAGAGGTGAAGGATGCAGTTCAATCCATGGTATCCTTTGGGGGTGGTGGGCCCGGTGATGAGAAGCGCCCACGTTTGTGGACACTGAATTGACCATCGGCCGAGCGTGGAGGATAGGATTTCCGCGGCGAGCAGGATGTAGATCTGCGTTTGGTGCCTTCTGGCTGGCTCGAGGGGGAATGTAGTTGGAGGTTCTGTAAGGTATCCAGCAGGTCTTCAGGGGTTTTGCAAGAGTAGTCCCGTGTTTGATAACGGAAACGAACTGCGAAGGGGAAGCTCCATTTATATGATATCGCATGATGTTGAAGCGCTTGCAGATGCGGTTTCATGGCTCTAAGTTTAGCGATGGTTGTTGGGCAGAGATCCTGCAACAACTGGTAGGTGTGGCCTTGGAATTGCAGGGATTCCATGTTGCGGGCTGCCTGCAGAAGTTGCTCTTTAGTACGAAAGAAATGGAGCTTGGCTATGATATCGCGCGGTGGGCCATCAGGGCGTCTCGGGATTAATGCCCTGTGGACCCTGTCTATTTCCAAACGGTCCATTGGAATGGATGGGGCGAGCTCCTGAAACAGCGCCGTTACAGTAGACTGGACATCGACAATCGACTCAGGGAGGCCACGGATACGCAGATTTGAACGCCTTGCTCGATTTTCAAAGTCCTCAAGGCGTGCTAGTAATGTTGTGTTTTCATCACGCAAGAGGTCGAGATCGTCCGCATGTGTCTGGAGTGAGGCGTCGATATCGTCTACTTTCTGTTCCAGGGCCGCCGTCCGTTGTCCTAGTTCACGGATCTCTCTGGTCAGCGTAGCGGTGATGCGGTCGGAGGTTTGTTTCAGGGCTTTATGCAGCATCTTTTCAAATCGTGCTAGGAGATCAGGGGGTGTAAGGTCAGGTGTCGGGGCGCATGTAGGGGTGTCTGGATCAACATCTGACTCGCCCTCGGATGCGCTGGGGTTGCCAGGTTGTGTGTCCCTCAGAGCTGCAAAGGATCCTGCAGCCTGCTTGCTGCTTTGTGGTGCAGCTGAGGCCAGTTTGGATGAGGCCCTTGCTAATGCCTCCTTAATGGGCTTCTGCTGTGGTGGAGCCTGGTGGCGGGGTGCCCCTTTCACCATGGTGCTGTCAGGCGAGTGTGCCCCCTCAGATTGTGGCCCCCCCTGGTCTGTGCGCGGTTATGTGATTTCGTTGACCTTGTTGTGGGCGGGTCTCCGTGCGGCCTATAAGGTGGACGGAGCGGCGGCTCCTTATATATCGTCGGCCGTGTTTACCGTTCTGGATCGGATCTGGGGGGTGTCACAGTGGAGGTGGGTACCTCAGAAGGTGCCGTGTCGGCCGGGATCCGTGGGCGGATTGCCTCTACATCCGACGGGGAGACGGAGCTCTAGCTCTCCATGTCCGTCCCGCCGGCCGCGCATGCGCACTCCTCCGCATATTGTGTGTGTTTATACATTTTTGCATTTATAAGTGATTTTCCAAAAAAAACACTAGAAAAAAATGTACACTTAAAATGCCTAAATGCTGCGTTTAGAAGCTTCAAGCATTTTTATGCCTGAAAGCTCCGCTCAAAAACACACGTGATTTTGTTTTTTTCTTCAGTCTCTAAACGCTCCCCTACATATATGCCTGTAAACACCCAAATGTGCATGGACACATCAGTTAATATAGAGTTGCTTCTACAGGCTGAAAGAAAAAATGCCAAATGCCTGTATAAACAGCATTTTTTATGCCCAGTGTGCATGAGGCCTTAGAAAAAAAACCATCCTGATGTCATCAGCTTTGGGTCTGCATATACACCAGAAATTCCCTACGAATGAATAACATCAGTAAGACAAAAGATACACATATTCAATGCATAAGCAATGCAGGAGCTCAAGTATGACTGGAATGATTATGTAGTTATTTTGTGTGCACATGTAGGTATGTTATTTTACAAGATATTACTAACTGGTTATTTAATCTTTTGTTATTGCTTATCCCTTGACTTTGTTCACATGATGATGTAGCACGTTTTCATTTACATGAATAAACCTTATTGTAGGTCACAGTGAAATACTGAAAATCACTGAACATTCTTGTAAAGATAAATATAAAATGGGTAAATACACAGGTACATGTTTCTTTTCATTTGGTCATTCATTTATGTTATAAAAAAAACAGTATGTCTGCGCCAGGGGCGGACTGGCAACTCATGGGGCCCTCGGGCAATAGGGGATCATGGGTCCCCTGTGTCCTTGCCCAAACTTAAAAAAGCCTATGAAAAAGGTACCAGGGGCATCTCATGGGGCCCCCTACTGACCCCGGGCCCTTGGGCAGTGCCCGAGTTTCCAAATGGTCAGTCCGCCCCTGGTCTGCGCAAACTGTTGGCAGTTTATAAATCCTTTTGGAATAGGGTTGTTCTGGCCCACAGAGGTGTTTTTATCCATAATTAGTAAGGGTAAGTGGGGCACTGAGGGTGAAAGAGTGACCATTATAGTCCATACTTTAGTAAAGTCTTTGGTAGTAGGTTAGGATCTATTAGCGGCTGCCATCTTGAGAATATAGCCAGCTCTGTATGATACAAAGTGGAGAGAAAAGGAGGCACCACCTAAGTGCAGTATTATCACTTAAAATTTATTAGCACATGGTTAAAAACACTCACCAGATAACGAATAGTTAGGGCTCATCTGTATGTCTATTGTTGGCTGCTTCTCTCCGTCCCACAGGTGCCGCAAGCCGAAAGTCCTGGATGGCTGAGAGATGTGAAGTGACAAGGCATCCATTCTACTTCACATCTCTCAGCCATCCAGGACTTTTGGCTTGCGGTTCCTTCGGGACGAAGAGGAACTGCCAACAATAGACATACAAATGAGCCCTAACTGTGCTAATAAATTTTAACTGCTAATTCTGCACTTAGGTGGTGCCTCCTTTTCTCTCCCCTTACCATATAAATCCCATAGAATAATAATAATAATGTCTTGATATAAGAATTACTATAAAGTATACATAAATAATTATTTAATATTTAGTCAGCATTTAGTGATAGAAGGCATTTTTGAGTTGACTATGCATACTGTACAGTAAAAGTATATGTAAATCAAATCTATTTTTTTATTATTATTTCAGTAAGTTTTGACATCATGGGCCAGTCGATATGTTTTGACATGGCTTCATGCAGCAGGCTGACAACACTAAGCTACTGCCTCAAAAGTAACAGCAGCATTATCAGCCTGCCATGCGTACTCCCTCGGTTGGCCGTTGGGCTGATTCTATGATATAAATACAATGTGAATATGATATCAAACCAAAAGAAACCCTAAACCTACTTTAATTCCTAATCAGAAAAAAACTTTCACCCCTGAAAGTTTAAAATCAAATATATTAATCCAAAAAAGAATCTTCCCTCTTACAACAAATTTCTCATTGAGTCAAGACTCAATGCTGGAGCATGGAACAGGTGTCCGGATGTCCTTATCTCTTATGACTAAGTCCAGGATATGACGAAACGCGTCAAGAGGAAGTGACGTCAAACGCAAGGAGCAGGAACCGGAAGTGTTACGGCGGCCATCTTTGTTGGGGGAATCGCTGTACACCTCGTGTGTGGACTGCCTGGTAATCCCCAGAAAGTGGGGTTTTGTTCCAAACCACTATTTTAAACCAACCTTAATGTAAGCAGATTTATTAAATGGTACTTTCTTGAATATATATGGAGTCACAGCATGGTTAATTTCCAGTACATTGGAGTCTGGTAAATCTGTGATCAAGGCTTGTGATTGAGGATGGTATCACAGTATTACTCTAGTAACAAGTGAAGGAGGAGAGGAGGAGAAAGTTCCTTTGCAGGATTTCTACAAGGTGTATTATAAAGGCGCTGGTTTTTCCTACTGTTGGTAAGGGTATACTTGCCTTACTCACTAGAAGTGTCACGTGTGGGTAGGACTCTCACTGAGTATATCACTTCAGGATTATTTATATTTTTTGAGCACGAGTGATATTTTTTTCTGGAATGTTTCACAAGTGTTTCACTGTCTTTTGTCTCACTTAGTGTTGCACATTCTTTTTGATATACATATGTGTGTGCATGTATGTGTATTTATATATATACTGAGATATATATATATTTTTTTTTATTTTTTTTCTTTCTCTGTTTGTGTTATGTTAATGCACTATTTTGAGTTTCTTTATCTTTGAGGTTTCTCATAAAAGTTATTGGACACAATCAACATTTCAAGAAAAATTTCAAGTTCTACACTTTTTATTGACTACCAAGACACTGGACTTTAAAAATATTTTTTTCAAATATTTTTTTCAGTTTTTTTGCAATTTGCGTATATAATTTGCACTGATATGGGGGAGATTTTGGGGTTTTAATATAGGTGAGAAATTTGTTGTAAGAGGGAAGATTCTTTTTTGGATTAATATATTTGCTTCTATGATAGACTTGATGGGCACCCCAACAACACACCGTAGAAGTGCACAGGGTTTCTACTTTGCTAAAAGTAGAGCTATGGTTTCCCATTTACAAAAAAACGTGCTGCAACATTTAATTTTAAGAGCATCTACACCTACAGTTTTCTCTTAGTCCTTCTGCAAAGTCCCACAAATTAACTTTGTTTTTGTGACTATGTAGGCTTTAACCAGTAACTCAACATTCAAAGATGGAAGACCAAAAGGTCCGACTTCCAGCTCGAACGTTATTGGATTGTTCCAGCAATGACCAGCTCTGCAGTAAGTTGGAGATCTCAGCTTTGAATTATATATTTTATATATTTAATTTAAAAAATGCAAGTCACAGACTTTTCAAGATATTTTAGCTTGTTAGGAATGACGGAACAGTCAGAGACAGTTTTAAAAGCTATGGAGATGTGCTGGCATGTTATAAATGGGCCCATTCACACCAAAAACTGTGTATTTACTGTAAATATTTGCATGCATGTTGACTTGCATTTAACATGTGTTTTTATGCACATTTGCAGGTGTGCAGTTTTCCTAAGCTTGCATTTCCTTTGAGGTAACCTCTGTCTTCTTTTATGTTCACTGCACTTCATTGTGGTACATTTTCATGTGATTATATGGGTTTATGTGCGTTTGTTCCGGTTTGCGGTGCTGAAAAATGCAGCTTGCCTCCACTTTTTCACTGCACTGCACTGCATCATAATGGTGTGAACTATGTCCATAGTATAACTGGGGCTTTTGACTGTCTTTGCAGTGGGAATGCATTTAAAAACACATCCAACTGCATCTGGTTTGAGCCCTTATAATTTGCTACATATAACTATGTCTTAAAAGAAAAGTACAGCCAAAGCAGTTGATCATAGGAGTGCAGTTTGTTCTACAGTCCTTTTACCCATTTTCAGCTACAGCCCAGTGCTCCAGTGAGAGCTGGAGGAGCAGAGCAGAGCGGTGATGGACAGTCACCAGCTCTCTGCTCATGGACCACTGAGAATTGAGTGATCAGCTGTATTTAATCTCTCAGTTCTCAGTCTTATGCAGGCCATAGACGGGGAGAAAAACGGCAGATTTTTCTTTTAAAAAACAAAAATTCGGTCGTTCAAGCGGCCGACGTTACCATCAATGGAAAAAAAAATCGGCCGATTTTCATCCTGTCTACAGCCGGCAAATAGTGTCCCTGCAGAGAGCTCCGCTATTTCTGACAGTTCTTTGACATTTACAGCGGTTGCAACAATGTATCTATTTGTTTCCATTTAGGATACAGATGTTTTTATTCGGAAACAAATAGATACATTGTTGCAACCGCTGTAAATGTCAAGGAACTGTCAGAGAACTGTCAAAGAAATAGCGGAGCTCTCTGCAGGGACACTTTTTGCTGGACTGGAATTCCTCTTATTTTCATCCTACTTCTACTTCTTCTTCCTCATCCTCATCCTCTTCTTCTTCTTCATCCTCATCCTCTTCTTCTTCTTCTTCTTCTTCTTCTTCTTCATCCTCATCCTCATCCTCTTCTTCCTCATCCTCTTCTTCTTCTTCATCATCATCCTCTTCTTCTTCTTCTTCTTCTTCTTCTTCTTCATCCTCATCCTCTTCTTCTTCTTCTTCTTCATCCTCATCCTCTTCTTCTTCATCCTCATCCTCTTCTTCTTCTTCTTCTTCATCCTCATCCTCTTCTTCTTCCTCATCCTCATCCTCTTCTTCTTCTTCTTCATCCTCATCCTCTTCTTCATCCTCATCCTCTTCTTCATCCTCATCCTCTTCTTCTTCTTCATCCTCTTCTTCATCCTCTTCCTCTTCTTCTTTTTCTTCTTTTTGTCTTCCTCTTGCAGGTCACTGCTCATGCGCAGATTTTTTATCGGTAAAAAATCGGCCGATTTGCCCACTAATTGCCACGAAAATCGGCCGATCGGCAAAATCGGCCGATTTTTTTCCAACTTTAACGAAAAAAAAAAAACGGCGAAAATACCGAAAAACGGCCGAACAAATAGCCCACTAACGATCCGAAAATCGGCCGATTTTATTTTCGGCCGAAAAATCGGCCGATTTTCGACCCATCTATGGCCTGCATTAGAGCCAGTGGGGGACAGATGCAGCATCCACCTAGGTAAGTATGATTTCTGGTAAAAAAACAACAACTAAACTTCTATTTTAACTTTGTATTCTTCAAGGTGATGTTGTTTTAATATTTAAACACATGTAGTAAAACGTTACAGAAAAACTCCTAACCCAAAGTAGGGAAGATCATGGGGTATTAGTACAGCAGTAACTTTTACTATGGTATACAGTATATGAATCAGTATATGAAGCAATGTAAGGCCTCATGCACCGTGAGGTTCTTGTAAAAGCTTTTCTTCTGGCATGAGAAAGGCAGCTGCAAATATGCTCCTAAGCCACATTTTTAAAAACATTTAGAGGCATTTTGGTGTGTCAAGGGCTTGGGTGTTTACTCATTTCAATGGCCAGAATGTTAATTTATTCTGGCCAATGAAATGAAAAATCACTCAAGCACTAAAAGCGCACAAGTGATGTTCTGCCTCTAAACTCCTGTAAAGGCTATAGGCCTATGCATGGACACATAGCTTAACATGGAGCAGAGTAAAAAAAAGCTCAAACGCCTTTAAAAACAGCACTTTTGAGTTAGGTTTGCCTTAGGCAAACTTAGATTTGTTCATTGAACATTTTTGCTATTATGTGTTAAGATAATAGTTTTGGGACTAAATAAATGGTGAAGTGAATCTGTACATTGTCTATGTAGGCCAAAGCAACAGTTTAACTTAAACACTACAGTGCCTTGAAAAGTATTCATACCCCTTGAAGTTTTCCACATTTTGTCATGTTACAACCAAAAACGTAAATGTATTTTATTGGGAATTTATATGATAGACCAACACAAAGTGGCACATAATTGTAAAGTGGAAGGAAAATGATACATGTTTTTCAAAATTGTTTACAAATAAATATGTGAAAAGTGTGGAGTGTGGAGTATTTGGCCCCCCTCAGTAAATACTTTGTAGAACCACCTTTCACTGCAAATACAGCTGTAAGCCTTTTTGGGAATGTCTCTACAAGCTTTGCACATCTAGAGAGTGACATGTTTGCCCATTATTCTTTGCAAAATACCTCAAGCTCCATCAGATTGGATAGAGAGTGTCTGTGAACAGCACTTTTCAAGTCTTCCTACAAATTCTCAATTGGATTTAGGTCTGGACTTTGACTGGGTCATTCTAATACATGAATATGCTTTGATCTAAACCATTCCATTGTAGCTCTGGCTGTATGCTTAGGGTCGTTGTCCTGCTGGAAGTTGATCCTCAGCCCCAGTCTCAAGTCTTTTGCAGACTCTAACAGGTTTTCATTTTAAGATTGCCCTGTATTTTGGTCCATCCATCTTCTCATCAACTCTGACCAGCTTCCCTGTCCCTGCTGAAGAAAAGCATCCCCACAACACGATGCTGCCACCACCATGTTTGACGGTGGGGAGGGTGTGTTCAAGGTGATGTGCAGTGTTCATTTTCTGCCAAACATAGCATTTTGCTTTTAGGCCAAAAAGTTACATTTTGGTCTCATCTGACCAGAGCACCTTCTTCCACATGTTTGTTGTCTCCCCTGCATGGCTTCTCGTAAACTCCAACTGGGACTTCTTATGGCTTTCTTTCAACAATGGCTTTCTTCTTGCCAGGCCAGAGTTGTGGAGTGCAAGACTAATAGTTGTCCTGTGGTCAGATTCTCCCACCTGAGCTCTGGATCTCTGCAGCTCCTCCAGAGTCACCATGGGCCTCTTGGCAGCTTCTCTCATTACTGTTCTCTTTGCCCAGCACCTCAGCTTAGGTAGATGGTCATGTCTTGATAGGTTTGCAGTTGTGCCCTACTCTTTCCACTTCGGTTGATGGGTTGAACAGTGTTCTGTGAAATGTTCAAAGCTTGGGATATTTTTTTATAACCTAACCCTGCTTTAAACTTCTTCACAACTTTATCCCTGACCTGTCTGGTGTGTTCCTTGGTCTTCATGATGCTGTTTGTTCAGTAATGTTCTGTAACAAACCTTTGAGGGCTTCACAGATTAGATGTATTTATACTAAGATTACATTACACACAGGTGGACTCTATTTACTAATTGGATGACCTCTGAAGGCAATTGGCTACACTAGATTTTAGTCAGGGGTATCAGAATAAAGAGGGCTGAATACAAATGCACGCCACACTTTTCACATATTTATGTGTAAAAAATGTTGAAAACCATTTATCATTTTTCTTCCACTTCACAATTATGTGCCACTTTGTGTTGGTCTATTGCAAAAAATCCAAATAAAATACATTTATGTTTTTGGTTGTAACATGAAAAATGTGGAAAATTTCAAAGGGTTTGAATACTTTTTCAAGGCACTGTATATACTTCCCATCTCTCCCCACCAATTCTTTTGTCCACAGAGTAGGCTCAAAATTGCCAAATTGGTCAAAACTTGCACAGTGCAAAACAGTGACTGGCTGCTCAGGCACCTGGGAAATGCACCATGGGGGGAAGGAGGGGGGCTCATTATCCCCATACTTGGAAGTACTGGAAATATGCTCTTTTCTCCTGGTTGCTTAACTGAGTGGTGGGGGAACAAATGAAAGGTAAATGTGAAGGTGGGGGCAATGATAGAAAAATTAATCTGTTGTTTGTTCTGCCAGCTGAATGCTCACATTCACATTAAGGGTCAGTTCACACCAGAATCGCACAGGAACTGTGTTTCTGTGCGATTCCTGTCTTTTCCCCTGCAGGGTGAATTTACAGCCCTTTCATTTGAATGGAGAACAAATTGCGCTGGAGCGCACATAAAGTAGTGCATGCACTACTTTTGAAAAAAGCACCACACCAATTTGCATTGCACTGTGGTACCATGAAATCTGGTGCCAGCAAATGCACTGTGCTTACGATCTACATTTGGGGGGGGGGGCATTAACAGTATGTTGGCACCCGAAGCAGGTTGCATAGGCAATGCGTTTTGAACGCGGTGCAAGAAATGCTCACAGAATGCGTCGTTCCCACTCCGTGTTCTGGGGTGAACCGGCCCTAAAGCTTGGTCAGGGAAAACTAACATTCACTGGGATATAGATAAACAGTATATTGAAAACAGCTTCTTGTACCAAAGCTGGTTACTTTTTCTAAATGGAAAGTCAATTTACAATAAATATAACCATTCAAATTTCTTATTCATTCTTTTGCAGTTGTCCGAACGTATGAGTATGAGGTGATTGTGGTACCTGTCTTCCTGGTTGGGATTACTATCATTCTGCTTGCCATTATTCTTTGGCTTCGGTATCGAGGATGGAAATCCACAAGGAAACAACCTCAAGGTAATTTGATATTCTGCTGTGAAAGCACCATATATGCTGTATATACCAAGTTACTCTTTGATGCAGACACCACTCATTAAATATTTCATATATGGTATTAGCAGCAAGGAGTTTACCCACAACTCCAATATACAGAAAATCTGTATATCTGCAGTACCATGTGCAACTTGCTTAACCAAAGTTTACATGCTAATATGTACACCAATTGTAGACCCCCAAAGATCCTTCTTCAGGTATCGCAAGCATAAATGTGTGGATTACACACAATGAATTAAATAAAGGTCCGAATGGAAATGTGTACCATCTGTATTAATGTGTAGTTATAACAACCAATAAAGCTTACAGTAATGACACGTGGAAACAAACTAATAGTTCTTCTGGTAAGTATTGCAGTAAAACTACACCTAAATGGAAAGAAATAAAGATACACAGGAGGAAATTCAATAATATTATTGGGGTCAGAGAGAAAAATGGTAGCTGCTAAGGACAAAGTGGAATTATTAGATAATACAAATCAAGAGAAAAGAAAACCGTGGATACCATTTGTTTCACAGTTCCAGCAACACTTTTCTGGCAGCACAGTCACTTTAAAATGTTCTGCGCCAAATTCCTGAAAGCATTGTGACAGTTTTGTTAACATATTAAATTGAAAGGCAAGTGAAAACCTAACTAAGCTTAGATCTGCTCCCGCCCCTATTCTAGGCTTATTATACCAATCTTGTAAAAGGAAAGAAGCCTATACTTATCTAGTCTGATGTCACTTTGGTCTGGTCACATGATCTCTCTAGCGTCCAGCTTCAGTGTTGAGGAGAGATGGCCGACAATGGTGATGTCACCCATAGGCTTACTATGAGAACATGAAGGTCTACCCTCTGATTCCAATAATGTTATAGAATAAAGCCTAGCTTTTTTTTTTTTTCTTGGGAGAGTGCATGTGATCAGCACTGTGACAATAAGCACTCTCCAGACAGAGGTCCTGCATCCTACTACAGGAGAATAAAAACTCCTCCTACAAGCCATAACCAGTGCTCTGCTGGACACTGATAGAAGTCACAAGACTGCTCTAACTGTTGATGAGAAAAGGTATTTAGCAGTTTATAGTTACTAAAATAATTGCATGTTCTATGTACTATGTCTCCTAGATTGTAAGCTCGAAAGAGCAGGGCCCTCAATCCCCTCATGTTTTGCATTGTATTGGTATTGTTCTGTCACATGTTCTGTCCCCCTTTGTAATGTACAGCGCTGAGCGAACTATTGGCGCTTTATAAATACCGTATAATAATAATATAATAATACTGTGGGAGACCAGATATAGTGAATGCAAGGTCCTGGGTTTAGTAACACTTTAAGTATTTTTTCCTCCTGATGGGTACATACCTCTGGCTTTTACTAGTCTCCTATGAGAGGATTATTCTCTGAGCTGAGCAGAAGAACCGTTCCTAAAGTTCACAGCTTAGAGAAGTGTATCCTCCATTTATGTTAGTGATTCTGGAGTGCCCCATAGTACTCTACATTCCATCCAAGTTATTCAGCAATATAGTCACAAAAAGACACCCCCAAGCTGCTTTCTATGTCATTGTTCCCAAACTGTGCGCTGTGGATGCTGCCAGACTCTGCACTAGTGAGGGAGAACTCTGGTCATCATCATTATCGGCTGCTATTATGAGGAGTGTAGTGACTGTGCTTTAATCATTATCATTACGACCCTCTCAGGGGTAGTGCTACACATCCTAATATGCATGAATTTCAGAGCCCCCCCCCCCTCTCCCAACCTTACAATCCAAGGTAGATCAAATTGTGATAAAACGGTATGCACTGATTTTGTGGTAACTACTATGCCTAATCCACTTACCCTTCTGGATCCTAAACAAAACATTTCATATCCTTGTCTTCCATGTTTAGAGTGCTCCAGCAAGGTTTTTAATAAATAATCATACTGGTAAAAGGATAAATATTGGGGATATTTCACTTGCTAAAGTGTGTTTATAGCGTACATATTAAAATGCCTATGTGGGTTGTCTTATGTGGAAGAGACCACATAGAAAATGGACAGGATATTTTGGGAGTGTATGACAGTGTCTTTCAAATAGCAAGACTTATTTTCCTTAATAAATACTCTGGTGGGCAAACAAGCTGCTCTGACATACAAAAACTGTCTATTTATTTGGAAAAGATATTTCACACTCTTCATGATTCCAAGACCCCCTTTGATGCTAAATGGGACCCATGGTCTCCCTTGATTTATCTCAATAGGATTGCTTTGATGATTAACGTTGGACGGGCAGTTGGATATCCTGTAATCCACATTTTTAAAGTGTATAGGAGGTGATTTGATTATATCTGATGTTTTGCTTGGCTGCCTATATGGTACACACTTTCTGTACAATTTGATTATGCTTACCTGGATTTGTTGTATTTGATCATTTTGTAAATTGATTCTTCATGTTATGCTTGGTCAAAACTAGATCAGTCTTTGCATCTTCCTTTGGATGATTGTGTAGAGATGTGCTGGTTGCTTTAAATCTTAAACAGCAGTTGCAAAGGATTTTTCTTTCTTTTCCATCTTTATGAGTGACAGACAGGAAAAGCAGGACTGTGCTCTAATTGGTTGTTGCTACAGCTGAGAAGGATCCACCCATAGCAGCACTGTTGCAGCTGAACTTATGATGATAGGCTGTGGAGGAAAGGAGAGAGGAAAAAGGAAGAAGAAGCACATGTGGTGAGGGAGACATTTTCATGGAGCAAGGGCTCCTGGTGTAAAGTCAGAGTCTCACTCTCTGTGCTGCTAGAGCCCATGGACTGGGCTGGGAGTGTGTAGCAGAGAAATTGTTGCAGGAGGACAGTGTGTAAACTAAGGATTGTCCTGCCTGACACTCAGGATTACAGCCACTCAAGTGCATGTGTCTCTCAAAGTCTGGAGCTGCCGAAAGAGAGAGGATTTCTACTGCTGTCTAATGCTATCTAGAGGACAATCCAGAAACAGTGAGTACTCTGTGATGAAAGGGGATTTTGATATTGCTGCATTTGCTGTTCATCTCTGGAGAATGGTCATGAGAAAGCCTGCTCTCTAATTCTCAGAGTGACACAGATCTTGGAAAGCCCAAGTTGCTCAGAAATAGCTATTCCTGCTGCTGATTGATGAGAGAACTCTGTCTCTGTATATTACTGGTTTGTCTCCTCAAAACTTGTGCTGTGGCTGAAGAGTGTGTTTAGTTCCAAGTCCCCACAGAAGCTTGCTGCTTTGAATATACTGAGCAAGTGTCAGTATATCAGGATTTCACCTGTATGGTAAAGATTTTGTTGAAGTGTTGTTTTTCCTAGTGCAATGTTCACTGGAAGATTCTGCTTAAAGGAGACTGCTATCCTGCTACCCCTGGATTACAAATACTCTCCCATGCAGAGAGTGAGCGCTCTTCCATTGATTAAAGGGCCCCAATGTTGAGAGACTTTAACTTTCATCCCACTGGCCAGTGGTTAGGTAGGACATTTCTGCTCTAGATAGTACTGCTATAGCAAATGTCAATAAGCTGCTAAATTTCATTAACAGTCATTGTTTCATGTGTCAATGTCACTCTCATATGTCACCCTGGTCAGTGTGATACTAGTCAGTTTTTGGAGTCTTTGGCGAGTGAATTGTGACTTCTTACTAACTGTGTTATGCAAAGTGGTATCTGTGTTTATGTACATTACCTGTGTTAAATCAGCTAGTTCTTTTTCAGGGTTTGTCTTCTTCAATAAAACCCATAAAAAATATTCTCAGAGTGTCGAAGTGTTCTGGTTATAATCAGAGGTGTCACCAGATTCAGGTGGGAGCTGAACCTATATATCTGGCCAAGTTCCACCCAAGGGTGTGCTACAATTGTATTTCACGGCCTATGTAACTGTTTGCTAATACCTACCATGGAATTGTTATTTGGATTGTCAACCAAGCTTTTTTCAGCAAAGGTTTGTAAACAAAATAGAAAATGAAGGATAGGTTGGCCAAACATAAATATTCCTTTTGGGCACCACAGTTGGAATTACCCTTGGCATGACTTTTTATACAACATAAACATTCAGTGTCACTTGATCACATCCCTCGCTCTTGCTGAGGAGTTAATAGAGAGCTACAGGTGCAAGGGCGGTGGATTGCAGATTTTGACACTATTCACTTTGAATGTCAATTTTGTATTTGTTTATTTAACCACTTGCCCTGCAGAGGATTTACCCCCCTTCCTGACCAGGCCATTTTTTGTGTTACAGGGCTGCATTATTTTTAACTGACAATTGTGCAGTCATGCAATGCTGTACCCAAATGAACTTTACGGCCTTTTTTTCCCACAAATAGTTTTCTTTTGGTGGTATGTGATCACCTGAGCGGTTTTTATTTTTTGTGCTAAAAAGACAATATTTTTTACTTTTTGCTATTAAACATGTCCACTAAAAAAATTTTACAAATCACATTTCGTCATAAATTTAGGCCAAAATGTATTCTGTTACATGCCTTTGCTAAAAAAAATCCCAACACGTGTAAATTAATTGGTTTACTTGAAAGTTATAACTTTTACAAATGGCGGTATATATACTGGGCTTCGTTTTTACATTTTTACTAGCGATCAGCAGCTTATAGCAGGACTGCGGCGGGCATTCTGACACTGGGGCAAACTGGCTTGGTGTCACTGACATCCCCACTGACACCAATACAGTGATGAGTGCTAATAAAAAGCCTTGAATGTGCCCCCTACCTAGAAAAGCAAAATCGCCGCCCTGTAGCAGTATTTCTAAAGCAGTTAATATGATACAGTGATGCTAAGTATCTTTTTCATTTTCATTTAGTCGTTGCCACGTCTTTACTATTTAAGCTTTATTGGTTGTTATAGTTAATAATTAATTCAGATGATACATATTTCCGTTTGGATCTTTACTTAATTCAATTTGTGTAATCTACACATTTATGCTTCCCATACCTGAAGAAGGATCGTTGGAGGTCCCAAACTGTTGCTAACATTTGCATGTGAACTTTGTTCAAAAACATTTCTGCAGGAATGGCCACACCTTTACAAAAAGGCAAATATATGACATTTGTGCCACTTTACATCTTTTTGCTCTGAGGGGTCTTTGAGGCAAAATTAGTCAACAAGTTTTCCTTTGTGAAGTTTAGGTGACAGATATTAAACTATGTGCTTGAAAGCATACTTTGCTATCATACCACCTTTTTAACACCATTCATTTTTCAGACTTGGTGGTCAGTAGGAGGAATAGTACCCCACCATAGGTATTAGTGGGAGGAATGATGCCCCATTGTTGGTGTCAGTGGGAGGAATTGTTCCCAATCATGTTTATCAGTGGGTGGAATAATGCCCCATCATTGCTGTTAGTGGAAGGAATAATGTCCCATTGTTGGTGTCAGTAAAAGTATTAATGCCCCTTAGCTGGTGTCCTTGGGAGGAATAGTGTTGGTGTCAGTGGAAGGAATGGTGCCTCCTTGTTCACATCAGTGCGAGAAATAATGCCTCATGTCAGTGGGAGAAGCAGTGCCCCAATGATTGGATGAATGCAAGCAAAGGGCCACATCCAGCCCATGGAACTGAGTTTGGAAGTAACTGCTCTAAAGCACCATACTAACCTAGAAGTTGCCATTATCAAACATGGTGTGTGCCTTCCACTCAGTCCTGAAGCATACACAATATAATGTAATACCCTGCATAAATACTGGTCGCAGGATGTTAATTAAACACAAGATAGTAGTATTATGCGGTTCAGTTGTTCAGATTCTATTGACGTAAAGCCTTGTTGGACTTGTATGCTGGTAGCAGGACTTATGCACTCAGATAGGGAGTGAACAGACTACATTTCCCAGGAGAGCTGGCAAAGGGGCAGGGGCATATTATTGAGAAGTCCAAAAACTTTAGAGGAAGGGAGTGGATGGTGAGAGGCGAAGGACATGTGTGTGTGTGTTTGTGTGTGTGTGTGGAGAAGGCCGTGTGGGACTCTGAAGATCCAGGCTGGATCGGGCCGCTGAGCGGAGAAGTACAGCAGGACTGCAGACCACTGGTATCGCTGATGAGCAGGACAGCCAATCCTGCTGGCAAGCAGATTGTAGTGCTGTCATCAGCATTGCTCCTTAACAGAGGGACCAAAGAACATGCCCCCCCCCCAAACTACCCCTTATGCTGCAAAGTCTACAGATCGGGTTAGAGGGTTCAATACCCAGATCGTCACAAGTTGCAAGTGACTGTGTTATTTACAGTTCAGTTTAGTACACCTTACACCACAGCTTATCACACTGAGGCCCAGACTATCTAGCAGCCTACTGCTTTAATGCCTCGCTAACGCCCTGAAACCGCAGGACTCTGGCTACAGCACACGCCTCCTTCAGACAGGATTACACTAGTATCTCATTTCAAGTCTTTTCCAACTTCAAAGGAACCTGCTTCACCAGACTAGTTCACCATCTTTAGAGGGTCAGTCTTTTCTGAAGTCTGCTTCCACCCCTTACTACAATCTTAGCCAATTCTTGCATCCTTTGTGTTAAAGAGACTTTACCCAAATTCAACATCACTCAAAGGGGGATCTTTCTGTGAAACCTTGCTCTTACATTAGGAAGAAACTGAACCTTAATGTGTATCCACTAGGGCCCCATCAAATACAAAAAAGGGGACACTATTGCTTATAACAAAAGGATTAATTTCTAGAGTTTAAGGTCATGTGACTGCTGAAAAAACCATAAAAAAGTTAAATAATTTTGATTCTTTGAAAAATTAAGTGCAATTACATTCATGGCATACTATTTCCTGCGGTAACATGGGCTTTTATTCTAGTGTGTTCACAAATACTTGTCAGTATACAGTATCCCAGTGATGGGAATTTGCCTCTAGCAGTAAACAGAGAGCAAAGGGACAAGTGCAGTAACCCAAAATAGTCAAAAAGAAATGATTTGTAATATCTGCAAATATTATAAAATCCAGATAGTGTCTACACAAAGTTAGTAATGAGGTATTGTTCTTGTGCATGATGACCATAATGTGGACCCAGAAAGTGGGAACAGGAATGAAACAATCAGTGAGTGCTACACTGTATTACCGACACAGACTGGCGTCTAGCCATAGATTAGCTGACACTGTACTGGCAGAAATACAAACAAAGTGTATGCTGTATCACATGCAATCAGTGTTTTTGGTGACTTTGTGGAGCTGGCTTTGCATGGACTTTAATTGAGGCATGCTAGATTGCTCTTTAGTCAAAGTAAACATGATTTAGTATGAAATATGTAATATACAAGAAAAGACCTAAAACAGAGCTTTGTGTTAGTGAAATAACATTATTATTCTCACCGAGGAAGTATACCAATTTGTAGCAGGGCTAAACTTGTCTGCGCTCACTGACAACTACGTAAATGTGGCCTCGCCTGTGTTTGCAATTGAAAGATGACTGGAATTTTGGAATGTTGTTGTAATAGTCTCTAAAGCTTTTTTGCCAGATTTAGAAGCAAACTGTATACATTTCTAGCAATATTAGTATTGGGGAGATGGTATATGTAGCATGTTTTCTTGGGGGAGTGCAAGCAGCTTAAAGCACACCTATCATGTGCATAGTAGGCATCCTTGTTACCAACGCTTACTTGACATATCTTTCTTGCCTGCTTCCTATATCAGATTCTGGATCTGCATAATTAACAATATACCAACATTTCTTAAACTTGGTATTGGTATAGGACTAGGTGTTGGCCCACTCCCTATATGAGTTTGAGTCTATGGGCTGCTCAGACACAATGCAGTGCAGTATGAGAAGTGGAGGGAGGGGTTTAAAACACTAGGTCATGCCAAACGTGCTATAGTTCAAGCTTGGAGAACCCCTTCGGTTGTGTTTCAGGGGGTGAAGACCCGGATGAATGCTATGCTAATCAATGAACAGATGTCTAGCGTTCTTCAAGATTCTTATCCGAGATCTTAAGGTTTGGGAACCTTGGATACATTATTCCCTGCCGTCCCTGCCTCCTACTAGCTATGGCCTCTTATAGTCGTTGCCTGTGCTAGCCGTGGATCCGCGACTCTTCTAGTCTTCCTTTCTTCCATGTTTTCTATCTGAATCTTTCTTCCTTCCTTATTTCTTTCTATGTTCTTATATTTCCTTTTTTTTATCAGTTTGGGGTTTTTTTTCCCGTATGTTCTGAGCTGATACTTCTCGGTAAGGGTTTTTCCTCTTTGTTTTTTTTTTTTCAGTAATATGATGGATTGCTGCTGCTACTATTTGGTTCGGCTTTTTGCCGTCCCTCCTTTGGTTTCATTGGACGTTCCTTTATCTGGCTAATATACCCTGCTGATTTGTATCTGCTTATGTATGCTATTGTTCCGCTCTGCCCCTACGTGGGTGTATCATGAGCTTGTTGTATTATAAAAACAAAAACTTCTTTAATAAAAATATTGAAATAGAAAACACTAGGTCATACCCCGAAGAACTGATTTTTTGCTTGAGTCCAAAGTACTGTTCTATTACATTAGTTACCAAGTGGCATTAGAAAGATCCTGCTAATTTAGCATTTTCAGGTCATGATCTTGGAAAGTATGGAAGTTACTAGATCAACATGAGAGGCCAGCAACAGCTGGCTCCATATTCTCTCTGTACAGGTTTTTTTTTAGAATGTCACTTGAGTCAGCATGACTGCTGGCTGTCCTTTTTAAGGGAACCTATCAGGATGGTGGTCATCTTTCACAGCCAAGGTTCCTACCCATTGATAAAACAACAACGGCAACTGCTCCAACCTGTAACTGGCCTTTGCAACAAGGAACACATGGAAGAGTGGCGCATATTAAAAAACAACAAAGAAAAATTTGCAGCTCAACTTACCAACCAGCCTGTAACCAACCAAATTAACCTGTCTAACAGTTCCCGTTAAAAGCAGGGGTTTAATTTGCACACAATTGCAAACACATGCGTAAGCTGCAGAGCCTCTTCATGGCACCCCAGTATTCTGCAGATCCTAACACTATAAATTTTGAGATCCTCCATAGTAGAAGCACATGTATAGTAATGGATAGATTCAGGGTAGGTAAGCCTGGAGAAAGCCCACCCCTCCTTAAAGGCACAGGGGCGCACTGGACACCCAGCACATAGCACAATGGCAGCAGAGGGGGTACAGTGCACCCCCTCACTAATATATCAACAGTACAGACAAACGGCAACTGCCCCAACCTATAACTACCCCTTGATGCAGGGTGCCATTGTTAGACCTGGGGTTGACATGTCACTGAGTTGCAAAGATGTGCTATTCCCAATAACTAGCAAGGCTTGCTGGAGACAGGCAGTGACAGACAACAGTGTTGGGAACCAGGACTCAAGGTAACAGCCATTCTGACTGGTTCTTTTAAGGCAGCGAGAGTTTAAAGTGGTTAAACTTCAGGCTGAACAAGCCTTTTTATAAATATGTAAAGATGTAAGGACTAGGCCTGATGACATTCAAGATAAAAACCAAAGGAACATTTTCTCAACTATCCTCTGTTTCTAATGTCTGCAAGATTGTCTCTACAGAGAACATAGTCATTGCCACAGATGGGCAAATCACTTATCAGTAGCAATGTGAGATGAAAGATCTGCACATTATTCTCACGATCCCTTAACCACTGAGCCTGCCAACACCTGCCTAGTCTTTTAATCTAACTTGTACAAATTATATGCACATTAAAAGATAAGCAAGGGGCAAATGGGACAAGATTTCAAGAGCTGCGGAATCTTTATAAAATGTTAAAAATTGTATATGAGAAATAGCAAGCAATTTTAACACTTTCACAAGCTGTTTGTTATTGGCACATCCCCAGTGTGAGAGCATGAAGCAAAGAAGACCTATAACAATCTAGTTATATGAGTAAATCAGTTAATAAAACACTGTGATTACATTTGTGTTTACCTTTATATTCTCAGTAAGAAGGTCCAGTACTGTGAAGGTCCTTTGGTGATATTCTCTCACTGCTTGAGCTCCAAATATCTGTTTAAATGGTATAATCCTGCTAAAAAGTATGTATTCTAAAACTCTAAATCCAACTAATCCTAAAATTTACATTGAATTCATATGGGAACCAGTGGAAGAGATTGCTGGAGGAACTTGCTGGACCTTTTACTGGCTGCACAGTATAATACTGGAACTGAACCCAACATTCAACATCTTGAGATAGAGGACCTTAAAGTGGTAGTAAACCTCAGACATGAAATATGAACAAAGCATATTCTCTATAACAGTGGTCACTAAATGGTGGACAGCGATCCAGAACCAGACCAAGGGACAGTCCCATCTGGACCGCATCCACGCCACCGTCACCGTAGGGTGCCCTCCCTTGGGGCCGCGAGGCTTAAGATGACCCAGCTACACAGTGGGAGGTAAGCGGCGACTGCAGTGTGGATGTGGCTAATACAGACCGCGGCCGCCACTCACCTCCTGCTGTGTAGCTGTGCCTAAAGCAGGGCAAACAAGAGGAGCGGCAGGAAGCCCCGCTGACACGGACACCTCCTTGGCTGGTCGCTGCACTGAAGGGACAACAGCGGCCTCTCTTCTTCACCTGCTGGCACACTGTGACAGGTCTGTAGAGGCAGTGGATGGGGCTGTCTCTTCTGGACGGGCTGTCTCTTTGCTGAACGATATGTTTCTTTGCTGGAAGGGCTGTCTCTTTGCTGGATGGGCTGTCTCTTTGCTGGATGGGCTGTCTCTTTGCTGGAGGGGCTGTCTCTTTGCTGGATGGCTGTCTCTTTACTGGATGGGCTGTCTCTTTGCAGGATGAGCTGTCTCTGCTGGACGGGCTGTCTCTTTCCTGGACGGGCTGTCTCTTTGCTGGACTGGGCTGTCTCTTTGCTGGATGGGCGGTCTCTTTACTGGAGGGGCTGTCTCTTTGCTGGACGGCTGTCTCTTTGCTGGATGAGCTGTCTCTGCTGGGCGGGCTGTCTCTGTGCTGGACGGTGATGTCTCTTTGCTGGACTGGGCTGTCTCTTTGCCCAGTTGGACCCAGCAAAGAGACATCCAAATCCAGCAAAGAGATAGCCCAGTCAAAGAATGGACATCCCCATCCAGCAAAGAGACATCCCTGTCCAGCAAAGAGACATCCCATCTTTGCTATATATTTGCTGTGTTGTTAAGGAGTGCTGTGTTATGTTAAGGGGTGCTGTGTTGTATTAAGGGGCACTGTGTTTTGTTAAGGGGCGCTGTGATGTTAAGGGGGGCAGTGATGTGAAGGAGAAAAGAGGACACTGTGGGACTTCATTAAAGAGGGGACTGTGATGTAGAGGGGACTACAGTGTGAAAAGTATGCTAAAGATCATAATGTACCAGAGGACTGTGATGTGTTATAACGCTAACGAGATTCAGACCTCTGCTGGAAGGAAATTATTCTGACTGAACCTCCATAAATTTTAATTCAAGACCCCTGCTCTATAGTGTGTACTTGTCTCAATCTCAAGCAATAAGTGTCATTTTTGTCTGCTGCTTCATTCCTCTCCTATCAGCATGAGGCATTTCTGACAAGTTTTCCTCACACCAAAAGAAAATTGGTGACAGGGATGGAACTCCAGCAGATTTACAGCCTCAACTCTGTGGAGGGGGCTGTGTCTCTTCCCTCCAATCAGCTCTCAGAGCTCTCCTCCCTGAGCTCTGCAGTGTGTTACTTTGGGTCTCTGCCCCCTTTTTTCTGAACTCTCAGACAAACTTTACAAATTCTTGACTTTGAACGGATGTAGAGGAGAGAAAACTGCAGATTAGCAGGTACAATGTATACAGAATTTGTTACATCTGTGTGTATCATTTAAGACCACCCACTTCACTGGGTATATGTAAAGGTTTACAAGCACTTTAAATGTATAGTATGTACTGGGCATGGCTAGGATTGTTTTCCTGTTTTTATTGGTGAAAACGTTAGCTAAATTTAGGATGCGTGAAACACATGGAAGTTGGCACATGTTTGAAACATGAACTGTGGTATGGACTTTTCTTGCCTGCAAAAAACCCCAATTGCAGCTGCTTATCTTAGAGACAGCAATAGAAAGACAACTGTCCTTACTATATTTACTGTATATACACATATGTGATTGGTGAGGATAATTATGTTTTTCTTTCATTGAAAAAGTGATATCTTTAAGACAGAATGGGGTTGATTTACTAAAACTGTAGACTGCAAAATCTGGTGCAGCTGTGCATGGTAGCCAATCAGCTTCTAACTTCAGCTTGTTCAATTAACCTTTGGCAATAAAACCTGGAAGATGATTGGTTTCTATGTGGAGTTGCACCAGATTTTGCACTCTCCAGTTTTAGTAAATCAACCCCAATGAGTTTTTTAGTAATACTATAGCATTTATTTTGGGTTAGTTTGTCAGAAAACCTAGAGCACCAATTAATATACTAAGCTGTTTGGTTTACAATTGTTCTTTGTTCTTAGTCACCAAAGGATGTAATCCAGTCTCTTAAACTCATGACATTACACAGCTAGCTTGATTGTTATTCCCCTATTAAGGTTACCATAGAAAAAAAAGTTTGTGTTAGTCAGAAGCCCATTAATAACGTGTCATTCAATCATAACCTGGGATCCTTTATTCCTATTTAGTTCACAAGCGTACAATAACTAAAAGCTATTGTGAAAGGAAAGTGAAAAATAAGTGGTGGAGAAGAAAATGTGCTGAGAAAAGCCACTCGAGCAGATTGAAAGCCAACACCCACTGAAAGCTGTTTGTTATCTGTAGCTTCACTGGGAGTTCTGAAATTAGTATTAAACCCTCAGCATATTTTTGAGCACAATAAAATAAAACATTACCCAGTAATCTATTTGAAAAACAAAATGTCAATTTAATGACTCCTGCTCCCTTAGTCCTGCTTCCCTGAACTTCCGGTCTTCGTAGAAAAGAGTTGATAGTGGACAGTGCAGTCTCTAGTCAGTCTGTGAATTTGGAGAAGAGAGGAGTAAAGAAGTGCCTTCTTTTCTTAGGCTACAGTGCTGTGTTTTTCTATTGATGCATACAGCGTATATGATATGTTAAAACAAAGTGATGAGCTTTATAAATGTGCTTTACATCCCACTTGCTTCAGGACTCTCAAGCAAGTGGGATGCTTTTTATTCCAATGAATGAAGCAAAAAAAAAAACCAAAACACTGGGGGGGAAGGGGTTGGGGTTTGGCCACCTGACCAGTCATTGTCATGTGACCAGCCTCTCCTCTATTCAGTATAATACAGACTGAACTTTGTGGGAGAACGTTGGTGGTGAATAACTGGTAAAATGCAGGTATAATGTGGAGTAATCCCTAAAGAGCATAAAGCAGACAAAGATATCTGTACTCCGTTATAAATGGGTTAGTTGAGGTCTTCTAGATGTATTTCCATGGTCGGCTTTCTTTCCACCATGAATTATTAGTCTTCGTCTTGCTGCTTCAGTCTGCAGAATTACATTAAATGAAATCTGAAGATGAGTATGAAATTCCTTGTAACAACTGTGGCAGCCTGCCACTGTGAGACAGAGAAATAAAAGACGTAAGCAAGCAATCAATTCACACCCATCTATCCAAAAATGAGTTTTTAGCAGGTTCTTCCTTAACAGTCCAAGCACACTAGGAGCAGAAAAAATGCCAGAACCTCTGGCAGAAAATATATCATAAAAAATGCTCATATTGGCTCTTATTGTACAAGAGTTCATGTGAGTTTATGGGCATTTGTTTTTCTAGGCATTTTTTTTTTTCCAGAACTCTCTGCTCATTTTACAATGAACTGCAGGAAGTAAACGCAGATCTCTCCAAAGAAGGGGAATATATCACCTTTTAAACAGTCTTCACCCAGATGTACCAGTTGCACCCATTGGAAGATTTCCCCTCACTCCCTGTTCCTATGTTACTCACAAATTTTCCATTTCCAAGCATTTTTTGTACCAGAGACAGTGGTAGCCAATCCAATAAAAAGGAGGAATCATGAGTAACTGATTTACAGTAATATTAAAGCTTTTTTTTTAATAACAAACAGGGTCAGTGCTTTCACTAGGCAAACTAGGCAGCTGCCTAGGACGAAGGCACAGCCAGGGCCACCAGTAGGGCAGTACAGCCGGCCCTGCTGTAACATTAATTATATTTTCCCTGGGCCACATCAGTTCACCAGAGGGGCCCAGGAGGCAAAGAGCAGAGAAGGACTCTTTTTAATTTCAGGTGCAGGCAGTTAAAGCCGTGTTGTGTTTTGCAATGCTGATCAGTGGCAGCTGGCCGCAGCTGCTCATGATCTCTCACTGGCGGAATGATTATCCCTTTCTCCACTGCGGAGGGTGGAAGGCGAGGCTGTAGCCCAGCGGTGGGAGGTGATTCAATAGAGAGGTGGCTGTGGGCACAGGCAGCAATGGGAACCCAGTGCACAGGCAAGCTCACAATTTCTGTTTTATGAGACACAAAGAGAGATACAGCCATAAGCTGTACATAGATGATTACATAAGCACAGTGAGATGCCCCGTTAGTTCTTATTTATGCTTGTGTTTGAGGAACATTAAAAATGTGCGGCTGAGCAACACAACACTTTTACTGTCCCTCAACCACTCCCCATTATGCTGCAAAGGCACTGCCACCATAGCATAGCAATAGTGGCGGGATGTTGTGTAAAACCCCCCTTGAGTGTGTGTAAATTTGACAGGGTGACTGTCAGGTGGAAATGATCCAATAGCTGTGCAGCCTCCAGATCTCTTCCACACACCCCCATGTGCCCTGCCATGCCATAGGACCTGCATGGTGGGTGCCATCAGTAGAAGGGAGGGAGATCAGTGAACACCTGTTCACTGATCTCTCCTTCCTGTATTGACCTGGAAGCAACGTGTAAAATGTCACTTCTGGGTGATGGTGTCATTGTCCTCAGACAGAACTGGATGATGTTATCTGGAGACAAAGCCGTCTCCTGCAAATTTCAGCCAATCCGTGAAGAACAGGTATCCAGCCAATGAGGTGCCACGCAAGCCATGCTGCGCGCAATATCACTTCCTCCCATCTCCCCAGTCAGTCTCCACACGGAGCTAACGTTAGCATGTGGAGTTATTTTGAAGTTTTATTTTTTTTGGGGGGTGGAGGAGTGCAAGTAGCCGGTCTTGCCTAGGGTACAAAATAGTCTAGCACTGGCCCTGATCATAAACATGTTATACTTACCTGCTCTGTGTAACGGTTTTGCACAGAGCATCCCCGATCTTCCTCTTCTTGAGTTCCCCAACAGTCCTGGCTACTCCCCCCGCCGAGTTCCTTCCCCCACAAGTCACACAAAACAGGGCTCAGCCCCGCCCCCTGCTCCCTTGTCACTGGCTCTGATCAATAGCAGCTGAAGCCAATGGCTCCCTCTGCTGTATCTGAGCCAATGAGGAGCGAGAGAGCTAAGAGAGACTCGGCTCCCGCGCACATCACTGAATCAAGATTGGACTGCATAGAATGAACTTAATTTCCCCAACTTTCCCAAATTGCTATGGCAAAGTTAGAAATATCACTGCTCTAAGTTCACGCCTGCATGTCATGCAGGCTGCAATTCAAATGAATGGGCTGCCATGCCTCGCAAAACACAGAGAAAAAGTCCCTGCACCTTTCCAAAAATTGCAGCCCGTACTGGGCACTACAGTGCAGTTCCCGGTGCAGCTTCGATCTCCAGTGCAGGCAATGTGCCATTAATTTCACCTGCCTGTATGTCCCGCATTTTCTGTGTGGGTGGTTGCAGCTGTGGGAAAAGAAAACACTGGAACAGGGGTGGACTGACAACTCATGGGGCCCCCGGGCAATAGGGGATCATGGAGCCCTGTGTCCTTGCCCAAACTCAAAAAAGCCTATGGAAAAGGTACCAGGGGCATCTCATGGGGCTCCCTACTGACCCCGGGCCCTCGGGCAGTGCCAGATTTTCCAAATGGTCAGTCCGCCTCTGCACTGGGCTGCTGTGCATCTACAAGAATATGCAGCAATTTCTACAGTCAGGATAGTTAGAGCTTTTCTCATATACTTTGTTGGACACACAGATATTTACTGTAGGTTATACATTTGAATGTGAACCTGTTCTTTGCTCATGCAGGGAAAAGCAATGGGAGCACATAGCTTCCCCCCTCCCCAGCAGCACATACTCAATTTCCCTTTGCTCCCACACCACTCCTTTCTGCCACATGGTACAAAGAGAAATGCTCCAGGTATGGGGGAGAATATGACTTTTCATGTCATTTGGCAGCACTGGTGTTGATGATCGGCTCAGCACTGTCAAAAGGGATTAGGGGGGGAGTCATTAAACCAATTTAAGCTCCAAGTCACAACCTGGAACCTACATAGGTCTTTCCCACTGAAGGGAAGGTGAAGTTTGGTCAGCTTACAGTATGCCTAAGGTCAATTTTTTAGATTATAATAGGGTGGTTTAGAACCAGTGTCAGATTTTTTGCTGTCAGTGTCCCCATTAGCTGTTTGGTCATTAATGTCACCTGGAATGAGGGGTAAATCCAAAATTTTGATTTGCCACTAGAACAGGAATGGAGGGGAAATCTTCCAATGGGGACACTTGTTCTTGACATGAAGTAAAGAGAAACCTCCCTAATGAGACACAGATGGCAACAGACAGCAGTTGTACTCTCCTCTACTTGATCCAAACATGCGTTGCGTATAAATCAGTATTTTTATGCACATACATGCACATACATGCATAAATGTGCAAATACACACATACATCACACTCCCTTGACTAAAATAAAGGTAGAAGAATATTCACATGTGTACTGGTGCCCCCTTAGGAGTTGCTGAAGATCTGCATCCTGCTATATTCCTGCACAGTCATGCAACACACATTTCCTTAAGACCTTGCACACAGGAGACCGTAAACAGTCCTTGAGTTGTTTTTTTTTGGGGGGGTTATTAGGGGTTATAAACCTGGATGACTTGGATGTGGTTAATGGGTGCATGGGATGCCAAAGGGAACTGTGAACTGAGATCAAACTATTTAGCAACTATGTACAAATCCTTTAGGCAGCAAAGTCTCTTAGTTGGAAGAGCTCTCCAGCCCTCCAGGTGTACCACCTCTTCACCCAGCCAACTTAGGGAATGGGGGCCCAGAAACTGCCAATATAGAACAGTCCCAGATGGGGGCTAGTCAGGGTTTCCACTAGAATGCCTTCTCCCATTATCTAGCCCAGGAGGTGTGGGATTACTAACTCAGTTCTCTCCTGCAAGCATGTGGGTTGGTTGCTGCCTTCAGATCTTACGCTGAGCTGGCTCCTTTCATGCTTCCCAGGCTGTTCTCTTTCAGCGGATGGTTGAGGTTGAGAGATCCTCCCTTACAGCTCCTTTACCTGTATGTAGGCCCTCTCCTGGACCCCCTCCTAGGCTCCACACTCCATACTGCTCATCTCATATTCCACCTGAAATCTCCCTCCCTCTGAGGAGGCTCTCCTATGCTGTCCCAACTCCATGCCAAGCCTCCTGCTTGGGGATTGGTCTGTTGTCCCTAAGCATACAGATCAGCCACTCCTCACCCCCGCCCACTGAGTTCTAGAAACTTATCAAAGTCTCTAGATCAGAGGGAGGTATCAGAGAGCTGATCTGCAGAGCCTCTCAGCCTTCCAGCTGCTACTCAGCCTCCTGCTAAAAAAAAATTATTATTTTTCCTAGGAGGGTGCTGCACATATATGTACACACAAATACATGCAAATGCTATTTAGCCTATTCTCACATTTTTTTTCTGCCAGGAATGTCTGATGTGCAAATACCCTTATAATAGTGATTGCGACTGAGGATAGCATTATTATTATTATACAGTATTTATAAAGCGCCAATAGTTCACTCAGCGCTGTACATTACAAAGGGGGACAGAACATGTGACAGAACAATAACAATGCAATGCAAAACATGAGGGGATTGAGGGCCCTGCTCTTTCGAGCTTACAATCTAGGAGGGAGGGGATGGTGGCACAGGAGGAGATAGCTGTGGAGGATGGGGTGGTAAAAAGAGTGGAGGAGGTTGGCAAGCTAGCAGGGGGTGGGGTAGGCTTCCCTGAAGAGGTGGGTTTTCAGGGTGCGCCTAAAGGAGAGGAGAGTAGGTGATAATCTGATGGGTTGGGGCAGGGAGTTCCAGAGGATGGGTGACACCCTGGAGAAGTCCTGGAGGCGGGCATGGGAGGAGGAGACCAAGGAACTAGAGAGAAGGAGGTCTTGTGAGGAGCGGAGTGTGCGTGCTGGGTGGTACTTGGATATTAGGTCGGTGATGTAGTTCGGGGCAGTATGATGGACAGCTTTGTACGTCAGTGTTAGGATTTTACTGGGTCCCCGATGAAGAGAGATTTTGTGAGTTAAAGATAATTGGCTTCATGTAAGACGAGCAGGATCTGGGTGCCAGCAAAATACATTATATGGCTTTTTTGTCTTTTTTCTCTTTGATTTGTGCATAATTCTACCCATGGAAGAAATCACAATATTAAAAGTGCAGCAAGTATCATGCTCGAGATTCCCCAATATATTAGGGAATATTATTAACATGCCTTTGCACACAAAATAATACACTCTTCCACTGGACACTGACCTTTCTATTGTATCTCTATGTAGACCATCTGATCCAGGAGAACCGTGGAGTTGTAAACTCAGGGATCTCACTAGATGAACTGTCATTGGAGGATGTGCTGAGAACAAATAATCCCTCACTTTTAGCACTGGAGATACCACGGGAGAGAATTAGGCAACCCATGCAGCTGATGGGGGAAGGAAGGTTTGGTCCCCTCTACAAGACAAGGCTGAAAGGGCAAGATGCCCTCTCCGAAGATAAAGAAATTGTTTTGAAACAACTGAAAGGTAGGTGTATGCAAAATTATACTTTAACACACATTACAGTACCTGCTGCTTCAACTGCTGCGGCAACATGCCGAGGGCCCGGGGTCAGTAGGGGGCCCCATGATACCTGGTACCTTTTTCATAGGCTTTTTTTGAGTTTGGGCAAGGACACAGGGGCCCCATGATCCCCTATTGCCCGGGGGCCCCATGAGTTGCCAGTCCGCCCCTGCTCAGTAGTACCCCCAGCTCTGCGGATGCCCCACTCAGTAGTAACCCCCAACTCTGCTGATCCCTTGCTCAGTAGTAACCCCCAGCTTTGCTGATCCCCCACTCAGTAGTAACCCTCAGCTCTGCTGATCCTCTAGTTTGCTGATCCTCCCCTGTTTCTGGCCCCCGCTCACCTCCAGCTATATTGCTCCTATGCCAATGTGACATTGCTAATTTCTCCTGCTCCAGTCCCCTAGCTCTGCTGATCCTCTGTTGCTAAGTCCTCTCTCTCCTGTCTCTGCTCACCTTCCACTATAGTGTTCCACTGTTGCACACCACATGTGCCATCTGCTAGTTACTCTACTCCAGACTCCACTCACCTGCGTGCTGCTCCACGCTGCACACCAGATGTGACATCTGCATCAGACACTTCCAGAATATATACAGATGAACCAGAAGTGACTGCTGATGATGTTTTGCTTGTTGGTTTCCCAGTGCATCCGGTAATATATCATACCTGCGATACCTCCAAAACAAAACAAAGCCACAGCTGACTAAAAGCCTCTCAAACGCTGCAGGTGCTGTTAGAAAGCTTTGTCACAGACTTCTATGTCTGCTTTGGAGATGCTTTGAAGCACCAGGAAAACAACATGGGGTATAATTTTTGAAGTGAAGAAAAGCAAAGTAAATGCAATGTGTAAAACTGACTGTACGCTTACCATTTTATTTAGTGACAATGCCACATTTTGAAGCAAGTGTAAACGTGCTCTTAGACATAAATGTGTATGGTAGAGGTAATGTAACTAGAATTAACAAGAAATGTGATGATTTTATGCAAATTAAGTTAAGAGTTTCTTCACTTTCAGTAGAAATGTTCTATAGGTTATCCTGTGCCTTAAACGTCACCTGTAGTTAAATGTACTATAATTGTAGCTGTATATAATAATTTGACCCGTTTGCTGATTTTTACAACTGAGCATTTTTAACTCCATATTTTTTGATGATCTCCAGGCAATACTGAACCAAACGATGTACGTGATTTCCTGCAGAGAACAGCATTTCAGGCCTGGTTGGGCACACACCCTCACTTGGTGGACATTATTGGGTGCTGTTCTAATCAGAGTCCTTTCTATATGGTGCTGGAATGTGTGGAGCCGGGGTCACTTTTGCAGTTTCTCTGGGACTGTCGCAGGGTGAGGAAAAACATATTGTTCATGTGTTCACTAGCTACATCAGTTTTCAAACTACATATAACCTTTACCATCAGTTGTACAGTTGCAAGAAAAAGTATGTGAACCCCTTGGGATTACGTGGAGTTTTGCATGAATTGGGCATAAAATGTGCTCTGAACGTCATCTAAGTCACAACAATAGAAGAACACAGTCTGCTGAACATAATACTACACAAACATTAGATGTTGCCATGGTTTAATTGCACATAACATGTAAACATTCACAGTGCAGGGAGGAAAAAGTATGTGAGGCCCTAGCTTAATGACTTCTCCCAGAACTAATTGGAGCCAAGAGTGAGCCAACCTTGACTCCAATCAGTGTGATGATATTGGATATGTTGCTGACAGCTGTCCTGCCCTTAAAAAACACACACCTGTTTTGGGTTTACTGGTTTCAAGAAGCACTGTCTGATGTGAACCATGCCTCGCAGAAAAGAGCTCTAAAAAGACCAACGATCAAGAATTGTTGACTTGCATGAAGCTGGAAAGGGTTACAAAAGTATCTCCAAAAGCCTTGATGTTTATGTGTCCACGGTAAGACAGACTGTCTACAAATGGAGAAAGTTTAGCACTGTTGCTACTCTCCCTAGGCGTGGTCATCCTGTAAAAATGACTGCAAGAGCACAGCGCAGAATGCTGCATGAGGCAAAGAAGAATCCCAGAGTGTCGGCTAAAGACCTACAGAAATCTCTGGCACATGCTAACATTTTTGTTGACACATCTACAATAAGGAAAACATTAAACAAGAATGGAGTACATGGGAAGACACCACGGAGGAAGCCATTGCTGTCTAAAAAGAATATTGCAGCACGTTTGAAGTTTGCAAAAGAGCACCTGGATGTTCCACAGCACTACTGGCAAAATATACTGTGGACAGATGAAACCAAGATTGAGTTGTTTGGGAAGAACACACAACACTATGTGTGGAGAAAAAAAGGCACAGCACACCAACATCAAAACCTCATCCCCACTGTAAAACATGGCGGAGGGAGCATCATGGTTTGGGGCTGCTTTGCTGCCTCAGGGCTGGACGGATTGTTGTCATTGATGGGAAAATGAATTCCAGAGTTTATCAAGACATTTTGCAGGAAAACGTACGACCATCTGTCCACCAACTGAAGCTCCGCAGAGAATGGGTGATGCAACAGGACAATGACCCAAAGCATACAAGTAATTCAACAAAACAATGGCTGGAACAGCACAGAATACGCCTTCTGGAGTGGCCCAGTCAGAGTCCTGACCTCAACCCGATTGAAATGCTGTGGCATGACCTTAAGAGAGCGATTCACACCAGACATCCCAAGAATATTGCTACACTGAAACAGTTTTGTGAAGAGGAGTGGTCCCTGCACTGTGAATGTTTACATGTTATGTGCAATTAAACCATGGAAACATCTAATGTTTGTGTAGTATTATGTTCAGCAGACTGTGTTCTTCTATTGTTGTGACTTAGATGACGTTCAGAGCACATTTTATGCCCAATTCATGCAAAACTCCACGTAATCCCAAGGGGTTCACATACTTTTTCTTGCAACTGTAGATCCTTGCCTCATATGGTGACTTTTTAGAAGTTGATTCTAGCAATAATACTTAAAGAAGAACTCCAGGACAGGCAAAAATATTACCCATTAGTACACCCCCTACACAAAACACTAAACAGTTAATAACATTTTGAAAATTCTTACCATTTAGGAGAAAAGTCTAATTGAAGTTTCATGACCATGAAAGGAAACTACAGTTCCTATCAACCACAGGGATTTGTAGTGAATTGTAGTGAATGTGGATGGGTACACTAGGCCTGTACATGTTGAATGTGTCTGAGAGTCTTGGTCCACCCACCGCTGCAAGTGGGGCTGAATTACACCACTGCTTCCTGGAGAAAGAACTACAAAAAGGATTTACCAAGACCAGTTGCTGGGGGAATAGGAGGCATATAGGAGGCATAACAGCCACCAGTCTTACAAACAGGAAACTAAGAGATCTAATAGTTTGATTTGAAAATGAATAGGCTATTTCAGAGCAACTAGAGTGAACCAGAAGGTGGATGACATATTCAGTGAAGGTAGGAAATCAGCAACAAGGACATGTAAAGAGGTTTTTGTCTGGAGTTCTACTTTAAAGCTTTCACAAAGTAAGAGATTTAGTAGTTTTGTTTTGTTTTGTTTTGGTAGTTTTGTTTCTAAAAGTATTATATTGTATTTGCAATACTCTTAACAACAAAGGTACGAACAAAATTATTAGGGGATGGAAGTACTAATTTAAACACAGAGAAAATATTGCAGAAAATTATAGAAAAATGAATGTTAATTAATGTTAATTTTAGAACGCTCTAAAAAATTACAGCATTAATGGTTAAGGTGCATATTTTAAAATAAAAAATATGCTCATACAACAGGCAACAAAGCCATTTCTTATTTTAGTTTCTTTTGATCTCCTGATTTTTTCTTTTCAACTTTATTGGAATGTCACAAAATGCCATTCCATTCATGTTTGTTCACCGCAGTACAATTCCATGTGGTATACTGCATTGTGAAATGCTGCAGTGAAAAAAAGTATTGCATTTCTTGCTTTTTTCAGTTGGGGTTACAGTTTACAAACAAATTGGGATACAGTTACTAAGAGTATACTACAATTGTTCCAAGGTGTGCTGATAGCAGGAAAGTTATTAATAGCCATGAGATGACAATTGTGTGTTAATAGGATCTTCAAGTGTCCATCATCTTCAAGTGATTGTAGCCATACTGGTTCCCTTGTAGCAACACAATCTGTGTTACTTACTGTCTGTGATACTTTTCTGTTTGCACTAATGGATAAGTTAAGAGAGAATAAACAGTGCAACGACAACAACCACTTGGGAAAACATGTGAAGATGATGATGATAATAAAAGCCAGAAAGTTAGATAGAGTAGAGAATTAGACTATGCAGTCCTAGAGGAAAGAATGGTAATACATCTAAGCCAGGAAATCCAGGTCAATGTTCAGTCTGTTTTCTCTTTTGTCAGAGTTATAATTTGTAGTCGAAAGGCTTTCCTTTCCTGAGTATTTTGAAAGTTCCCTTTAAGAACCAAAACATTCCTGTCTTCCATACAGTAATCTGGTTGTGGAAAATGATGTGTGCTAATCCTCTTCCTTGTGTTATTTTATGATGTCTCTGCACAGATTCATTTTTTTTTGTAATTTTTTTGTAATCCCAACACTCTGAATGTGCTTTGGGATTGGCCAAAGAAATGCACCTAACCACAGGTCAGGCACAATGCTTTGGCCAATCACAGCACAATTGGGTGGAGCTAGTGGTGATGTCACCTCTAGGTCTGCCCAATTATTTAAACTGACCTGAAAATGTCAGATTGCAGCGAGTGCTCGGCGGGTGCGGATGGGTCTGCAGGCTGTGTTGGGTTTCTTTTTATTTCGGCAGCATTGTGATAACACTGGACAATGGGATTGACGATGGATTACATGTCTTTTTTTTAAGGACTTTTCAATGACTGTCCACTATAATTTTTTACACTACACTTTTTTTTTTTTGTGAATGAGTAGTGGTACCATGTACCCCATACTCATTCACATGGGGGGGTGGGACCTGGGGGCCTCCTTGTTAAAGGAGGCTTCCAGATTACGATAAGTCACCCTTCACAGACCACCACGACCACAGGCCAGGGTTGTGGGGAAGAGGCCCTTGTCCCCATCAACATGGAACATGGGGTCAAGGTGCCTTGGGAGGGGCATCTTCTGCCCCAAAGCACCCCCCCATGTTGAAGGCATGTGACCTGGTACAGTTCAGGAGGGGGGGGCACTCGTTTCCCCCCCCCCTTTCTTGACCTGCCAGGCCTGTGCTCGGATCAAGGTGCTGGTGCTGGTTGGAACCTTTTCTCCTCCTTTTTTAGGGGTGGGGTTCCCCTATAAAGACCTACCAGACCAAAAGGATCTGGTATGGGATTCAGGGGAAACCCCATGCACTTTTTAAAAATAATGTTTACTGAGGAGTCCCTCCTAACCTTCCTTCCAGGCATAAAGGATCTGGTATGGATTGAGGGGGGGGGGGGGGCTCCACGCTGTTTTTTTTTTCTTTTTTTTTAAATAAAAATGTAATTTAAAAAAAATGTCAGTCTTGCAACAGCAAGTTCTATACATTGCACAGATGTGCAAGTTTTCAGGTAAATTAAGGGGACCGTCCAGACATGATATTTAAAGGAATATGGGGACAATTCACTAAGCAGTATCTTACCGCATCCAAGTATTCAGTACAGCATTTTTCCCCCCAAAAAAGTTGGTATTCACTAAAATACCGCATGAGTTATTTTGAAAAAAAAAAAAAGGTATGGGGTCCCTCCCCTCATCCATACCAAATCCTTTGGGTCTGGTATTTATTTTGTGGGGAACCCCCACACCAAAATAAAAAAAATGGCATGGGGTCCCTTCCGAAATCCATACCAGACCCTTATGCGAGCATGCAGCCCAGCAGGTCAAGAAAGGGGGAGGGGTGAGCGAGCACCCCTGGGGGGGTGCTTTGGGACAGGGGGGCATCCCCCCCAAAGCACCTTGTCTCCATGTTGAT